>NW_028317955.1:4124687-4430000 GCF_062004578.1 Staurois parvus | reverse complement strand
TTATTCTGCCCTAAACATACCCTTGTAAATTATCTCATGAAATGACACTTTTAAATGTTTTATGCAGTATATAAAAATATATATTAAGTAAACACCCATCAGGTGTTCTCCTTTACATCAGGTGTCCCATCAGAATCCCCCTTTACATCATATATTCTATCAGAGTCCCCTTTACGTTAGGTGTCTCCATCACAGTCCCCCTTACATCAGATATCCCCACATGGGACCAAATACTACAACACATAACTAAACTCTTTTGGCTGCTATTGCTGGAGAACAATATAGGAATGGAGGGAATGGAGAGAGATTTTGAAGGAAGGAAGGAAGGAAGGAAGGAAGGAAGAGAGGGAGGTAGGAAGGAGGAAAGGAAGGAAGGGAGGGGAGGAAGGGAAGTAAGGAAGGAAGAAAGGAAGGAAAGGAGGAAGGTCAGATTCATATGGATGGCCTCCAGCTCACTGGTTCAGTCAGAAGCATTACAGAGCTGCCAGCTGCGCTGTATACAATTTCCCACCCACACATCCCATTAGAAGCTGCATGGACTAAAGTGTGTTTGTGTACAGGGAGAGGCAGAACAGATTCAGCCTCTCTCTCCTATTGGTGCAGAGGATGGGGGGGGAGGGGCTGGGAACTGAGAAGCACACAGGGGGCCCAGAAAGAGAAATCCAATGGACAGCCAGGGTTGATCGGTGCAGCGGTGGGGACAGTTAAAAGCACCAATCTCCTTGTATGGCTTTCAATGAAGCAGCTGGAAGCCGTTTCTCCTCCTCTCCATCTTGTGGCTTTCAGCTGCTTCATTGAAAGCCATACAGGGGGATCGGTTCTTGTAACTGACCCCACCACTGCACCGATCATCCCTGACTGTCACTTTCACCTGCTGCAGTCTGGACACACTCACCCCCACCATATTTCCACTCACCAATGAGAGCAAGAGAGTAGAAATTTTGAGCACTGCTAAAAAGTTTACTAGGGCTTACTTGAGCTGTTACTGATTGATTTCCCATTTGATAGTGACAGCATAGTTCTGGAACTAATGTCACTTGGCAGAGCCAGCGGCATTTCTTCAGTGATCATTTTAGCTGTCCATCAAGAGGAAATGCTAATCACTACTGTAAGAGGCAGTGGTGTGTTTAGGTTTTGTGCTGCCTATGGCCTCATTCTACTCTTCCACCTGCTGCCCAGCCTCTTGGAGCCTTCTTGGAGCAACTCAGGACAACCAGCATCCTGAAAAATGCTGCCCAAGGCAAAAGCTGGTTGGAGGAGCATTCTTTCTCACTGCCCACCAAAATAAGGTGCATTCTTCTTACTAACACTTGATGGAATTTTTTGGAAGTGGTTCCCCTTGACCTAAAAATTATTTTAAGGGTTTCTCTGAGGTAAAATGGTTGAGAAAAGCTGTTCTACAGAATATATCTTTTGTTGCAATCTTCTAACAGGACCCCTCAGATGTTTACATTAATCTTGCATGTTGGTGGGCAGACAGTTCAATCCCAATAAATGCCTTTACTGCTTTATTTTTAATGCTTAACAGCGGAAACACATCACTGATCATGATGACAGCAATAAACCAGTATTCCAGCACCATGAGTGACTTTAGCAGCTATATAAATGCTCATACTAAAGAATGGAGATGGGCAGCTTTCAGGCAGTTGATAACAACCACCAATGAGCCATTGGCGTGTCATTTATTTTATATCTTCTTCCTGTCTCATTAGCTTGATGGCACACAACTAAATAGTGGTAGATGTAGCCCATTTGCATGTTTGAAAACAATGTCATATAAGATGGTATACCCCTTTAAATAGTTAACCAATGTCTGGATAACAGACCCTTGAGAAATATAAAACTGTTTATATCAGAATAAAGAAACAGATACTGCTGGAGTAATTTTTATAGTTTAGTTTCCATGGCGACAAGTGCCCTGCATATGCTTCCCTTAACAAGTGCCTCAAAGTCAGATAAAATGAGTGTGTGGAGCTGAGACTAAAAAGGTGAATGGCGCCATTTATCAGGACACATGTCACTGGGAAGGTTATTTAAGGTGGAGGAGAAAAATTACAGATATGCATTATGTGATCTGCTACTTTAAAAGAGATATACCATGTGATGATCACCCAATCTATGTTTTTAAAAATAAACTTATTTAACTGAGAGTTGGTTCAGTGTGCAGCATACCACAGCCCATCAAGCCTGCTGAAGTCAATGGAGGATAAAAGGAAATGATAGACAACCAACATAATCTGACGGTTTAAATTACTGTGGGACACAGGTTGCGTACCATCTGGTACCTCATATGGACAAACTTCAGTCTATGAAGATGTACTTTTGTTTAAAGCAAACCTTTCCCTGAGCAACTGAAGCTGAGCAAATACATAAGCAGAGTTCACCTTCAATGAAAAGCCCATATAAAAATAATTAGGTCCAAATTAGGGATGAGAAGGAACTCCTTGTATGGGGTATGAGATGGGGAATGCTTTAGCCACGTATGAATGGCTTTGTGCAGTGACAGCATCCTGGCGTAATAGCTCAGGTGGCTTCAGACTAGGATCCAAACATGCCTGAGCTTATCCCTATCTTCAAGCATTAACCATTCAATTCTCCCACCTTTGCAAAACGGCATAGATGAAAGAATATCCCCTGACACCAGGCATTAAGAAGTCACACACTACCCCATACCACCAACAAAGCAAAACTGCTGAGAGGCTTAGTTCATATGAAGTGAAAGAAACTTATCTATTACTTAGCCAAAGTGGTCTGGAAATACATCCACACAGCACATTCTTCAACAGGCTGCTTACCCTACCATATGAGGTTTGACCATACTCTTGGGGTGCCCCCAGAACTATGGGTTACAGTGCCCACAGAAGAACCTGAACACACTCTGACTTTTGGATTCAAGAGTAGACAGGATACCTGTGTTACGTCCAACAGATCGTTAACTGGTCATGGGTGGAGCAAGAAGAGTTGGAAACAACAGACTATGACTTTCAACTTGGGGAACTTTCAACTTGGGGTAGACTGACCTAAAGGTACACACCAGCAAAGAAAATTGCAAACTGTGTGGGTTCAAGTCCTTTGAGTTGTACCACAACAGCCCATTAAAGGCATGCCATTCTACGATATCCAGAAAGATGAAATCCAAGAAAGCTCAGACGCCTACTCCTCAAACCCATTGAGGCCCATAGAAAAAAGCCATAATGGAAACCTGTCCAAGTTTATGAGCCACAAACCTCTCTACCACCAGAGATCCAATAAAGGCTGTCTTCTGCTCTTCTATTATTATCTACAAAACTTCCTTGGATTCTGACAATATTACACAGTTCAATGGTCACCCAGCTCAGGTCCATGCTCCTGCTGCGTAGCCCTCTGAATCACCATTCTTGGCAACCCTCCAGTCACTAGTCCTCGTTGCTCATGCACACAGCATCCTCTTTGAACATCTTAAAACCATCTGGCCAGGTATGTGATCTCACTCTCGGGAGTGTTCCATTTCTATGAATATAGCACTGCGCATTAAGGCTAGGTTCTTATCTAAGCAGATCTGAATGTCACATTTGCATGGACACAGCAGCCCATTCATTTGAAAGGGCTGCTGTACTTGCATTTCTGTGTCCCTGCACATTTTTAGAAATGCAGCCTCACAGAAACTGCATGGTGCTTTGGCATTCAATTCTGTGTGCAGGAAACTGCACCATGTCTATCAGTGCATGGGGGGGGGGGGCGTCAATAACAGTTAATGGCACCCCTCCCATTTTCTTAAAAGCAGAATGTTCATACGTATTCCCACAGTTGCATGGATGTGATCCTAGCACAAGCCTAGGGTTACAGGTAAATCAGGTTACAGGAAATGCTGTAATACTGACACTCAGTGGCTGAATGTCTCCTTTCCATGGGAACTCTGCTATACTGAAGTTTCTATCTGCCAAACCCAGCTCTGATGAAGAAGGGAGCACCCTTCGAAACGCGTTAGATTGTATCCCCCCCCCCTTTGGATTTACCTGTAACCCTGTGTGGATTATGGTTTACTTATGCCTGTTTTACCATCACTTTTGTGAGTATATTTCCTAACTAAAATAAAATTAGTCACTATTTATTGAGGTAATGCGCAAGGTGTGTGCACTCTTTCTTTCATCTCCTTCTACAGTTTTGTCAAGCTTCCCCAGCTTCATGATGGAGCTGCACAGTCTCTGATCACCAGCGGAGGAGTCTTTGAGCACAAGAGATAATGGAACTTACAGATAGTTTGCAGAGGAAACTCAGAACCAACTTATGATGCCCAAAAACATCTGCCAGAGGAGGTGGCTGGAAGGCAACTGGATGCTGAAGGGCTCCTGGCTGGCGACACTGGCAAGCAATCCTTAATCTGTCTCTCTTTAACTGGAACCTTTCCCTATGCTAGACACACTGTCCCTGACCAGTGTGTTCCTGTCCCTGACCTAGCCACTTCGCAAATGCACTCCAACTGAAGAGGGACAGTCCTATTTATAAGCACTGTCCACACTAGGGCAGCATCATTCAAACAGACTGTCATGCACCACCTGGCGGAGTCTCTAGCAACCCACAGCGCAGGGTTCCTCAGGGCGCGGGGTCTAAGTCCCAATATGCTTATTCACCAGGGCCCCTGATGGTGGGGATGGACTTGGAGAAGACTGAGACCAGGTCGCAACCCCCGAGTACGTCCGACAGTGGTAGAGAGCACCGTCAGGGGTGTGTGGGAAATAGAGTCTGACGTGAAGAGGCTGGCAGGCCTGGTAACAGGGACAGATCTGTGCGGGATGGATGGATCATCAGGGTAGCGTCAGGAGTAGTTAGGCAAGCCAGGTCAGCAACTTGCGGGCAGCGAGGTACCAGAGGATCAGGCAGAAGAATGGTTGGGTCAAGCCAAGGGTCAAGCAGGAGACAATCAGCAGGGTCAGGATCAAATGCAGAGGTCGGCAACAGGAAGCTTCACAGGATCAGAATACAGGAACAGGACAATAAGACCAAACAGCAACTTGTGTCTGTGCAGGGCTGGTTTAAATAGCCCGCCTTGCGCTGACAGGTGCGCCTGGGTCCTAGGGCCTGCCAGCGCCGTCATAGGTGACAGGCGCGCATGGGTCCTAGTGCCCGCCTGCCTGCATGTCTTGTCGGACACCTACGCATGTGCAGACTCGAGCGTCACGGTGACCCCTGACACAGACAGCTGCTCTCCTGATGACACCTACAGAAGTCTTAGAGGAACATGAGTTCCCACTCTTTCTGCATGGTGACTGTGGAACAGCACCACCTGTGCAGGGAGGCTGAACTGTACCTGCCTACATACTTGAATTCAAATGTGAGATTATGAGATTAAAAAACAATGGTTTTCCAAGCAAGAGTACAAGAAGTACAAAATCATGTGTTACATTTGTATTATTTTTTCCTTAACTGTACTAAACATTGACATTAATGAACTTTGAAATGTCACCTTCATCCATTATATTTTTTAACTAACTCCAAGTATTATATTGTAATCCTTGTAATGATTGCATCAGTCTGAGTTCTAATGGACAGTGGAAGTGCTAAATTACTTTGTTTCTTGCTGGGATAACTGAACAAGTTGAATGCAGGTTCTTAAGGCCTTTTGACAATTTCTATGTTTCAGCACAGCTGGGGATCGTGGATAATCCAAAATGAAGCAGAATCTGTTTGACCCGCTGCAGTCTGCTATTTCCTGTAAATCTGCCAGGCTTGATGTTGATATTTTGGCATCAAAATTAATCTTATATAGTAGGTTTGCTAGAGACAACAATATCTACATGTAGAACTGCTGTTTACTGCACTGTACTGAGCAACGTGAAAATGTATACATATTAGTCCAGCATGTGAGAAGTTATATCTCATTTCTTAATGCAAAAATGTATAACAAAATCAGGGTCATGCTTTTAAAGTGGAATGGAGCTCTGTAAGCTGTGCGCAAAAAAAGCAGGCAAAAGGGAAAATAACTAGTCATCAGTATGGAATTTGGTCTTTCTGCAGCTAACCTCCTGCATTACTATGTAAAATTCCTTGTTCTACACTGTGCCTCTTTATGGAGGTGGACATCTTTGTGGAGACAGAGCTTTGCTTTCTCTTGTCAGATCCTCCTGCAAGGATAACAGTGAGCAGCACAGTAGTAACATCACCAAATCTCACTCCAAATCTTCTGAGACTAGCAACTGTGGCCTTGGCTGGTGGCCCCCTTTAAGATGCAGGAGCCACCAGGCTCCTTTTTTCTCTCGGCCTTTAATGGACTGCCAGGACAGGGGAGGGATCAAGAACAGAGGAGTATTCTGATTGCTGGATCTGCAGCCTTGTACTTGGACACGGAAGAGAGCAGAGAAAGCCTAGTGACTGGCTGCATGAGGGCCCCAGAAATGGGGGGGAGTGGAGGCAAGGAAAGAAGCTGCCCACAGGTAGAGAGTCAGAGGACAGTGTGTTCTGTGAGGGATAGGTTGTGACATGAGGGACTGAGAGGACCTGAAACCTAGGAAAGCCACCAGGAAACTCAAGGCACAGTGTGTGTAGACTGTCATCTGGGGGAGAACCCACAAGGCCACCAGAAAAGGCACTGAATATCCAGGGAAGAAGGTGAGGCTCTAGAAGGAAGGCCTGTAGTGTTGCTGTCTGCCTCTCTTTTGACCCACTAGAGACATGCCAGCAACACAGAGGCCACCCAGGGGCGGCCTAAATCATTCTTTCACCCACATTTAGCCATATGCATTGCAGCCTACTTCGATCTATTCCATCTCTTTATTTATTTATTACAGGTTCTTATATAGCATTGACAGTGCTTTAGAATTAACATTTGGAATTAGCCTTTGGAATTAACATTTATGTTAGTTGCAATAATGAGAACTTCTCTTTACACACTACAAATCCCATAGTCCATTGTACCCTTTCCATCTTGGGACTATGGAGAACGAGTGTAGCCGCCCTCTAATAGGAAGTCAGAACATAGCAGCAAAAAAAGCAATTTAGAGATTTGGAGGAGGCGGATAGCAATAGAATAGACTTTTTTGAGTTAAGAATACACACCTTGCATGGATTTTTTTAAACAAGATTAGTGTCACTTTAAGAATGGGTCACCACTAGTAAGGGCAGAAGAACACAATAAATCAGCAGCTCCCTAGGGAGGTATTGCTACACAGTGAAAGGCGTTAGTGCTTTAGAGTCACACTGCAGATGTACAGTTATTGGGCCATAGCTACAGGAGTGCCTAGGCATCCTCTAGGTGTTTCACACAACACAGCAAATGTTCACTTTTTGAGTTCAGGTCCATTCTATTGTGAAAATAATCTTGAAGTGGTTCTAAAATCTTGGTGTTTTTTTTTTTTTTTACCTTAGCACTATGCCTGGCTGCACATCTACTCTCCCCTCTCCTGCTCTTGCAGGCTTAACTGAGAACAGCAATAGTGATTGGCTCCTGCTGCTGTTAGTCAAATCCTATGAGGAGGAAATGGGTGACATAGCCGCTCTGTGTGAGTCTATGGATGCACACAGTCTGACTCCAGAGCATGGGGGGCACTTGGAGAAGAAGAGGAATGGACAGCGCCAGCAGAGAACCTCAGAAAAGGAGGTAAATAGCAATATCCTTGAACAGAGCAGGTAAAATCAAACCTCTTTTTAATTTTATGGGGAAAAAGAGCCTTTGTTATCACTTTGGGCAAAAATAAAATCCAACTCCCCTCTTTTCTCCCATCGGTCTATCTATCTATCTACAGTTGTGTCCAAAATTATTCAACCCCCACTGAAATTGAGTGTTTTGGCCAGTTTGACATTGCTTTTGATCATTCAGTCATCTTGCTTACATTTACATTAAAGAGGCACTTGTAGGTCAGACAAATATAACATAACAGTTATAATGAAATAACCACAAATGTCTTTTCTGTGCTCACAGCATTATCAGTTTTATTCAACCCCCAAGTGACATTCAATCTTAGTACTTAGTACAGCATCCTTTTACAGTTATAACAGCTTTTAAACGTGAAGCATAGCTTGACACAAGTGTCTTGCAGCGATCTACGGGTATCTTCGCCCATTCTTCATGGGCAAAGGCCTCCAGTTCAGTCACATTCTTAGGCTTGCGCACTGCAACTGCTTTCTTTAAGTCCCACCAGAGGTTCTCAATCGGATTTAAGTCTGGTGACTGCGATGGCCACTCCAAAATGTTCCAGCCTTTCCTCTGCAACCATGCTCTAGTGGACTTGGAGGTATGCTTGGGATCATTGTCCTGTTGAAAGGTCCAACGTCTCCCAAGCCTCAGGTGTGTGACGGACTGCATCACGTTTCCATCCAATATCTCCTGGTACTGAAGAGAATTCATGGTACCTTGCACACGCTGAAGCTTCCCTGTACCTGCAGAAGCAAAACAGCCCCAAAGCATGATTGACCCTCCACCATGCTTCACAGTAGGCAAGGTGTTCTTTTCATCATAGGCCTTGTTCTTCCTCCTCCAAACATAGCGTTGATCCATGGGCCCAAACAGTTCTAATTTTGTTTCATCAGTCCACAGAACACTATCCCACAACTTTTGTGGTTTGTCCACATGGCTTTTGGCATACTGCAGTCGACTCTTCTTATTCTTTGGAGACAGCAAGGGGGTACGCCTGGGAGTTCTGGCACGGAGGCCTTCATTACGCAGTGTGCGTCTTATTGTCTGGGCTGAAACTTCTGTACCCACATCTGACAAATCTTTTCTCAGTTCCTCAGCAGTCACACGGGGACTTCTCTCCACTCTACGCTTCAGGTAGCGCACAGCAGTCGAAGTCAGCATCTTCTTTCTGCCACGACCAGGTAGCGTTTCAACAGTGCCCTTTGCCTTGAATTTGCGAATGATGCTTCCTAAGGTGTCTCTTGGTATGTTTAACATCTTTGCAATCTTCTTATAGCCATTGCCCTTCCTGTGAAGAGAAATCACCTCTTCTCTTGTCTTCCTGGACCATTCTCTTGCCTTCACCATGTTTGTAACCACACCAGTAAATGTCTAGAAGGAGCTGAGTATCACAGTCATTTTAAAGCTGCCTAATTGGTGCTTATTATGCTTGATTGCTGCTCGGTGACATCCACAGGTGTTTTCAATACCTGATGGAAAGCACCTGTATGAACCTCTGTTCTTCAGAGTGGTAGTCTTTAAGGGGTTGAATAATTGTGGCAATGAAGAAACCACATAAGAACCATTTACTACTGTATTACATAAACAATTGATGTCATTTTAGTTGCATTTGGGTAGTTACAACGTCCTTGTAGGATTTGATTCTGAATACAATTCCAAATGTACACTATAGTCCCTAAACCCCTTTACAGCATTGGGGGTTGAATAATTTTGGACACAACTGTATCTATCTATCTATCTATCTATCTATCTATCTATCTCCAGTCTATCTATCTATCTATCTATCTATCTATCTATCTCTAGTCTATCTATCTATCTATCTATCTATCTATCTATCTCTAGTCTATCTATCTATCTCCAGTCTATCTATCTATCTATCTATCTATCTATCTATCTATCTATCTATCTCTAGTCTATCTATCTATCTATCTATCTATCTATCTATCTATCTATCTATCTCTAGTCTATCTATCTATCTGTCTGTCTGTCTGTCTGTCTGTCTGTCTGTCTGTCTGTTCTATCTATCTATCTATCTATCTATCTATCTATCTATCTATCTATCTATCTATCTATCTATCTATCTATCTATCTATCTGTCTGTCTGTTCTGTCTCTCTCTCTGTTCGTCTGTCTATCCAATTGATCTGTTAAAGCAGAACTAAACTCACAGCTTTTTTTTTAAATTGTATCCCTCCCCCCTCCCACAGAAAAGCTAATCATTTTTATTCTATTTGTTTTACTGTTTTATATATTGCTGTGCATAGGATCTCTACTGGGTTTCTAGCCTAGGCTGCGCCCCATTGCCTCCTGGGATAGCTGTGCGTGCATATGCGCTGTCTTCCGCTGGCAGATCCTAGCTACCTGGAAGACACCAGCGGTACATATGCACACATGCCATAGTTTTAAAGATGGCAGCACAGAAGAGGAATGGGGGAGCCAATTCATTCACCAGTTTAATTCCACTTTAATCTATCTACCCATCTGTCTGTCTGTCTACTCTATCTGTCCATCTGTCTATCTATCAAATCTATCTACCTATCTACCTATCTGTCTGTCTGTCTACTCTATCTGTCCATCTGTCTATCTATCAAAATCATCGTTCTTTATAAAAAATACATCGAAACTTCTGACCGATAAAAGTACGAACCAAGAAGAACAATTTGTGACATTTTATTTTTTGCAGCATTTGTCCTCCGTGTTCACATTTTGTACCATATAAATGTATACACTGGGCACCAGTTAACAGATAGTCATTAACAGATTGGAGTAAATGTCATGGGCACGGCTAGCATGATGATGAGATAGGGTTCTTTAAATGGCCTGTGCTGTCCTATTAAAATAAAACATTCAGCAACTGCTTGGGAGAATATCACAAATCACCAGGCTTGACAAATTTATTATTGCTAGAGCTACAGGTCACTTGGGTATTTGTAGCCACTTCTAAAGGCAATTGAGCCAGTAATTTGTAAAAAAAAAAAGCATCATTTAAAGTTTCAGTCCTTCTGATATCGGCAGGGGCGGACTGACAACTCATGGGGCCCCCGGGCAGTGCCCAAGTTTCCAAATGGTCAGTCCGCCCCTGGATATTGGTATTTAAAACTAAATTTCAGGAAATAACTAAATACATGGAAGAAATACAGAAAAATTAGTTTTTTTTACCTGCCAAAGGGTTTGTATTTCTGTCCATCCAGTTCTGTGATTTACAAGGCTCTGCCACACAGCCCCATCTGCCAGAGAAGGAGACCTTGTTTTTCTCTGCTGCAGTTCATTAACATCTGAAGGCCTCTTCCCCACCCCTTGATTGTAACTGGACAGTGAAAGCAGAAAGACTGATGAGATTATCTCTCTGTCACTCTGCTTTCTCCTTCAATGAGTATGCTCTTTGTAATACAGTACAACTGTAGTACAAAGAGCACGGGTAAGCCATTCCTTCAAAGCGCATGCATGGGCTGTCAAAAAGAGCGAATATCTCCTAAACGGTGCGTGTTTAAGAGATATTCATCTTACCTACAAGCAAGCTTGATTATATGCTTCCCTGTATGTAAAAGGTACAAAAGTGGGTTTACTTCCATTTTAAGGACAGTGCTGCCTAAAAACTGTGTTTGTAGGCATACAAGTGTTTTTTTACTGAACTAAATTCAGGCCATTGTTTTCAATGTGCCTGTACACACAGGTGCATAAAAATGCGCTGCGCATTGATGAGTTAAAAAAAAATACATAAATATGAGGTTGTTGGTCAGTATTTTATACACTTGCTGTCCAGCCACAGTATATATACTGCGGTAGGTTTGCACTTGCAGGCAAAATTATGTACATGTACGCCATTTTGCCTGCTTGGGCTAAGGGGTCCCCCCTTTCCCTGTGAATGCAGATCCCAGTACTCAGGTTCCATTGATCATGTAATCGCTATGCGATCACTTGATCACAATATCAACACAACTGCTATGAACTAATCAATTCATAACAGCTGTGTTGACTATGCTATGATTGACTCACAGCTGTCACACGGTATCTAGGCCAATCACAGCACCCTGTACCATGTGATTAGCTGTAGCCAATCACAAATCACTAGTAATCACAGCTGTCATGAATGGTTAACCCATTCACTAATTTTGAAACTTTGCTGTTACAATGATCTTCATTGTAACAGCAAACAAAGTGTGAAAAAAAATTCTTGATCACCACTTCAGAGTAGTACAGTTTTTCTATGGTGACACTGAACTAATCTGATGAAAGTATTTTTTAAAAAAATAATAAAACATTTTTAAAACATGAAAAAAAGTTTTTAAAAATTGAATATTTTTTTTGTACTGTTACCAATCAGTGTCCCTGATCACTACCACATCAGTCATATGATGGCACTGTACTGCACTAGTGACAGTATGTAAAACAATTGTGAAAAAAATTTAATCAATTCTTAATTTTCAAAAAAATTGTGACAAAATATTTCAAAATACTTGTCATGCCTCTTACTAAATTCCCCCGACTGTCTATGTTCCAAAAAATAGTCATTTGTTGGGTCTTTGTACTTTCCTGGCATTTTAGGGCCTCAAGAAATGAGATAATCCGTCAGTACATTAGGATCAAATATATATCCCATAGTTTATAGATGCCACAACTTCCACAATTAATATCTCCTTATTGGAATTTTTTACCAAAAACATGTAGCAAAATACAGTTTGGCCTAGATTTATGATAAAATCTTATTTTATTGGCTGTTTTCTGACAGAAAGTAGAAAATATCTTTTTTTTTTTCAATACTTTTGGTCTTTTTTCATTTATATAGCAAAAAAAAAAAATTCTTTGGTGATCAAATACCATGGTAGAAGGAAGAATATAGGGACTTGGTTAAAAACTTATCTCGTGGATTTGCCTTGATGATTACCCAAAACCTCTGCTTGCTAGCCAAAGGATGTAACACCAATGACATTCACGTCTGCTGCATGTATTTGATTTTATTTGTATGTTTTCATTCAAAACACTTATTTATATTCATTTATTTATAATTATGCACAAAGCCATCATGGAACATTAGTGCTTCTGTTTGTGCACTTAGTGGGAGTACTAGGATGCGTGAAGACAAGCACAGAGGAGCGTAAAGTTGCATATGTAAATATATGCTGATTCATAAAATAACATGGACAGAGTTCAGAAACCTCAGGCGCACAATTGTGATGCTGTAAAATCATAGAAGCACAGTTGATCCTCCAATGGTGGTCTAACTCAGTCTGCTACTTTACTCCATTGAGAAAAATCCACTGTGAACTTCTAATCAGTCAACAGAAGAGGAGGAAAAGCGTAACTGAGCATGTCAGTAATTTTCCCAAGAGAGAAGGAGTGTGGAGACGTGCCATTTTATGTATGAAGATCCCACAACCAAGCAACCCCTTGCCAGGCATTGCCTGGACATGGCACCCCATGGTACTGCACAGGTCACTAAGGATATGTGTAGGCAGATGCCTACTTTAAGTTCTGGAATAGTATATTTATTATGCCATGTGGTACTGTTACTTTAAAGTTTTGCTTGATGTTGTTGGAGGTCGGGTCAGTAGTGACACTGTTTCTCCTTCAAGTATGTCACTTCCCCTTGTTTAGGGCATAAATGGATGGGAGCCAACCTAAGAGAGAGTCTGCTACGGGCAGCAGACAGTGAGGACCTCTGTTACCATGTAAGTTTTTCTTCAGGCAGCAACACCCTTCAATGGGACCCATGCTTTGGGGCAACCACATATAGTGGACTCGTTGCTATGGACTCCTGCATCTTTAGGTATGGGTGGCACCATTCACTTAATACACCATTTCTCTAGCATGAGTAGAGACAGTATAGCTTAATGTAGCACAGTCAAACTAGCACAACCAATATTGCACATCCAATTGAATGTCTATGGATTGTATGTGTATGGAGAAAAAGTTCCGAATAATGATGGGATGTATATATACAGTATGTTAACTTTACAAGTCTTAAAGTTAATCAATGAAGTTGCTAAACCTTCGGATTAGAAGAGACAACTGCTTGTGTAACCAAGTTAACCCTTGAGGTTAAGAATGTGTTGGTGTACAGTACAGTCAACTTTTATGGGTGGGAAATACAAATGAGAGTAAGAAGTAGTGGCCATGCAGCAGTGGAAGCAGGTGAATGCAACCCTGGTAGTGCAGGAACTGGTGTATTTCATGTTCTCCACTTACTAGCAAGGTCTCCATTTTGGAGTCTGTTACAGTACAGGGTCCACCTAGGAACCTAGCCTGGGGTAACGTTATGCAAGGCCTTGCGCAGCAGAATGTTGACTTCCCTCTGTATGCCCCAAGTGCAGAATCAGCTAAAGTCAGGGGCGGACTGACCATTTGTAAACTCAGACACTGCCCGAGGGCCCTGGGTCAGTAGGGGGCCCCATGAGATGCCCCTGGTACTTTTTTCATAGGCTTTTTTGGGTGTGGTTTGAGTGTGGGCAAGGACACAGGGGCCCCATGATCCCCTATTTACCGGGGGCCCCATGAGTTGTCAGTCCACCCCTGGCTAAAGTTAAAGAGCTGAGAGTGTGCATTACAGATTATAGTGTCAACTAAATGAGTCAAGTGAAGACATAGAGGGTTGGTGGAGTTTAGGACATGCTGAGCATTACGTGCTCAAAATGTAACAAAGTCTATGTTGTGGCAGATAGGAACAGACCTAGCCACCGGCTGAAGTGGAGAGAGACGGTCCTTTGTACATGAAAGCGTTAATGCCCATTCAGCATAGCGAGTAGAGTGCTACTTTAAAGGATTTTGGAGAGACCAGTGGCCCCTAAAGGACAACCTTCCAACATACTGTATGTATTGAATTAATGCTCTTCCAGGTCATACTCTGGATTGGCAGCTCTTAGCTGTTAACCAATAGAGATGAGCTAAGGTGTGTTCAGATTCTCTGTTCATGTGGCAGACTCCACCAGGAAGCTGTCACCTGTAATGGACCAATCATCTGCAGCAATGGCAATTCATGCCACACAGCCACACATATACATGCGTTGCAGGGAATACTCACACCTGAGATGACTGGTCCATTACAGGTGACAGCTTCCTGGCAGACTTGGTCATGTGGGTTTGGGAGAACATCCAAAATCGTCTGAGCTCATCTCTACTAACAACCAATTCTGCAAGTCCCTGCTGATGAATGTTCAGCTCCAAAGATAGCTACGATCCCCAGTGATAAATGTAAAGAAAGGTACAGGTTATACTGGGGGTTTTTTTAACCAGCATTTGTTTTGTTTGGATGCTTGCTCCTTAACAACCAACTATTCACAAAGAATCCAAATTAAACAAATTAAGTGAATGCATTCATTAATTTCGTTATAACTATTTTTCAGATTAGTGGACATTCGTTACTATGGCCATTTGAAAATTTGGATACATCTGAATCTTCAAAAACCAAATTTTTGTCTGAAAAACAAATCAGAATGAATGGAAAAACACACATGTCTAACAGGTTGGAACATATCATATTTTCGTTTTTGTATTTAGCTGCACTTTTAGTTTGAGTGTTCCATTTTCCACATATATCTGATAAACATTGGAAAGAGCATATTTGAGCAGTGAAGGTGTCTACAGTCATACTTTATAAATAAATGATAGTTACCAAATAATTAAAAATTAAATAAATAATCCATAATAATTTAAATAAAAATACATAAAATTTAATGAAATAGTTCATCAATAAATAAAACCAATGCATTATAAAAATGGAAAAATGTTTATAAAGAAGTGAATGTTTAAAGGACGTGCTGTAAATGCTTTATAAATATGACCCTATAATTTACTTATAGTGCAAAGTGTATAAAATGAAGTAGTAATTATAGTTTTTCTTTGCAATAGCATTCTACCCAGCGTTACAAGCGTGCTTTACTGTAAAAGACAGAAAATGAATAAAAACTAATCAACAAAGCTAAATATAAGGTTTCTTAGGCGATGAGAAAGGTCTGAGTGCAGTTTCAAGCAATGGCAAAATCATTACCAGCTCTTCATAACATGAAAGAAATTGGAAGATTGTCTTAGCAACCAAACTCGCCAGCTCCTCTTCAATCCGCTTACATTAGTGACACAAGCGCACACGGGATAATATCAGAGCATAAAAGCATCATCTGGAGAAGAAAGTAAAGGAGACTTTAATGTTGTAGATGAGGGACTGGTAGCTGGATGAAGCCTTGCTGAACGTCCACATTGCCCTCCCAACCAGACCCCTGACCCGTGAAAGTGCTATGAAGGTGAAGCCTATTGCTGCAGTCACCATAGGCTATTTCCTTTGAGTACTGATGGACAGCTTTTTGTTTTCAGAACTTATGTTTCCAGATAAATACATAAGACTTATGAAAGTGGACCTGTCATGTTGCTCCCAGCATTTTGAAATAAGAATTCCAAGGCACATTTTGCTGTCAAGTTAGTAAATTTGTTTTTCAGTAGTTACCTAAAGAAGCCTCAGATGAAAAAAGTGATACAATTTATGTCTAATAAATAAAAAAAAGGATTTATTGTTAAAATATATGTAAACCTTAACACATTTTGATCTGCTGATATCATTGAATATGTTTTATTATTTCTGTTTGATAAGTACAAAAAATATAAAAATACTTGTTGATGCTGCCTGAGCTCCTAGCTTACTGTCAGCACTATGGGGTTGATTTACTAAAACAGGAGAGTGCAAAATCTGGTGCAGCTATGCATGGTTGCCAAACAGCTTCTAACTTCAGCTTGTTCCATTAAACTTTGAACAAAAAAAATGGAAGCTGATTGGCTACCATGCCCAGCTGCACCAGGTTTTGCACTCTCTAGTTTTAGTAAATCATCCCCTATATGTGCTTCCTGAGCTCCCAAGCAGTGTTATTAGCCCTCTTCTCTAATAAACTACAGAACACCTGCCACCAGTGTTTTGAAGATGAGGATGATGTGGTCCTCAAGAAATGGCACCCTGTCAATTAAATCAACAAAGCTGATGAGAAGTCATTTTGTGCTGCTTATGAACAGCTAAATGTAATGTTTCTTAGGAAATGAGGTAGGCCAGGAGATGAGAAAGGCACATGCGCAGTTTGAACAGCCCAGAGCAGAGGGGCACATTTTTTTGATAATCAATCCGTCCCGCAAACAACTAGATGGAGAGCCCCCCCCCCCCCCAACACCTGCATCTGTAATGGGAGAACCTTTACTATTTACAACAGGAGGAGCTGTTGTACTATGTATTATTCATTTAATAAATTGCTTAGGAGGATTCTTGGAAAATCTTCCTAACGGTGATCTTATACTTTAGTGTTGCTGGTGGTAGCCTGGAAGCCAGATGGAACCTTTCTGAATGACTAGGCAAACCTCAGCCTTTGGAAAAGATACAAAAGATGAGGCCTTCAGCTGCCTACATGTTTCATCACCATGACATCATCATGGGCACCGTATGATGTCCTGGTGACGAAACACGTAGGGTGGAGCTTAATCAAGTGTAAGAATGAGGTGCACAGCGGGCTCCCAGCTCCTCCTGATCTCTAAACAATGCATCTTGTCTGCACGCTTGATCGGGATGTAAGGTGCAGTGGCGGTTAGGTATTTTTACATGCCTGCTATGCCTGTTTACAGAACTATACATATTTATTTTGTTTGCAGCATATACACTCGTGTGCTTGTGACTTTTTTCCATTTTGATGCAGAAACGTATTTAATTGTCATTTTGAAAAAGATTTTTTGTGTAGCCTCTCAAAGTGTTACAGATCTAGAAGCTGGCTTTTTCCTTGTTAATGGGGGTAAACTCAGCATGTCCTTCTTTGTCAGCAGGAGACAGAAAATTTGATAAATTTTAAATTTTTCAGAGTAGCCTGCAATCTGCCCAATGCCTGTACCAAACAAGCACCTAGAAAGGTAAGAAATATTTTCTTTGAATTATTTTTAGGTGTGCTGCATGAATGGGAACACATAACAAACATATAGCAGGGTTTTTTTAACTTTGACTGCAAAAATGGAAATACATTTTAAAGCGATTCTTCACCTCCTCCGATTTTGTAACAAAAAAAACTTTTTAAACCCCTGGTTACCAGGTGGTGTGTTCTGCATGGTTCAGAATAGATACTCACCCACCCAGTTGATCCAGTGTTGCCATACTAAGATCCTCTTGTCTTCTGCCACTAGTTGTGTCCTGCGCCGCCATGTTCTTTCTGATGTCATTGGGAGGCTGCTGGCTCTTCGTGGTTTAGTTGACTGGCCTCCGAATGACGCATCCCAACCCTCTCCTCCTTTATGAATGAAAGACTATGCCTCACCGAATATGTGACATGCATATCCCAGGAGGCAGAGCAAGCACACTGCATATCATTTGCCTAGTTGAGTGACATGCATGGGGGGTCGGGACCAAACATTTAAAAAAAAAGGTCAATTTTAAATAAAAGTGCTTCTTGTGTAGCAGAAACAAGGAACCCCAAGGAAGGGAAGAAAGTTTGTTTAGAAGGTGAAGATCTGCTTTAAACGTGCTTTGGTCCAACCGGAACCTTATAGTAAACCTTGTGTTGCCTGCAAGTTATTATCTTCAAAACAATATCCATGTTCTTGTGAAACCCCTTGGATTTCAAGTTCAGTTTGTATACTGAGCCTTGACTTCTGTCCAGGTTAGTGTGCCCTTCCACTGCTAAGCCCATGTCATTCAGTTTAATAGTGGGGGTAGATTTTAGTAATACAGACTTGGACAGAAGTCTATGGCCAGTATACAGAAATAAAATTTAACGTATTCCACATAGACACAGCAATATCTTTAAGGTTTATCCCAGATACTTGCAATTTGCATTTCACCAATAATGTAAGCTTATCCAAGTTTTAGGACATACCAAGTTCATTTTAAAATGACCCTTTCTGTACAGGAAACATGAATAATAGATTGGAAAAGCCACTTGTTCTGAATTTATTTGGTTCACAAAATGGATGCCCTTAATGTCGGTGGTAATTTTATCTTAGGTTAACTGTTACTGGAAAATGTCAGTTTATCCTCTGCTAGAAGATATATTAGGTTGGAGTACAGATCCACAAAGAGATTCATTACTAATCCTTTGTGACTGTTTATTTTCTGGGAATATTACAGTATGGTCCAGTCATTATCCCAGCTCCAAAGCCTGTAACATCTGTTATAGAAACAGGAAACAAGAGGCTTGCCATTATCATCAGGATTAACAGTAAATGAATCCATGTATTGTTCTTCAAAAAACAGTAACACAAGCAAACTGGGAAACTGGCATGGACTAAAAAGTAGATTTATTCTGTGTTTATGGAATTATACTAGAAAAATGACTTATACATGTAGTGCTACCCTCTTGAAGGCTGCAAAATATTTTTGGGTTCCCTGTCTGTCCTGAGCATGCTTTGGAAGTACAGCCCCCTGCTGACACCACCAATAATCTTTGACCATGAGGACTCCCTGGCTTTTAACCATAATGTAAACACACACAGTTTAGAGTAATCAAATATTCTTGTTATATTGAGGGCAGAATATAAAAAATGCAAGCACAACAGGAATGACAGTAGATGTGGCTAAAAGAAAATTTAAAGGTCCAAAACAAAATACAACACAGTATCACTTTAAGCAACCGAAAATGTCCTGCAGGATCAGAATTTAAACAACAATTCCAGCTTCTGAGATATCTCTTCTCAAGTGAGCTGGAGTGAACTATCAAGATGTCAAGCTAACTCACTTTTGGGTTCTCATTTACTGGTAACTGGGTTTAACTCTGGCTATAAATATTTTTGTTATGAGCAATAGTGTCTCCTCTTTGTATCTCTATAAGTATACATGTCCTACCTTCTGCGCGCTTGACGGGGCCCTAGTTGGTGCACATCAAAGTGGAACTGCACAGAAATGCCCGTAGCGGAAAGGAAAAAAGAAAATTAGCACAGGGCAGGCATGACTAGGCCTAGAGTGGGAAGGAGAATAGAAAGGGTTAATTATGTGCCAAGGGGTGTGGAAAAGTATAGCTGGGGGTGCTGGTTTGTAGAGGGAGAGAGTGGGTGGGCTCTGCCGCACCTTAGGGTGGGGTGTCCCGGTAGGGGGGGGGGCGTCAGTCAGAGCTGGACGTTGGTGAGTGAGCTTCCCTCCCGCCCTCCCTATTTTAGGGAGTATTGTGTTCCTCTCGGGGGGAAAGGGGGGTTATTTCGGTCTTGGGCAGTTGTTGGTCTTTGGAGGCGGTTCTTATCTTGGAGATATGGTGTGGGAACCATCGGTGGTATGGTGTGCCCGGGGACATTCCAGTTAACCAAGGTTTAACTGGAAGGTGGTGGTGCTGCACTGCGGATGGTATGGTTGTCTCCGAGCTGGTTGGTTGCGGCTGGAGGCCTTGTGTAATATGGTTGTCCGCAGGTGCATTTTAGATCATTTTTGGGGGGTGCCTTCGAAGACCAACAACAACAACTCTGTATGTTTCTGTTATAAGGAATGGTTGGTGTGTTAAAATGTTTGTTAATAAAAGGTCATGTTGGCCATTTACTCCAAAAGTGGTGTCATGTTTTCCTTTAAGTATAGCCAAAGGGGGGGGGGGGGGATTTGGATGACCTATCTCTGGTGCTCTAGTCATGCATCTGAACACCACAAACCAAAAATGCTGTATAATTCATTGTTAATATTCAGAGCAAACTCACCCATCCATCCATGTCTCCATGCATAATTTTGCTCAGAAATCATTTTGAAAAAACACCCCATGGCATTTCTGGCTGTGGCCATCTTGAGTAAGGGCAGATGATTCATATAGCATTTACATCCTGGAATCCATCTGCCCTTAGCTCAGGCGTTGGCTGAGCTGAGAACCCTCCCTTCCTGAAGATTGCTGGGGTGTATGACATCATTTTCCTAGGCATGGAAACCAGGAAGTAAATGAAGAAATGTAAAAAAAAAGTTTTAAATAAGTAAATATTATTTACATTCCTATCTATTTACTAATGCTAGCAGCATAAGGATTACACATAATTCATGTGGATTGAGAGAGTGAAGTTTCACTTTAGGATTCAAATCCTTTCTTATGTAAGAGCTAGATTTCCTTAAGATGGTATAGTCACAGAAAGATTCTCTCTTGGAGTGATGTTGAAACTGGGTAAGGTCTCTTTAACACAGAGGATGAAAGCAAGAAGTAGCTAAAATTTTAGAAAGGGGCGGAATCTAACTTCAGGTTGAAGCCCTAAAAGGTTCTGAACTAATTTGGTGAAGCAAGTTTCTTTGGATTTGGAAGAGCCTTGAAATAAGATACTAATGTAATCCTGACTGCAGGGACATGTGCTGTAGCTAGAGGCCTGTGGCTTCAAGATGTTAGTGAGACACTAAGTAGTAGGCCATAATACAGAGTGGGCTAGTCAGTCTGGGCGTTAGTGTGATAAGCTGTGGTGTAAGGTGTACTGAATTGAATAAGTGAAATTTAACACAGTCACTTGCAACTTGTGATGATCTGGGCATGGAACCCTCTCACCTGGTCTGTAGCCTTTGCAGCATAGGATGTAGTCTCTCAGTTGGGGGGACCATGTCATTTTGGTCCCTCTGTTAAGTAGTGATTTCGATGACAGCACTACGATCCACCTGCCTGCAGGATTGACTGTTCGGGTCATCAGCGATACCAACGGTCTGCAGTCCTTCTTTCCTCCTCCAGTCAACAGCCTGATCAAGCATGGATCTCTGGAATCTTGCGTGGCCTTCTCCACACACACGCACCCATCCTCTACCTCTCACCATCTCTTCTGGGAAATGTCTGTTTACTCCTTGTCTGAGAGCAGAAATCCTGCTACCAGCATACAAGTTTAACAAGTCTTTTCTTCAATAGAGTCTGCATAACTGAACCACAGAACACTGCCATCTTGTGTTTGATCATCCTACAACCAGTATTAATGCAGGGTGTTACATACATATACATACTGTACAAATGGTAAAAGATATGGTATATTTAAAGTGTATTTATAACCAAGTTTTTTTTTAGATTTTTCTAAACAAAAAAGTCAGATTACTGTCCTTCACACATTAGGAGGGCTGGTCTGTGGCCAGTAGGCCTTGAAAATGCCCCAGCATCAGTGGGATTAAACAATAGCCTAGGTTGGGTTGTCAGAGAGAGTAAGAAAATTATATAGCGCCAGTGGTCAATAGGAAAAGGAACAGTGCCCCTACACTGGTATTGGTGCAAGAAATAGCACCCCATTGTTGGTATGATTGAGAGGAATAGTGCCAAAACATTGGAGTCATGGAACTAATAGTGTCCAATCATTTGTGTCAGTGGGAGGAATAGTGCCCTATCATGTGTGTCAGTGGGAAGAATAGTGCCCCATTGTAGGTGTCAGTGGGAAGAACAGTGCCCCATTGTTGGTGTCAGTGGGAGGAATAGTGCCCCATCTTTGGTGTCAGTGTAAGGAATAGTGCCCCATTGTTGTTGTCAGTTGTAGGAATAGTGCTCCAATATTGGTGTCAGTGGGAGGAATAGTGCCACATTGTTGGTGTCAGTGGAAGGAGTAGTGCTCCATCTTTTGTATTAGTGTAAGGAATAGTTTCCCATTGTTGGTGTCAGTGGAAGAATTAGTGTTCCATTGTTGGTGTCAGTGGGGGGAATAGTGCCCCATTGTTGGTATCAATGAGAGGAATAGTTCCTCATTGTTCATGTCAATTGAAGGATATTGTCTTATTGTTGGTGTCAGTGGAAGGAATAATGCCCCATTGTTGGGGTAAGTCGGAGGCATAGTGCCCCATATTTGGTATCAATGGGAGGAATAGTGCCCCATTTTTGGTGTAAGTGGGAGGAATAGTGCCCCATTGTTGGTGTCAGTGGAAGGAATAGTGATCCATCGTTTGTGTCAGTGGAAGGAATAGTTCACCATTGTCGGTGTCAGTGGAAGAATTAGTGTTCCATTGTTGGTGTCAGTGGGAGGAATAGTGCCCCATTGTTGGTATCAATGAAAGGAATAGTGCCTCATTGTTCATGTCAATTGAAGGATATTGCCCTATTGTTGGTGTCAGTGGAAGGAATATTGCCCCATTGTTGGTGTCAGTCAGAGGCATAGTGCCCCATCTTTGGTATCAGTGGGAGGAATAGTTCCCCATTCTTGATGTCAGTAGAAGGAATAGTGTCCCATCTTTGGTGCCAATGCAAGAAAAGGTGCCTCAGTATTGGTGTCAGTGGGAAGAATAATGCCCCAAGGGCCAGATAAGGACAAACAAGTTTGGAGAGCACTTTTTTAGAATATAGAAAGTTTAGACTCCTTTCAGGTTTTTAATCTTGTTTTTTGTTCTCACTGAGTAGACTTAACATCTCTATTGGTCCTGGTGACCACTGTCAGTGAAACAAAAAGTAATGACGAGATCAGAGATGGCCAGGCAGCTAGAAGGAGGTCAACAATGGCAATCCCCATAATTCTCTCAGTACAGGTTTCTTTGAACTAGTTGAGTCTCAGAATGATAAAGTCAGCACCAGGTAAAACTGGCATAACATTTCCTAATTATTGAGCTAAAATACTTTGAGTTTAAAGTGTGATTAACAGACCAAGAGCAAGAGAGAAACAGGCACAGATCTACCTTGTTTGCCACTGTAGCATCTAAGCTATTTCAACCCATTACCTCCTCAGTTGCCTCCCTCTGTCCAAGCTGAGAGACTAATTGGTCCTTTGTAGCCCAGAGAGAGCTTTGAAACTGCCCATCACATTTCTACCTCTTCCTGAGCTCTAAGACACCAAAGGTCTGCACACTAACAACACACTTTGCGTCCACTAGAAGTCTGATTCTTTAATACCGGTATGGCTCCCAGGTAGGATAACCTACTCCTCTATCTCATTTAGCTGTGTGAATATTCTTTTTTTGTTTAAATAAATATTTAGTGGGTTTTGTCAATACATTAACAAAAATCGAGAGCAAGAAAATGCAATACAGGTTATTTGTGCATAGAATAATAGTACACAGTATAAAATGAGTGGCATCACTGAGAGCTTAGCTCGCTGTAGGGGAACAAATGGTATGTTTGCTTTGATGACCATGAGCATAATACAGGCTATACCTGGCTTGAAAGGAACGTTTTTAAGCCCGGGTAGTGGTTGCTTGTTACTGAAGAGGTGTATGTACTATGTCCGCTCTTTAGAGGTATAGCGGTGTGTAGGAACTGAGAAAATAAAAGGAAAAAGAAAATGGTGGAAGAAAGCCGAAGGGGGGGAGAGAAAGGAAATGGGGGGGGGTAGAATTGGAGAAGAACGTGGGAGGTAAGGGAGCTAACGGTATCTGAGAGAACCGATGTGTTTTCTTTTGATAACTTTAAGACATGGTGGCGAGCAGCCTAGGAGGTGAGTGTCTCGTATTGTGTGAACATAACTTGGTTACCTGGGCATGTTATGGCAGAAGAAAAACCGATTATAAAATATTACATACATCTGAGCAGGGGGAACCAGGAAGGAATAAGTTACAATTACAATAGTATAGTAGTCATGCCGTACAATTGGAAACAGTAGGCTATGTGGATATTTGTAGGACTTGTAATGTTTTTTCAGTACTTAGGAACCTGTTAGAACTTCTCATTGTTCTGATGTAGGAAAAATTCTGGCAATGTATAGGTGCCATTTTCGGGTAAAGGAGTCCGCTTTGCGAGGGCATGATGAAAGTAGATCTAGTTTGTCCTTGTGGAGGAGATATTTAAGATCTTGTTTAATATCCGATACAGTTGCAGGTGTGTTAGTGACCCATTTTTTTAAGATAGCTCTTCTTGCCACTAAAAAGCAGATTGTTAGCCATGGTTTATTTTTTCTGATGAGTGTTGCGAGTTGAGGGGGTCAGAGTATGTATGCTCCAGATTGCCGAAGAGAAGATGTAACGAGTCTTTCAATAGTTGTACTCCAGTCACAAATTCTGCAAAACGATTTACTTGGTCCCAGAAACTGGATATGGGAGGACATAGCCATAGCCTATGTTTAAGAGAAGGCATATGACAGTTGCAAAGTGGACAGTGTGATGTGGTCAGAGTAGATTTTGAAAAGGCACATGGCATAAAGGCACAGTACATAATCTTAAGTTGTTGTTCTCGCCAGAATTCGTTTGTTATGAAGGCGCAAGTAGAGTTGAATCCTGTCAGTTTTTGGTCTACTGTGACTGAGTTTTGGAAGTCTTTGACCCAAGACGCTGTTGATGAGAGTTCTAATGGTTTAGAAAAGTGTAGATTTAGTGGGGTGTAAATGTCTGATATCTTGAACTTTCGTCGTTGCATGAGGGTATCAATCAATGAGTTGCTAAATCTGACAGATTTATCAGGAACTAGATTTTTCACATAGTTCAGGACTTGTAGAACATATATAAAATGGTGGGAAGGCAGGTTTAGTCTCGTCAAAATATGATGGAGTGGTTTAGGTGATCCAGAAGAAGCATCATACAGTTGCATTACATCTACGAGTTCATGGGTATTCCAGACTGCATATGCTGCATACTGTTGCGAAAGAGGAAATTAAGGATTTGAATTGGGAGGTACCGGGATACCCGGGGGGATACCCCTAACTTGCGTCTGACCTCTCTCCATGCAATGAGGGTGTCTCACAAAAGCAAACTGTGTTTTAAGTGAGATGGAAGAGAGTTGACATTACTATATGGGTATATCATATCTGTTTCGATCTGGTAATTGGAATATTTGGACTACCGGGACAGCCAGTCTAAGCACACTCTTAATAAACAGGAGAGGTTTTACACTCTGACATTAGGCAAACCAGATCCTCCCTTGCTCCTTGGGAGAAAGAGTTTATGTAATGCTATGCGAGGACAGCGCCCCTTCCAGAGAAATTTAGATATAGCTTTGTTTAATTTTGTTATATCTCCATGTCGGAGCAAGAGAGAGATGGTCTGGAGAAACCTGATTGGGTCAGGTGGGTTTCCTGAAGTAGTGCTATGTTTGCATTTATTTGCCTCAAGTGGCGTAGTATAGCCATAGGTTTGTGGGGGGATCTTAGGCCTTTGACATTCCAGGATATTATACATACCATCTTAACAATATATCTAAGGTATTCTTATGAGCATAACTTGCATATACATGTACTGATTCCATTCCTGCCCATTTCCACGCTATTAGCTCTGCCTGGGGTTGCTGGTGCTCATGTGGTGGCTTAGGTTCTTCAGAGAGATAGAATAGGATAGAAAAGAAGAGAAAGAGTCGGAAAGGCACATTTAGAGCCCAACTGTGGACTTCACAGTTTTCCATATAGTTCTCCTTGCTACGATCAGTGTAACTGGAAATTCTAAATATATAACCCGCACTGGGAATGTGGTTATTTCTGTGTTGTAGATATTCCCTTTCGTTTGGTGCAGATTTTCATATGCTAGGAGTATAGAAGTGGGATCAACTCATATTAACATCATAAACAAAATATACTGTGGGTACAAACAACTTGAGGTAAGGATACTTTATCAAAACTTGAGAGGTATTGTCGCCTCATATAGAGACGGTATGGAGGTCAAAGCTTGGTGACCTAGGAGTCACTGTACTGTATACTAAGTAGCTGAGGAGAAGCGAGGTTATGGAGGCCGGAGCTTCCCTGAGGGTTGGTTCACTCATTGCCTTTTTGGTGGATCTTCGCGTGGACTGCGTTGGTCTCCGGGGCCTGGATCATGGATGGAGTATAGGGGATTTGATGAGTCGATAATGGTACTCAGGTAGGTCTGCAAGAAGTGTGAAGCTTCCTCTGGGTGTGTGAAGGCTTTAGGTTCTCCTGTTTGTGTGGTGAGCCGTAGCCTGGCGGGAGAAGCAGGAGTGAATATGATGCCTTTTTGATGCAGGGAGGAGCAGATAGGCTGAAAGGCTTTTCACTTGCATGATACCTCTTGGGAGTAACAATTTATGGCCTTCAATTTGTAATGAGCAGGAGTTTCGGAATGAGTTGAGGATAGCCACTCTGTCTGTGTAATTGAGGTATTTGGCGTGCGTCTGTCATTTAAAGGTGAGCCTAGGTTGTGGTGTGCATCCACTTGTACAGAATGAACTTCATCCTCCAGATCGGAGAACCACTATTCAGTTTCTGATAAATGTTTTGCCTGTTCACCTAATTCTTTTCTGAGTTGTTTTATACCCGTAGATGCTGCTCAGTCCACAGCTTGAGTAATAGTAGGTGAGAGTAGGGTTGCCACAGCCTGAGCAATTCTTTCATATTGATCTGCTGGAATTTGTGATTCTTGAGGTGCAGAGACTGCTTGTGGTTGTGCCAGGCAGCTAGAAGGAGGCCAACAATTGAAATTCCCTTAATTCTCTCAGTACAGGTTCTATACCTGTAGATACTGCTCGATCCACAACTAGAGTAATAGTAGGTGAGAGTAAGGTTGCCACAGCCTGAGCAATTCTTTCATATTGATCTGCTGGAATTTTTGATTCTTGAGGTGCAGAGACTGCTTGTGGTTGTGCCTCTAGCATACCTGTCTCCATTTCGTCCGCCATCTTGACTGCAGAGGAGGGAGAGCTGCACATGTTGGGCCGTGGAACCGGGACAGAGCCGGGAGGAGCCGACAGAAGATACCGCTCCATGCAGTGTGCCGCCGGGGTGAAGGGGGGCAATCTCGGCGCTCTGGGCGGTTGCCCCAGGTGCAGGGAGCCGGTGTTATATACCGGTGGGACCGGAGCCGCAAATCCTGCGTCCCTCACATGTGGTGCCGGAACCGGAAGTCTTAGCTGTGTGTATATTCAAACAAGCTCATTTCTTATTAGGTCTTCCTCCTGTTTGTACTGCTTTGCTAGTGGACTTTATTGCCACCTACGAATGAATACCGTATTTTTCGCCATATAAGACGCACTTTTTCTTCCCCAAAACTGGGGGGGAAATGTCAGTGCGTCTTATAAGGCAAATATGGAGCGGCCGGTCCGGTATTTCCACCGCGGCCGTGTCAGAATACCGGGCCGGCCGCTCAGCTCTGCAGCGGGACCTTACCTGTTCCTCTATCCAGCGGAGTGCTGTCTTCCCGGCTTCTGTAGTGTGGGCACTGGGCACTGGGCATGACAGCCGGGTGCCAAGTGCGCATGCGCAAGAAGCGGTGCTTTTTGTGAATGGTAAGGCGGTACCTGGGACACATGACAGATCCCAGAAGCCGCCGGACCAATCACAAAGCGCAAGTGCTTCTCGCTCATGTGCACTGGGCACCCGGCTGTCATGCCGAGCACCATTACAGAAGCCGGGAAGACAGCGCGCGGCTGGATCGAGGAACAGGTAAGATCAAACAAAAACTCTGCGGAAGTAAGAGCGGGTACCTGTCAAATTCAGGTACCCGCTCCCCACCTCCCCAAAGGTCAGCAGTCATCTGTACTGTCCGCAGTCTCTGGTCATCCCTGTGCTGTCCGCAGTCTCTGGTCATCCCTGTGCTGTCCGCAGTCTCTGGTTATCCCTGTGCTGTCCGCAGTCTCTGGTCATCCCTGTGCTGTCCGCAGTCTCTGGTCATCCCTGTGCTGTCCGCAGTCTCTGGTCATCCCTGTGCTGTTCGCAGTCTCTGGTCATCTCCTGTACTGTCCGCAGTCTCTGGTCATCCCTGTGCTGTTCGCAGTCTCTGGTCATCCCTGTGCTGTCCGCAGTCTCTGGTCATCCCTGTGCTGTCCGCAGTCTCTGGTCATCTCCTGTACTGTGTCTGCAGTCCATTAGTTCAGAATTTTTTTTTTCCTGTTTTCTGCCTCTAAAACCTAGGTGCGTCTTATGGTCAGGTGCGTCTTATACGGCGAAAAATACGGTAAGTACAATTTCTGTGTGCCAAGCCATACTTTTCCATCTGCCTTTGTCTCCTGGAGTGCAGTTGGGCCTTCTCACCCCTGTCTTCACAACCCCCAGGATAGAATTCCCAACTATGGTTATTGTCGGGTGTTGAGAATATTGTCTTTAATGAATCTTGGCTACCACATTGAGCTACACCTTGTCAGCAACAACAAACTCCTAATGAAGTGAACCGTGTTTCATTAAGCGAGTTGAGATTCATGATGTATTTTAACTTTCCTCCCTGATTGGCACAATTATTGAATCTCTTTGTAAATCATTTTTTCAACTAGGTATTGAAGTATAGAAAAGTGTATTAAAAAACTGTTCCTGGTGCATTTCACTGTTTTTAGTTAATTTTACTTTTATATGTTCTAATAAAGTTGATAACTTTTATATATTTTATATTTTTGTGTTTCATGTCCTCAAAAAAAGTCCCATGGGCAGTTGGTTCTTAACTTCTTTGTAGGTTTGTGCTCACCATTGCCATTCCATTCATTTACTCAGCATCTTCCCTTTTTCGCCCATTGGGCAACCACATATGATGTGGCTGCTGCATATGCACTTTGTAGTCTCATTGTCCTGGAGTTTCATTGCACTTGTCTCTGTTGTTGGCATGAAATCTGATGAGAGTGCACACTGCTCATGCACCACAGACAAGCTATGCAAAAGAAAAAAACTGCAGATGAAAGGGGAACATTTTTTTGGCAGAAGAGGCATACCAATGCTCATCTGTCACAAAACTCTATATCAAGTTGTGTCAAATAGGGTTCCATGGAACCCTAGGGGTCCTCTAGAGGTTGTCAGGGGTTCCTTGAGAAACAAGGAATTTCTACCTATCAGATATGTTCACATTGACACCATTGATCTTTTTAGCTATCTGTAAGGGGGTCATTCTTTCCAATAGCCACAAATGTAAGGAGCATTCTTCCCACCAATCATCACAGTAATGTATCATGAGTTGTAAATATAGTAATTTTTAGAAGGGGTTCCCTGAGACAGCAAAGTTATTTCAAGGGTTCCTCTGTGTTGAAAAGATTGAGAAAGGCCAGTCTATATCCTAATAATTGCTTTTTTTTGTGGGGGGGTATTGGCAGGGAATGGGGGTGGAAGGTGTGGCACAACGTCAGCTACTGTGTTGGCTGGAACTTGTAATTACGAAATATACATATATAATATTTCCCTAACTATAAATATAAAAGTTTTTTGCAACTGTATTTTTCAATCCTTAACTTAATAATGAAGCTAAAAATACAAAAAAAATGTTGCATAAATGACAGTTGATAGCCAACAAAAGGAAGTTAAAAGAAACGTTCATTTATTTTGTTTAGGTTTTCTTTATTATTTTATTATTAGCTTCCGTATTAAGTTAAGGATTCAAAAATACAGTTACAAATGCAACTGCCATTTATGCTGTTTTTTAGTAACTGTATTTTTTAATCCTTAACTTAATAATGAAGCTAATAATGAAATAATAAAGAAAACTTAAACAAAATAAATGAACAGTTCTTATAACTTCCTCTTGTATATCAACTGGCATTTATGCAATGCATGGTTTAAAATGAAACAAATGTTCTCATGGGTTACTATGGGCAACATAAAGTTTTCTTGTTAACAAACTTTTCTTACATAAGCCCCTCCCACACACATTTTTGCTTTCCCTACATTGATGAGCCACTGTTTTTTTATATTGCTGTGGAATTTAATTTTTATTTATGGCCAGCTGATAACAAGTGCAGGTGCACAGCATACCTCCAGACAGACACAGAGCCAATTTAATTTCTGTAACTTGGTTTTGCACAGTTGGCCTGGCAACCCTAATCTACACACTTTCTAATATTAGAATACACACAGATACAATTAATTATCTTTATCTCTGATACTTGACAGTGACAGTTTGACTGGCTAGGACAAAGAACTAACCATACAAGGAATTTACAAGAGTTTATTTGTGTTATGTACTTTTTAATACATCACCATTTCACCGTCTGTCAAATTAAAATGTCAGGTTTGTCACCATTTGACAAGTTATTGATTAGAGATCACGTCTGTTTAAGAACTCATTATGTCTTTGTATGACTGTAAGCCTCTGCGAAGACTGAACCTTTATGTTTCAATTAATCATTTATGACTTAAAGTTTTTGTTTTTATTGAAGTACGTGTTGTATGTATTGGGCTAAGCTTATTTACTCATATTAACCACTTGTCCTCCAGAGGATTTACCCCCCTTCCTAAACCAGGCCATTTTTTATAATACGGCGCTGTGTTATTTTAACTGACATTTGCGTGGTCGTAACACTGGGCATAAATTAAATTTGTGTCTTTTTTTCCCCACAAATAGAGCTTTCTTTCGGTGGTATTTGATCACCTCTGTGTTTTTTATTTTTTGCGCTATAAACAAATAAAGACCGACAATTTTGATAAAAAAATAACAATATTTTTTACTTTTTGCTATTAAACATGTTCAATAAAAAAATCCAATTTTGTCATAAATTTAGGCAAAAGGTTATTCTACTCCATGTCTTTGCTAAGAAAAAAATCCCAATACATGTAGATTAATTGCTTTACGTGAAAGTTATAGCATCTACAAATGTCGGTATAGTTACTGGAATTGTAGCTGTGCACTTTGAGCCAATGTGTTTTTTGGAAAGGGTCAGGTAGCGATGTTTTTCTGCAGCAAATTGTGTTTTGTGTGTATTAGACTTCAACGGAGCCAAAAATGCAAGTGTTGAGTTTTTGATGCGTATTGCATTTTGTAGAGTTTTTTTTTTTTTTTGCTAATAGAAAAGTATGATAGTTTGGATCATGTAATGCAACTTTGATGTGACTTAAACTCTCTGGCACTCAAGTGGCATCAAATGAGAATGAAAGTCGTAACAAAGTACTGCCGGAACCTTTGTGTGACCAAAATCGCCTGTTAGGTTTAGGGTTAATGGCTAGGGTTAGGATTAAGGATTTGGTTAAGGGCTATGGTTAGAGTTAAAGGTTTGGTTAAGGGCTAGGGTTTGAGTTAAGGGTTTGGTTAAGGGCTAGGGTTAGAGTTAAAGGTTTGGTTAAGGGCTGGGGTTTGAGTTAAGAGTTTGGTTAAGGGCTAGGGTTAGAGTTAAGGGTTTGGTTAAAGGCTAGGGTTAGAGTTAAGGGTTTGGTTAAAGGCTAGGGTTAGAGTTAAGGGTTTGGTTAAGGGCTAAGGTTAGGGTAAGGTTTTGGTTAAGGGTTAGGGTTAGAGTTAAGGGTTTGGTTAAGGGCTAGGGTTAGAGTTAAGGGTTTGGTTAGGGGCTAGGGTTAGAGTTAAGGGTTTGGTTAGGGGCTAGGGTTAGAGTTAAGGGTTTGGTTAAGGGCTAAGGTTAGGGTAAGGTTTTGGTTAAGGGTTAGGGTTAGAGTTAAGGGTTTGGTTAAGGGCTAGGGTTAGAGTTAAGGGTTTGGTTAGGGGCTAGGGTTAGAGTTAAGGGTTTGGTTAAGGGCTAGGGTTAGAGTTAAGGGTTTGGTTAAGGGCTAGGGTTTGAGTTAAGGGTTTGGTTAGGGGCTAGGGTTAGAGTTAAGGGTTTGGTTAAGGGCTAGGGTTTGAGTTAAGGGTTTTGTTAAGGGCTAAGGTTAGGGTTAAGGGTTTGGTTAAGGGTTAGGGTTTGAGTTAAGGGTTTTGTTAAGGGCTAGGGTTTGAGTTAAGGGTTTGGTTAAGGACTAGGGTTAGGGTTAAGAGCTAGGGTTAGGGTTAAATGTTAGAGTTAGAGATTGAGTTACAGTTAGGGTTAGCGGTAATTGTTACGGTTAGTGGTAATTGTTAGTGTTGAAACACTAACCCTAAAAATTCCTCTTAATCCTAATGAGTACTGCTAACCCTAACTCTAACCCTAAACCTAACCCTAAACCTAGCTCTTAACCCTAGCCCTAACATTTAACCCCAACTCTAGCTCTTAACCCTAGCCCTCACACACGACTGTAAGATCGGCACCAGACAGACCATTTAAAAGGTGCCTCTGCCTGTGCTGAGTGCTGACTGGTCTTCAGCTGTTCCCCGTTTCCTGTGTGATTTCCTTGTTGCTGACCCAGCTTGTTCCTGACCTGACTCTTATTACTCCCCTGCTTGATACTTTTTCCTGGCTTCGGCTCTGCTCCTGACTTTGGCTTGCTTATGATTTGGTACCTCGCTGTCCTCCCGTTGATGACTTTGCTATTCCTATGACATTGCTCCTGTCTCCCGTCCCAGCTTCATGTCTTACTCTGGTACACACCTGGTGACCTACCATAACAGCTCTGCATATCACTACTGATCCTGAATTGGAGGTTCATCAGTCTTCCAAAGTCTCCAGCTGCAAGAGCTGCTAGCGCTCTTGTCCCCCTGGTCCCTAGACACCCTCTGTTCCACTTACAGTGGGGTCAGGGCTAGTGACACAAGTGAGGCCGACCTCGTCATTTCAGTCTCCAATCAGGTACGTGACGACTGTGGTCACATAAAGGTTCCTGCACTACTTTGATATGACTTTGATGCTACTTGAGTGCCAGAGAGTGTAAAGTCACATCAAAGTCACATCAAAGTCATAATTCATGAACAGAACTGTTATACTTTGCAGGAAGGAATTTTTTCCCCTGCAGGAGCAGATTGGATCATGCTTTGCTGGGTTTTTTGCCTTCCTCTGGATCAACTGTGGGTATAGGATTATAACTTTGTTTTTTTGTTTTTAATGGTTGAACTGAATGGACTTTTGTCTTTTTTCAGCCAGACTAACTATGTAACTATGTATCTTTTCTATTAGCAAAAAAAAAAACACACAAAACACGGTAAAAACATGTGTTCAGAAACACAAAATGCACCGCAACACATGCCGGAAAAACACATCAACTACAACCTGCATAGATGTGAACCTAGCCCTACTTACTTGAATTGCATTTTGTTTCACAAACTGGTTTAAGATCTGATTCTAAAATTCAAATTTTTTTTTCTTTCATATTCATTTATTGGATATACATAGGGCTTTTTTTTCTCAGGGAATAGGTGCAAGTATTCAACCCTTCTGAGTCATCCCTAGTCACCTCCCCTTTCCCACCTCAGCACCATCCCTTGGATCCACCCCTTACCCATCTCCCTGTACTGCCCCTTTTAGAGAATACAAAGCCAAATATCATTTTGTGCTGCTAAGTAATTTGTATGGAATGTGTTAATAATAACAAGAAAAGCAGTAAGATAGATCCCCTTCAGGCAGCAACAAAAGTCCTCCCAGCAACAATAGACCCCCGCAGCAACAATACATTTTCTCCTAGCAATAATAGACACTCCAGCATAAATACACACAGCAGCAACAATAGATCCCCCAGCAGCCAGCATCAATAGTCCCCCTCTCTTAACAATAGCTTCCTCCCAGCAACAACTGACCCCCAGCATCCAAAACACAAATTTTAAACAGAAAATGAATTCATGTATGGCCTTCATAAGTGACAGCAGGCGCAGGTAGCTTGTATCAAGCTACCTGCCTATGACAAAGAACACTGCATAATGTTATATTCAAATCTTGTCTGAAAATCTGCAAAACAGTGTTTTAGGTGTTTAAAACATTTTTTTTTCTTTGAAAAAAATTTGATTCTGATGACATGTACCAGATTCAATCTCAAATTGTATATACAGTACATCTCTTCTGTCTGTTATTCTCAGAGGGGATTAGATATTTTTTTTCCCAACCATACAGCTGGTTATTTGTATTTACCACTGCCTATAGATATTCAAGGATAAATTGTCATTTTTAAAACTCTACATATTAACTAGATTACACACCACACTCTTTTGAGGTTTTTATCTGATTAATAGATTAATTGAAACAATAATTGGCCAACTAATCAATTATTAAAATAATCGTTAGTTGCAGCCAGTATCATACATCCAGTATCAATAGGACTTCCAGCACCCCTTGCCATTACGTACATCCAGTACTGGAAGTACCAGAACTGCGTTCCCCCTGCATTCCTATTGAAAAAAATCCCTGGATGTACACATCAAGGGTAAAATGATAATAGAATGGCTAAAAGCTTAGTTAAAGTGCTACTAAACCCACAACAGTAAAATCAGTCTGTATATGCAGTAAAGCATGCTTGTTATACTCACTCTGCAACCTTGAGGAATAATCCTCTACATTGTGTAAAAATGCTGTTTGATCCTGACTGCTCTGATCCTCCCCTTCTTCCAGTGTCCCCCTCTTATCTCCTGATAAGACATGTTGTGTGGAGTCACTCTGCACATGCTCAGTTTGGTGTGTATTGCTAGAGAGGTTTTTTGTTTTGTTTTTTCTTTGGGAGGGTGCATGTGATCAGCACAGAGCCAATCAGCACTGTCCTGACAGAGGTAAGGGATTCTTCAATCTCCTAGATCAAAATGAAAACTGCTCTGCGCTGGACACTGATAGACCTCACAAGACTGCTCTAACTGCTGATGAGAAAAGGTAATTAGCAGTAAATATACTAAAATATTTGCATTCCCATGTTGTGTGTACTGTGGGAGACCAGATATAGTGAATGTAGGGACCGGGGAGATTAGATATAGTGAATGCAGAGTCCTGGGAGACCAGATATAGTGAATACAGGGTCCGGGGAGACCAGATATAGTGAATGCAGGGTCCGGGGAGACCAGATATAGTGAATACAGGGTCCGGGGAGACCAGATATAGTGAATACAGGGTCCGGGGAGACCAGATATAGTGAATACAGGGTCCGGGGAGACCAGATATAGTGAATGTAGGGACCGGGGAGATTAGATATAGTGAATGCAGAGTCCTGGGAGACCAGATATAGTGAATACAGGGTCCGGGGAGACCAGATATAGTGAATGCAGGGTCCGGGGAGACCAGATATAGTGAATGCAGGGTCCGGGGAGACCAGATATAGTGAATACAGGGTCCGGGGAGACCAGATATAGTGAATACAGGGTCCGGGGAGACCAGATATAGTGAATACAGGGTCCGGGGAGACCAGATATCGTGAATACAGGGTCCTGGGTTTAGTAACACTTTAAAAGCAAAGTTTAAAAAAAAAAATACATTTTGTACATTTCTGCAAACATGTACATTTCCCCACGTTGACCCTTTTACTCATGGTGCACATACAGGAAAATACCAGAAAAATAGTGTGCTACTTCCTTTTTCTTTGACATAGCAGCATTTTTGGCTCTGAATTTCTAAGCATGTGGTGTCAGACTTGTTGACTTTATTTTTGATATCTTAGAAAGAACAAAGACCTTGCATAATCTCTAACCTCTCCTCATCTCCATAACCCCACCTCCTCATCTTCATAACCCCTCCTCCTCATCTCCATAACACCTCCTCCCCATCATCATAATGCCTCCTCCCCATCTGCATAACCCCACCTCATCTCCATAACCCCACCTCCTCATCTCCATAACACCTCCAGCTCATTTTTTTAATGCCTCCTCATCTGCATAACCCGACCTCCTAATCTCCATAACCTCACCTCCTCATCTCCATAGCCCCTCCTCCTCATCTTCATAACACCTCCTTTCCATCTGCATAACCCTACCTCATCTCCATAACCCCACCTCCTCATTTCCATCCATTACCGCTCCAGCTCATCTTCATAACGCCTCCTCCCCATCTGCATAACCCCACCTCCTCATCTCAATAACCTCACCTCATCTCCATAACCCCACCTCCTCATCTTCATATCCCCTCCTCCTCATCTCCATATCCCCTCCTCCTCATCCGTATAATGCATCCTCCTCATCTGCATAACCCCACCTCCTCATCTCCATAACCCCGCCTCCTAATCTTCATAACACCTCCTCCCCATCTGCATAACCCCACCTAATCTCCATAACCCCACCTCCTCATCTCCATAACACCTCCTCTCCATCTCCATAATTCCACCTCCTCATCTTCATAACACCTCCTCTCCATCTGCATAACTCCACCTACTCATCACCATAACCCCTCCTCCCCATCTCCATAACCTCACCTCCTCATCTCCATAACCCGCCTCCTCATCTCCATAACCCCACCTCCTCATCTTCATAACACCTCCTCCCCATCTGCGTAACCCCACCTCTCCATCTCCATAACCCCTCCCCTCCATCTCAATAACCCCACCTCCTCATTCTCCTAACCCCTCCTCCTTATCTCCATAATCCCTCAATGTGTCCAGGCAGAGAGCACCAGAATTTATCAGCTCAAGAGTTTTTTGGCAAAATCAACAAATATTTTGTGCCTTAATGATAAAGCCAGCTCAGCCGCAAATAATGTTGGTGGAGTGATCCCCTCCCCCTTCCCCCGCAGGTACTTTGTATTCTGACAGTGGCACCTGCTGCTGTCAGAATACACTAAAACCAGCATTCATGCATTGCTCATCCTCCATTCATAGATCGCTTTTCATTGATAGAAGATATAGTACAGCTTCTACAAATGGAGGAGGGGGAAGAAGGAGTGGGCATAGAGCTTCTGTTTTAGTTGCAACCTTCCTCCTCTGATTGCACCCTCCACTCACACACACACTCCCGCAGCCAAATTTTGATCAATCATTTGATTGAATTCTGTCAAAGGGACATATTGGACGATTTTACCAGATCAATGGGCATGGTCATCGTTCCTGATGAGTGCACATGACAGATCCTTTGGCTGTTAACCCCGGCTCCGCTGTAAGACTATGATGGAGAATGATCAGCGGAGAAAGATTTCGACTAAAGCAGGAGCCACCCGCACAAGGGACACATCTTATTGATAGTAAGTAAAGTCTCTTGAGCTGATTTTTTAAAATTGTTTACTAAACTTAGGCTTTAAGCACATGACACTTTTGGGCACTTGGCACATTCACATTTCTTTATAGCAAATGTCTAATTTTATTGCCATTTTTATAGTAAAATAATTTGGGCATAGCCTTAAAGGTGGTGTCTACTCCTCAGCCATACAAATGTAGCACCCTCCAGTCTGCTACTATAATAGTGTAGGCAAATCTATTTTATACGACTCATAGTAACTGTGTGAGTCTGTGATTAAGGTCGGGTTACTGCAGGTCAAACTGGATGGCTTAACAAGTTGGGACTCTATTGCCTCCACCTGGTTCTGGAGGACCAATGGAACCTTTCAGAAGCCAGTAGGCAGAAAAGGTGGAGACCTAATCTGCATGTTTATGGGAGTCTAACCAATCCCCAGATCGAAGGCCACGGTAGAGTGGTGGACCAGCCTATAAATATATGAGAGAGTTCGGTTGGCAGTGGAGTCATGTGGAAGATGGAGTGCTGAGGAGATTGTTGGTGGCCTGGAGGGGTCCCCTAGGCCTAAGGGGGCTGGTCCCCAAGCTGGGCTCTGGCTGGCTCCATTAAGCAGTACGGCTTGAACAGGATCAAGGCCTGTGAGCAGTGGGAGCAAGGACAGAGCGAGTACATCAGCACACCCAGAGATTTACAAGGGGACAGTCTGCCACATGTAGCCAGCTTTCAAAGAGCAGCATTGTGCTTAATCCTTTATCCTTGTTCCGGGAGATCTTCAGAGCAGCCAGGAGTGCTGGTAGTGTCTGCAAACTGTGGATCTGGGAGCAGTTCTACAGGGGAGCGGAGAAACCTCTGCATGTAGTTTGCAGCAAGCTAAGCTCATTTTCAAGGGGGGCTGCGAGTCCCTCGCCCATAAGGGGCAATTGCTACTGATCTGTACAGACTGACGACTTTCCAGGAAAAAGAACTGTCCAGGATCTGTTTCTGTAAATAGAAAGGAAGTTGTCCTTGTGCATTGTTTTACCAAAATTGGGCATCCCATAATCCCTTTTACCCTATCCAAGTTATTTCCCCTAATAAAATAACAAAAACCAAAACTGTTCACTGACTGTGGATGCAAGTGTGGAAAATGCGTGTTGCCTGGCTGTGCAGAACTAAAGTGGATCTGAAAACACAGCGGCCCTCTCGAGGGTAGCGCTACACAAGCAAAGGAATAATCAAACTAAAAAAATGCGTTAAGTACACGATTGGGTGAAATATAAGATTCAAATATTAAATATAATATATATAAATATAATATATTCAAACGTAAATATAATATATACATATATATAAATATAATTTTTAATTTATAATATATAAGATTGGGTGAAATATAATATTCAAATATTAAATATAATATATATATATATATAAATATAATATATTCAAATGTAAATATAATATATACATATATATAAATATTTTTTTTAATTTATAATATATAAGATTGGGTGAAATATAATATTCAAATAATAAATATGATATATATATATAAATATAATATATTCAAATGTAAATATAATATATATATATATTTATTCCTGTTCAAGTCTATACAGTGCTGATAAAACTTAACATGGGGCACATTGCATAAAAAATAAATAAATAAAATCAGCAGTGAAAATAAAATCAGCAGTGAAAATAAAATCAGCAGTGAAAATGCGTGTGTGCCATCGGGGTTACTAGTAACCATACGCACTATGGACGCAGCAGCTCATTTTTTGGGAACTAAATGCCGTTTGCAGTCTTTACTTTTTTCAGTGTGCTCTGAAGCTACATCATTTATACAAAAACTGCAATCTTCATCTTGTCAGTTCTGTTATATGTCATCCTGTACCCTACCTATGTGCCCAGGACATGCTACATTGCACAATGTATGTAAACACACCGCTATGCATTTAACCTAAGACATCTCAAATTAAATGATAGTGTTTATGTTACTGTTTACCCAACTGACTCCCTCTGCTGGTAACTTGCAGATATTATCGTAACCGAACATACAAAATCAGTACTGTACACCAGCAAGACATTTCCTTCTTGAAGGTTTAACCACTTCTTTCGCTGTACTGTGCATGCTCCATTGATCTGCAACAAACTATGGTGTTTATTGCTGTTTCATTTTTTTTTTTTTTTAACAGTGCTGCCCTGTATAATTTGTATTACAAATATTTAGGTAAATAAATCTTTATGTCAGTTTATAATTTGCCAAACCAGTTAGTAATATACTGCATACATATTTTTTACCAGTCAGGATGTCTTTATTGGAATAAAGGAAAAAAGGTCCAACAGAGTACAGACTGGGTTGGTCATTACATGGATAAAGGGATTATACTGCAATACATATTCCAGGAAGGAAAATTTGCAGATACTACCCACATGGAAGAAAAATATATTTGAAATATATTTTTAAAATATTCTTCCCAAATATATTGCCATGTATTTGAAATGCTATGATTTTGGCCATATTCTCTCTCTCTCTCTATATATATATATATATACTGCATGTTGAAATGTGTTTTTATTACAAAATATATAAAAAATATTTTTAAAAATACATTTCAAATATACTGTATGTCTTTAAAAGTACAAATCTACATTTCTGGAATGCATTTACAAATATATGTAAAAAAAAAATCTGAAGAATATCTTTAAAAATATATATATTTTTAAAAATATATTTTTTTAAATATATTCTTCAGATTTTTTTAACATGTAAAAAAGTCATTTTAACATATATTTTTACATATATTTGTAAATGCATTCCAATAATGTAGAATTGAATTTTTAAAGACATACATTATATTTGAAATGTATTTTTAAAAATATTTTTCATATATTTTGTAACAAAAATGCACTTCAACATGCAGTATATATATACTTTATTATTGAAATATATTGTGAAATATATTGAATATGGCCAAAATTGTAGCATTTTAAATATATGGCATTATATTTTAAAAGAATATTTTTAAAATATATTTCAAATATATTATTCTTCCATATGGGTAGATAAACATATTTCTCCTACGGTGATTCCAGGTATAGCAATTTGCAAGAGTTAGGGTGGGGGACGGGGAGCAGGAAGAGGGAATAGAGACAAATTGAAAATACAGTCACCAGATAACCCTACTGGCCCATTCAGAATAACCTACTTCCAGGGACAATTCCAATTGATATGTCAACCTACATAGAGGTAAGACGGCATTAACCATGGACTCCCAGGATGGAACAGCGGGAGGAGTAGAAGAATTCCATTTATCTAGAATCTCTTTGCTGGCATAGTATAACAAATTAAAGACCAGTAATTTACTATGGTGAAGTCTCTGAGCATCTTCATAAGGGAAAACAAAGAAACACAGCACCTCTAAGTGTGCACTGTGAAGGTATTTAATAAAAAGATAAGTAGTAACTCACATCATAGAATTTAAAAACAGGCTCATGGATGAGAGGGTGAGACGTCTGTAGCCAGAAGTTGTTGTGTGTCTGATCCAGAGAGGAGATCAATCGAGTCCGTCAGCAGTTGGTGCTGTACATGTGCCACATGGATGGTAAGCCTGGTGGAATCTCCAAGGTATCTGCCAGCAGATGGTGCCATGCATATGCAGCATGGATGGTGGAGCTTGGCAGAATCTCCAGGATGCCTGGGATCAGCACATGTGGCGTCTGACATCATCAAAATGCAACACAATTCTGAGCATGTGCAGGACGAGATGAGTCCAGGCGCGCTCTTTCATCAGTCAGAAACGCGTCGCATTTTGATGACGTCAAACGTCACATGTGCTGATCCCGGACATCCTGGAGACTCTGCCAAGCTCCACCTGCTGACGGACTCGATTGATCTCCTCTCTGGATCAGACACACAACAACTTCTGCCTACAGACATCTCACCGTCTCATCCATGAGCCTGTTTTTAAATTCTAAGATGTGAGTTACTACTTATCTTTTTATTAAATACCTTCACAGTACACACTTAGAGGCGCTGTGTTTCTTTGTTTTCCCTTCTGCAGAGTCATGCTTCGCTCCTACGCAGCTTGCCCTTAGTGCCTACTGGACTAGCTTTACCCCTGCCCATTTGGAACTCATCAAACATACATGGACTGCCACACCATGCGCCTGTTATCCCTTTTGTATTGACTCTCTCTGAGCATCTTCATGTATATCTAACAACATCAACTTGGGGATGCTGGAAGGCTTGATTGCATATGGGTGTTAAGGATATCAAAGACTTCTATCCAGAAGGAAGGTACCTTAGGGCAAGCCCAAAACATATAAATAAAGGTGCCCGGATTCACCAAGCAGTGGGAATAAAGAGATGAATAATCAGGTTATATTCTGTACAGTAAGTAATATAATTTTAATTAATATAATGTAATTTGTACTTTGGAAATAGAAGGACTGGCCTTTCTCATCTTCCTTGCTGTCTATGACTTCATTATTTTCTGAGACACAGGTCCTAAGCAATCATGCCAGATGTGTGCATCCCGCGCCACCTATAGGGAAAGTGTGTAATTCAATATATTGCTGTGCAAAAAATTGTAGAAATCACTACTCAATAATATATAGGATGTAAAATAAAAACCTGAGAGTGGCTGCAAGCATAAAAGTGTTCTCACACTAATAATATAACAACAAAATATATATATAAGTATGCTGCTCCTACCTATAATCACATAATCTGTGCATCAAGAATCATCTATAAATGAACAATCCCTCATATTAAACCAAAACCCCAAAATCTTCTAAAGCAGAAACCACATAACATATATAGTCCACAGTCCTTATAATGTGCCAAGTGAATGTCCTCCTTGAACAATTGTGCCACTTAATTATCTTCCATGATGAATGTGCCCCACTTTCTAGATAATAACAGTCACACTGTGTAACCACCACCGTTCAAATATTGCGCTCACCTCCAGTATCCGGCCTGTCCTCTTACAGGTAAGAACCGCTTGTTTCCCTTTAATAAGGGTTCTCTCATTTCCTCCTTCCAGATACCGCTCCATTATAATCTCCCTTTCAGAAGTCGCTCTCTGATAGGATATTTCCTGTGATTGGCCCTTTAAAACCGCGCTCACTGCCCTGCGGCACGCTCACATACATAGAAAAAATGTCCCCGTAGTATAGTATGTAAAATCAGAACAATTTATTTGATAAAAATACACTCACATAAAAGGTGTAATACAAGCATAAGTATAAACAGTGGGGCCGTGGCTCCCGTGTCACTGCCGTTCCCGGCTCCCCCAGTGCCCTGCCTCCGCTTACACACGTATTGTCATGGTCATGTGACTTCCTCAGTAGTGAGGCACATTCATCATGGAAGATAATTAAGTGGCACAATTGTTCAAGGAAGACATTCACTTGGCACATTATATGGACTGTGCGCTATATATGTTATATGGTTTCTGCTTTAGAAGATTTTGGTGTTTTGGTTTAATTTTCTGGTGTTAAATCATGCCAGAGTGATGTTAGAAATCCTATTTTACATTCAGGTAAGCATTAAAACCATTGGATCATCATGACAGACAGGTGAAAAGAATTTTCAAGAGAGGTCAGCAGGGTACAGATTTTTTCAGTGCAGGCTGCATTAAATATGACCATGTGACAAGGTGTTAGGACTCACATTGTATTTATTAGGGAGTATTCTGCTGCATTCCTCCCAGGTGCCACTAGGTCCCCATATGTCTACATATTCTCTTTGTAGCAACTTTTCCAAGGAGAGCTCAACTAGTGTGTCCTCTGCTGTGAGCTCCAGGTACCATCTTGTCATCTTGATCTTCAAGAGGTCTGTGTTGCAATGTAAGCTGTCATGAGATTTCAGCAACCCATTCTGTCATGGACATGGCATAAAAATGCCATGTATGATGTCACAAGAGAAGTATAGATAAGGAAATGGAAAGGTCAGCCACCATCATATGAGCAGTCATAAGCCCAGATGGCCTTCTAGGGAGCCAGGCTGCTCCACATCAATGGGAGTGTCTTTCATGACTCAGGTGCAGGCATATATTACAAGAGGGCTTTACCCTTAGGGAAAAGTGAGAGAACTCCAAAGAACAGCAGCAGAAAGTCTTAACAGCGATGTGAGTACATATGCCGTTAAGGATCTTGGCCTTTGTTTGAGAGAGCCTTCTATGGATGGACAAGACAGACTTTTCAACTTTTAAAGAGACTAACTGAACACCCGTGATACTGTAAGCACCTAAGTACATGCAATTCTGAAAGATACCTGCTCTCAGTCTATTCATTATGATATTCACTCAGCGGCCACTTTATTAGGCACACCTTGCTAGTACCGAGTTGGACCCCCTTTTGCCTTCAGAACCACCTTAACTCTTTGTCACATAGATTCAACAAGGTGTTGGAAACATTCCTCAGAGATTTTGGTCCATATTGACATGAGTTGCTGTTTGTCTTTCTATCATCTCGAACCAGTCTACCCAATCTTCTCTAACCTCTCACATCAACAAGGCCATTTTGTCCACACAACTGCTGCTCACTGGATATTTTCTGTTTTTTGGACTATTCTCTGCAAACCCTAGAGATGGGTGTGTGTGGAAATCCCGATAGATCAGCAGTTTTTTAAAAACTCAGACCAGCCCATCTGGCACCAACAACCATGCCACGTTCAAAGTCACTTATATCCCTTTCTTCCCCATTCTGATGCTTGGTTTGAACTTTAGTCATCTTCACCATGTCTAGGTGCCTAAAGGCACTGAGTTGTTGCACGTGATTGGCTGATTAGCAGTTTGTGTTACCAATTGAACAGGTTACCTAATAAAATGGCCAGTGAATATATGTGCTTCTACTATGGAGGCTCTCAAAATTTATAGAATTAGGACTGCAAATAATACTGGGGTGCTGCTAAGTGGCTCTGCAGCTTGCACATGTATTTGCAAATGAGTGCAAACTAAACTCCTGTTTTTAATGTGAACTGTTATACAGGACATTTTGGTTTGTCACAGACTGGCTGGTAAGTTGAGCTGGGAACGTTTCTTTGTTGTTGTTTGACAATTCTAAAAGTTGTTCTTTTGAAACTTGCCTTAAGCCACTATGGTGTTGTTTTATGAAACTGAGATCAACAGCGATCCTGGGGATCGTTGCTGATCTCAGATCCTTAGTGGTTCAGGAAACAGAGATGATCAGTGGAGAACATGTTCTCCACTGATCATCTCAGCACACAGAAGGCCAGTGTGAAGGAGTGATGTCAGCCCTTCACTGGCGATCTGTGTTCTCCCTCCAGATTCTCCAGCCCAGAGGTTGAGAATCTGGGGAACCACAAATGAAGCAGAGATAATTTAACACTGCTTAGTAAACTGTGTTTGACTGATCTCTTACTGTAATCTTGCGAGATTACAGTAACATCAGCCATTTTCTAGCATTCAAAGCTTTTGTAGATCGCTTCTCTCCTCATTAGGAGAAGCAATCTACACCGCTTCATAAAAAGGCATTCAGAGAACAGTCTCCTCTGAGAATGCCAGAGAACTGAGCAGTGGTCATGATAAAAGGACACCAATATGGAAATGCTTCAATGAGAACAAAAGATTGTTTGCTAACACATTATCTTAAAGTAAAGCTGTTAAAATGCATGCTGAACCCAATTGGACATTTCATGTCTGTCAAGGGCTGGGATGAAGAGTGAGAGCGAATGGAGAATAGAATAGGTGGGCTTTGGTTTGGAATGGGGTAGATGACTGGCCAATGGGTGGCCACCACTGTGGGGTGAATGGCTTCTTCTTCTCCTGAGATGTATTATAAAACATAAGCCCTACTTTATTTGAGGCCTTGATGATACAGTGGGACCCTAGATACAGATGCCTGTAGCTACCAGTGTGAAGAGGATCATCTCAAAGTAAATGTTTTCATAACAGTACCCAGCTATATAGAAGTGAGCCCTGTTTTCTGACCTTCCTTTTCTGCCTACTAAAGAAGGTAGCCCTCCAGCAGGAACTGGCTTGACAACCTGTTGGAACAGACAGTAACACATTGGCACAGTTGCATCTCAGCAACTAGGCAGAGCTGGCTTAAAGGTTCATGCTAAATCCCTGGCCTCTACAGCCTAAAATGAGGCCCTGTCCAGGGTCCGAGGGGGAAAGAACAAAAGCTTCAACACTTTCCACCTATATAAGCTATGGAACAGAAGCCTCTTACCCCAGTCGTAACATCTAAGTAAGACAAGCAGATTGATTTTTTTTGGCAAATGCTTCAGCTTTCCCTGTTTTATAAAATACTGTATATGGAAGACAACAATAAAAGCAAATGATAGCATGTTATAATATGACAACATTTTGCAAAGCTTTGTACAACCCATAGATACAGTTAACTAACGACTTTGTCTAGAATAGACTTCAGCACCACATCTTGTGGACAGCTCCTAATGCGCTCTATTAGCTTTTGCCCGGAGGATATCATTGTGTGTGACAAGACTGCTAAAATCCCATGTTTTCATTTACCTTCATAAATGGAAGAATGTGATTGTCAATGTTGCTTATGCAGAAGATTTGTAGAAACCTAAGCTTTATTGTCACCAGATCTTGGCATCTCATATAAACTAATCTCTAAAGGTTTCTAAATTGTGCGTGTTGTGATGAGCAAGAGGGCCAAATCCATTGAGAGTATGGAGAAGTAATGTTACCTATTTCATCTGAGTGGAATTTAATGTCTACTGGAAAATATCCATCTCCTTTATGTAGGAAGGGTCCTTCCACTGTCTGTTTATTCTTGTTTTCTTTACCTACTAGACAAAATGCACAAGAAGGTTTAAAGAGAATCTGTATTTTACCCATCAATGGCAAATCAACAGGTCTGGATGATAAACCACCTAGCCAGCAATGCCCTGTGTATTCATTACAGGAGGCAGCATGACTATAGATAATTCCATCTGGACGTGGACGCTGCTAGGGAGGGGAAAGGGTTAAAAGTCTGGGAGACTGGTGTGCGTGGCACAAGCAGGGTATTAGGTTATTGGTTGGGAGAAGAAAAAAGAGGGATGTTGGGTTGCATTGTTCTGGTGATCTTGTGTCCTTCTCATTCTGCACATTTTGCATGAGAACAAGTCCATGCTCTTTCACCCAAGTTACCAGTCTATGGTGTTCCTACTCAAATTTATTTTAAAAATACCTAAATAAATAAATATAGCAAAAAAAATGTTTTTGTATTCTATTTTCTTTTGTGGAAATTTGTAGAGGGGATTATCAATGGTCGCTTTATTTGTATCGCTGTCTACAGGTGCTAATGTATTTCTTTTTCTGACTATGGGACACATCCTTAGTGAACTTTGAATGTGCTTGTTACGGCATGTTATTTCCTTGTCATAGCTGGCGGTGATCCTTTTAGTGGGTTGAGGTGGTTGGCGGTGGATGGAGGTAACTAGTTGGATAAACCATGAATATAGTCAGGTAGGAAGGAGGTCATGAGGCACCACATCCAATATGTATATAGGACATTTATTTACAACAGAAGCAGGATTTTTGAGGTACCATAGATAAACCAAAACAATAGCAGCTAAAATTACAGTATTTTTATTATAATTTATGAAAAAATACATTATAACAATTTGAGATTTTGGTCAGTGCAGTACATTACAGACAATATAGTTTGGATTCAATGTTCCTGAGCTGAGTTGCCTTTGGTATTTGCTTTCTAAATGTTTTTCCTGGATTGGCTTTGTCAGGAAGTTCTAAGTACCAGGGGCACAACTGTATTAAGAAAAGATACAAATGAATCATACATATATAGACAAGGAGAAGACAATTAGTAGATACCATCATGAGTTCAAATGTTGGGCTGAAGACTCACCCTCACCACAACCAGACAATGGCCTCCCAATCACCAGCACCAATACAACTCTGGAAAACCCAGTGTGGATGATGGTAGGAGGAAGAAAATGTCACAAGCAGCCAAGGGTAAGTCCCAGATACTGCAAGGTAGACCACAGAGGAGGCACAATGACTCTGGAGAAAAAAATTTGAAGAAAAATATTTAACAAACATCTTCATCATCAATTTGTGATAAAGGTTTTTGTTAAATATTCTTTTTAGATTTTAGATTTTACTTCTCCTGTGTCATTTTGCCTTCTGTTGAAGGTCTACCTATTTTGATGGAGATAGCATGGAGCACTTTCTCCACCATTTCTATAATAACACACATTGCACTTGACACTTTACTCTTCAGCCCGAGAGCATGGAGGGAAACTGCTTGTATACTTTGTGGCCTCTCATGGTCCAGGCCCAGTCTATAGGAGAGTTCTGCTATGTAGCAGGCCCCAATACACCCCTCCATCACTGGCCCCCACTGTCTTTTCTCCCAAACTGGCTCCTTCTCTTTTGTACTTGGCACTCTCCATTACCCTGAAGGTTAACATGAGGGTTTATACTTCTTTCCCTGTTCCCAAAGGCTGTAGGATTGTACACTCCCAAGCACCAGACCAGAAAATTCACTTACCCAGCAATTCCATTTATTGAATAAAAGATGTGGTGATACTTCTTTACATACAGTTCAATCCAGCAATCCCATGACAGTGCACCGTACCAGGTGGCAGTCTTTTGGGCTATGCTATGATGTTTCATACCTTTGACTTGTAACAGTTCCCATCAACTAGTGGTTCACTAGCAATCCCTCTTCAGGGTTCCATCAAGGGGTGACTAACTGTAGTGTATCAGTACTTCATGTATGAGCCCTCTCTGTTGCATGGCCAATCTCAGGAAGAAGATCCCTGGGGAACCTATCCCCTCCCGCTTAAATATCCTAACCATGGGATGCTCCACAGGCCAAACTGGCAGTCACACCACAGCATACTAACACCATAATTACCAAACAGTAACTCATGAATACAGACATATTGATACGATTGACCTGTCTACCTATTGACCCAGCATAAAATAAGAAAGGGAGGAAATATGAGAAGTTCATTGCTAGGGTCTTCATATACTTTAAAGGGAACCTTTCTTAAAACCATGTGCAAATTGCAGAATAAACAATGTTTATTCTGCAATTCCATCTTCTTTATCTTATTTCCTTTTTTAGATTTTGTTGATTAATATGAGAGTTATATATACACCTAGAGATTTTAACTCAATAACCTAGAGGAGTCACTTTAAATTGTTTATTTTATCCATTTTCAAAAAGCTCACTTCAAAAGATTTTATTTCTGGATTTTTCTAAGGAATAATTTCCACTCCACCCCAGATAACATCATTTGCTGCTTTCCTCAAAGTATGGATAGAGTATTTAGATGTTTGAACCTCTGTTGCATTTTTGTTACTGGCTGTGTCCTGACTAGGGAGATTCACGCTCTCTATTTGACTAAAATAGAGAAGTAGAAGAATTAAAAAACAATGAGTTGTTGAGGTGGTAAGAGACCATCTTAAATAGGGACAACTGTTGAAGAATACATTCACCAGCCACTTTATTAGGTACACCTTGATAGTGCCAAGAAAATATCCCCCACACCATTACACCACCACCAGCCTGAACCATTGATGCAAGGCAGGATGGATCCATGCTTTCATGTTGTTTACGCCAAATTGTGACCCTACCATCTGAATGTCACAGCAACCAGTCTGCCCATTCTACTCTGACTTTTGACATCAACAATGCATTTTTGTCCACACAACTGCCGCTCATTGGAGATTTTCTCTTTTTTGGACCATTCTCTGTAAACCCTAGAGATGGTTGTGTGTGAAAATCCCAGCAGATCAGCAGTTTTTTAAATACTCAGACCAGCCTATCTGGTAGCAAAAACCATGTCACTGTCAAAGTCACTTAAATCACCTTTCTTACCCATTCTTATGCTCATTTTTAACTTCAGAAAGTCATCTTCACCACATCTACATGCCTAAATGCAGTGAGTTGCTGCCATGTGATTGACTGATTAGCAATTTGTGTTAAAAAATTGAACAGGTGTACCTAATAAAGTGGCCGGTGAGTGTAGGTTTCGCTCACATTGGAGAAATTAGCTTTTACTTCCTTATGTGCCACAGGATCTCCTCAATGGCACACAGATGTAAAAAAAAGAAAACAGAGATGGGTTTTAACCTTTATTTTGCTCGATTTAAAATTGTAAAAAAAGTTGGGGATTTTAAAAATTAACAATAAATTGACAGCACTGAAATGATAGCATTAGTAATGCTATAGTAAATTGACTCCATATAATATATAGATATGGATGTTGGGATCAATGTACACAGATTGCAGCTGGTAATTGTATATATTGCAGCACAGCGTAGTTTGCAATATCCTCATGGGGGAAACAATGGGAAAAGTGGATATTCCGAGTTGGATTTTTTTCTTACAATTAGATAAGCCTAGTGCAGGGGGCAATAGGAATGTACATGTTTATGCATTAGCCAAAATAAAATAGGCCTTTACCATTACCGAGCTGCCAGCAGGTATGACAAACAGGCACCAAGTGTTGTCTGCTCATACTTTTACATACTTTGAACAGAACCCTAGGAGCCCTGAAAGCAAATTCACTTTATAATGCAAATACTGACTTCATGAAGTGAAGCGTGTGCTCTCTCCCAACGCACTTGTCTATTGGTCCCTCAATATGATGGACAGTAGTCTCCATAGGGAAATTTTAAAAGTGGTAGAGCTGAATTTTAATTCAGAAACTGAAGTCATTATTAGTAAAATAAGAGTGTTAGGGGCTAGGAGTTCTCAGCGTGCTCTTCAAAATATGGAAAACAAATTTAGCTTCCTCTAAGTACCTTCTTGTCATAACAACCCTCCCTGAAAAGTTCTCCTATATTCCCTATAATGTATAAAGGGTGACATTTATAATGTAGTCTGCCATTAGCTTTAACACTAGTACAGAAATGGCAAACCCAAATACTCCTGCACTTAGGGATGGTCTCCAAAAGGATAGGACCACATCAAGAATTTCTTGGAATATGCATGCCTTGCTGTCCTCAAAAGACAGAGGAAGTTCAAGTATACTGAGTGGAGAAAAGCAAAAAAAAATACTGCACTATCACTTCCAAGGCTGATTCCCTTCTTTTTATATATACCATCTATTGCATGTACCTGGAGATGATCCTGCTCTATGATTTGGTATGTGTATCATGTTCTCTATTCACACAAGCACTTTGCTACCAAGGTCCCATTATTACTATTATTACTACTACTATTACCCCTAATATTATTATCACCATTATCATGTTACTGTAATATATTTTTACTTCATATATACAATGCGGTGCCGCATGGGATGAACAATACGTGTACATGTATGATCACACATGTATGTCTTTTTTTAAATTGTCTAGATGTGGCCAGATGGGATTTTACTATTGTGTGTATTTTCATTTATGTCAGCACTTCTTGTGACACCTCTCTCCTCCCCTTGGGGTGTCCAGGATGGCCCACATGTAATCATTGATGACTCATTAGTGAGCGTATATAAGGCAGGGTACAGACTTTTGGTCAGTTGGCTCTGAGTAAGAGGCAAGTCTTCGAAACGCGTCAGCCTGTTGGAGGCCCAGAGTTCCCATTACAGATGCACACATAGTGCGGATTGGACCAAGCTTTTCCTATATGATGTACCTTTGACTGTATTGTCATTTTGTGAGTACAATACCTACTTTTATTATTAATAAATACATTTTTAAGGTAATGCACTTGGCCCGTGCGCCCTCTTTTTGCTTTTCTCCACTCACTAGCTTTAACTCAGCAGCCCCTCCTGCAACATCAATTGCTTGTTGATCCTTCTAGACGACTTGCATGCGGATGTACTTTGGTATAAAATATGTCCACGCTTTCCCACGGATGGGGAGCCACAGGTGGGGCTTACAGCTGCCCTTAGTAGTTAATGACTGGACCCTCCTGCATTCTTGAATGTTTCTCTGCATCCTTGTTTACTCGCAATATGTGCATGCTACAACTGTTACCAAACAAAGAAGTGTTGTATTTTTAATAATTTAGTCTTTAAGGGGCACACTTTTTATAAGTAGCAGAAGTCCTAAATGTTTTTTGTTTTTATTGCTCACGTTTTTTGTAAATTTGAATGGGGTTAATTTATTAAAGGCAAGTAGACTGTGTACCTTGCAAGTGAAGTTGCTCCAACGTTTAGTAAAAGAGGGGAGGCTCTGCTGATTTCCACCATCCAATCATGTGCAAGCAAACATTTAATTATTTTTTTATTTGAAGCTTTAGCTCATTTAATAAGCTACTGCACTTGCAGAGTGCAAATTCACTTGCAAAGTGCACAGTCTTTTTGCCTTTAGTAAATCAACCCTGCTGTGTTTTTACTCTGGATATATTTTATGCCTAAGTACATCTGTGTGCATGAGGCCTTATTTTTTCAACTACTTGAAGCTGGGTGACAACCAGGGCCGCAGATAAGGGGTACCACCATTTCTCCTGTATGGGGCCCAGGCTAGCAGCGGGGCCCAGGCAGCTGGGTGAAACGAAGTGTTATTGGTATAGCAGGGGAACTATTACTGGAACCAATCCCCCATATGGCTCTCTCTGGAGCAGCTGAACACTGGCTTCTTCTTCTCTCCCTCCCACTGGCTTTCAGCTACTGCAGAGGGAGCCATACAGGGGACTGGTTCCTGTAATTGCCCCACCGCCACACCCATCACCCTCCCTGTGCACTATACATTTCCCTCTGCCGCCCAGGCCCCCCTGTATGCCCCCACACCTGCAGTGCTGCTGGCTTCTCTCCTCTTCATCCCACCGGCAGCTGCAGTCACACTAAAAGATCCTTCAGGATGGAGACTGGGAGAAAGGTCCGGTAAATATGTCACATTTACCAGCCTTTTCCTTTTTTGAATGAACACGAGTTATTAGTACCAATCACTCACTGTGTTCATTCATAACTAAAGCATAGTAAACTGTGTTTTTTATTTTATTTTTGAGGGGGTCCTGTCAGGTTGGCTGTATGGGGCCCCACGTTTTCTAACAGCAGTCCTGGTGACACTTTTCATTTGGCAATAAAATCACACAGTAGTGTTGTCACACAGTGGGACAGGGTAGGCTTAGATATATTCATGTAGTTTCAAATAGACTTTAAGTAAGAGTTAAATTTAGACAAATTTAAGCCCACCATCAGGTGACACATTTTAGGCAGTTTTTTAAAGCAGGTTTAAAACACAAAAGCTGACTGTTGTAATTTAATGATGGGTCATTCCTACCTTTATTTTTCATTTGGCAACACTTGGGAAGCCTGGATAGCCCATTCGATAGCTAGTAACTTCATGGTAACATTTAAAGCTAAACTGCCATCAGCAAGTAAGCAAGTAATATAAGGCATTTGTTGCTCTCCATCTGGGTTGTAAGGGTTCAATGCTCGCTTCGTCTAAAGCAGCCTATTTCAACCTTTTTGATCCAATGGAACCCTTCAATAATTTTAGGTCTCAGGGAACCACTACAAAAAATAAAATCATCAGGGGTCATTGGAAAAATGCCACTACCATTGTGATTAGAAAGCTATCCCTACCGACAGCTAAAAACATCACTGGTGTCAAGTCGCTGGCTCTGCCAATTGGCATTGGCCCCAGAGCTATATAAGCACCATCAGATTGGAGGTCAGTCAGCCACAGCTCAAGGAACCCTCAACCACTGGAGGAACCCTGGTTAAGAATGGCTGATCTAGAGGGTAGAAATATCTTATTCCTCATTCCCCCACATGCAGCACTCTCCTTTGCTCCAAGAATGTGGCCAGACCCTTGACTTCCTCTTGTAAAATGTAGGACTGTTGGACCTCCAGCATTTTATAAGCTGATATTAGCAAGAGTTTGACCACATGACCATCAAAGATAAACAACTAGTGGAACTGGTCTTCCAGTGGGACAGAAGCTTGTAGGAGCAAGGACTAAAGTACCTGTTTCTGCCTATTCCTTTTCCCATTAATAAAACAAGTGTTCAACCCTTACAACCAAGGGGGAACCTAGAAAATTTCAATATTACCTGCCGACCAAAGTTAATCTTTAGAAACCAGAGACAGAGGCAAACAGAAGAAAAACCACACTACAGTGTCAAGGCACCTCTAATGAGTATGGTCTAACTCTAAACTACCTGAATAAAATGAGAGCAGATTTACCTTGGCAGTATCCCCATCCTCCTTGTAGGTATAGCAACACACCAGAGTTCCTGCACCTATTTTCTGAAAAAAAAAAGCCATGATGATACAACAGATTTTTTTTTTCTTCATAATGTGTTGGATATTTATGTGATGATGACTATGTCAGGACATCGTTTTTTTCCATTTACCCTCACTGGTCCTAGAATTCGCAGCTCTAAGAATATAGGGTTGATATCTATACTAAGCTCAGCTTTCTTATTGGAACGTTGATGGTCCTTTTGATGGCTGTTTATTGGACCACAGCCATGTCCTTTGTATAATTAATGTGGCACATATGCTACTTTAATTGTATTAATCTTTTCTTTTTTTTTTAAGAAAAAACAAGGAATTACATACAGTATACAATGATAAAATACAGTAGGATAAAATGTACAGTCAAAAAAAAAAGAGGTAACAATTAATTTATCTGCAGATATAGTTTATATTTACATTATTTTTGTTGAATGTCCTGTAAATCAAAATAAAAGAAATAAAATGATGTTGTATCTGTACCTTTAATACCATATTGAGACTTAGCCGTGCCGTATCTGTGCCACCTCCCCTCCCCCAGCTATGGCATGCTAAGATAAAAAAAAATGTCCACCTACTTTTATTTTTTTCTGCTTTTTCCATGTGTTTTTTTTTAGTCTTGGAAAAAAAGTAAACATTTTTTTTTTCATGAAGGATTCTTTTTCTGATCTGATGTTAGCTGAAATTCACAAAACTAACACATCAGGATAAGGATCCCTATTTCAGAGTTATTTTCAATGGGAGGTAACATTACAGCCACATTGTTGAAAATAAAGATCCTTATACTTGTGTGAAAGCTCCGTGAGTTGGGCTCATTTATACTAGATTTCCAGGTTAGCAGAGTTCTTCCCTAAGAGCAAATGCAAACTGGTACTGAATAGCGAGAACGTTGTAGAGGGAGGCAGCTCGTAGAGCTATATAGCTGGCTCCACACCCCTCCTCCCATCCACATCAGTCTTTGTAAGAGCTCAGCATCAGAAACACATCCTGAAAACTAGCTTCTATCACACAGAGAGCGCAGGGAGTCGGAGAATGGCAGTGCTGAAGGCTGTTAATTCCATCCACACCAAACCTCCAGCTACAGGCAATACAAAACTTGGAGAGGAGACCATAAGGAGCAGCTCAGAAGTCTAGAGAGACTTGCCTTTATTCCAGTTTGCATGTAAGAGAGTATCAGGTTCTTGACTCCTCTCCCTTGTTTGTTGTATGTAGCTTATGAACTCACATTAAAGGATTTTCGGTAAATCTGCTACAGAGAGAGAGCGAGGAAGAGAGAGAGGGAGGGAGGGGATGAGCAGAGAAAGCAGGACTTTCTTAGTCTTCGTCTTGGCAGCCTGAGAGGTGGAGCTGGTCCTTCTGCAAAGTAAGGAAGGTGAGCTCTGAGATAGCAATTCATATTCATAGAAAGGCAGGCAGATTCCTCTGGGTGTGAACTAAGCTTGGTCCAGCTGGGTGGGTAGCTTTAGGTAGGCCTAAGGGCACAAGTTGGACATGACCTCTAAAGAGTTCAGGTGGCTGGTGGTCAGTTGAGTGCTACAGTCAAATGGTTCAATCAATTAGCTTTGGAGAGTTGGGTGTGATTTTTTTAGGCAGGCGTGACTTTTGGGTTTTCAAGTGTGATTTTTGGATTTTCAAGAGTAATTTGGGGATTTTCAAGTGTGAGGAGCTCATTTGACCATGTTATAAGGGATTTAGAGATAAGGATGTCAACAGTCAAGGTATTTTGGAGAAGAACACCTTGAGTTTAAAGGACCAGTTGAAGAGTTTGCTGTAGAGTCTTCTTTAGTCAACGCTTTAGTTCAGTTGGGGGTAGTTCTTGGAGGTGCTATCGGTAAAAAGAGTTTAGTCAGCTGCCATCGTCAAGGGGCAAACTGCTTGGAGTTCGACTAGGTGTGAGCTCTTGGGAATACAGTGGGTGTGCCCTGTGTTCCGTGACAGTGAACTGTGCCTCAGCCCCTCGCTACGCAGCCACATCAAAAGCTGCAACTTGCCCTCTCTGCCGTCCTGGGTGGGGAGGGGTGGAGAGAGGTCCAGCAGAGCAACCCAAGCTCCCGGCTTCATAAGGATGGTGGTAGGAAATGCCTGGAGACAGGGAGCAGGAGATCTGTATGAAAGCACTCACACTGGTGGCCGACCTGTGCTATAGTGGCATTGTGGAGAACGAGAACTGCCTGGATTTCATCTACTACCAGAGAGAACGGAGCCGGCCTCGCTACACTGAAACAGGTAGAGTCAGAAAAGTATCTCTCTTCACCTTCTAGCATGCATTCACGTTGGTGCCTTGAAATGAACCGTCTGCCTTTTTTTTCTTTTTAGCTGATGATACAGTCTGTAGATTAGAAACCAAGATTAGGCAGCCTGTTGCTGCTATAGACTTAGTCCGAGGATATCCTTCTTGATGTGCTTGCTCTGAATTGATGGGACTTGTAGTTCCACCACATCTAGACAGTCAAGCTCTGTACAGTGTCCTTAACGTATAGCAAAAAGTATGTAGTACAAAGATTTGCCAAGATAATCTATTCAATGTATCACTTCGGCCCTTGCACTACATTCTAAGGTTAGGTTCACCTATACATTGCATTAATGCATGTGCATTTTTTTTTTTACATGCGTTAATGTACATTCCATTAGGAAGTCCATTTAAAATGAATGAGCTAGCAATGCATCTCAATGTTTCAGAAACCAGACCAACGCACTCCAATGCACATATATGCGTTGACGCTCGCTGCATTGAGGTGCACATCTATCGGCAAGGTACTCTGCCGTGCCATTCAGAATGAATGACGCCACGTTGCACCAATGATAGTAAATGTGTTGTAAACATGTGCATTACAGCAATACAATAACGTGAACCAGGCCTTAAGGAGATTGTACAATCAGATTATAACATCTGTGGTCAGATTGCAAAGGCAGTGAAAAACACTGTGATTAGGTTAAAGGAATAGTAATTCATAACACCCAATTATTTGCCTTTATAGAATTGGCTATTATATTATATTTTATATTATACATCTTAATATAAGATTTCAAAAAATGGTATTAATTACAGTGTTTCTACTGCTACAACTAAAGGTTTACCCTTTGAGGAGTTTTGTAGGTAGCCTACCTACTTGGGCCACTTGTAGCCGTGTGGCTATTAAAGACACATTAGAGCTACAAATGACATGGTAGAACTAATGCATTATGGAAACAAGATTCTGCTGATGCCTTTTTGCTTTTTTTCTACAACTACAAGTTCCAGCATGCACTTCCAGCATCGAACTGGGCTTGCTAGTACTTGTAGATCCACAACAGTTGGAGGACAGCAGGTGAATGTGATTAGCCAGGACCTATTGTATAGATTGGACAGAAACAACTAGAATTAAAGCGTGGTGCCTGACATCAGCCAATCAGAATGCATTTTCACTGATCTGACTTCTCTACAGCTTATTGAATGTTGTGGGTCTCTGCGTGTTGCACTTCAACCTCTTTGCACAGCTTTATTGAGTGGAAAACCTGTAAATGAAGTCGCTGTGGTGCCGCAACATGCATTGACAAGATCCAACATGCAGTAATAGTTTCTAGTTCGGTCTTGCTGCTCCTTGCAGTTCCACAGCGTCTGAATAGCTGCAGCTGTAGTAAAACAAATACAAAGACTCTGGTGTGTCTAAAATCATGGACATAGTCTGTATTTATAACGTTTTTATCGTGATATTGATGCATTATCTAAGTATATCCATGCTGTTGCAATTATTTGTATGATATTTACAGAGGTTTAACCTAGAATGTAAATCTGATATCTTTTTATGGCAATTGGACTTCCAATTGATCAGAAATTTGATTTAAAACTGAACACCAGGACAAGCCAATAGTATTTCAATAAAAGAGACGTGTGTGTTCTTACTTGAATCTTGGTGTACTTTGTTCTTCCATACCCATAATCCAGCATGAAAGTTTGCCTCTGTACAGGAGCCTCTTGTAATAAAGACCGCTCACTGCTGCTCTCTCTGCTTATGCAGGGTGACTGGTCTTGTCTCCACCCCCTCATGTAGTTTCTGCAGGCAGCCTGTAGTGGGTGGAGCCTGATGAGGCCCTCCCATAGCTCTGCTGTCTGCACAATCAATGATAACTTTATGACCACCCACCTAATATTGAGTAGGTCCCCCTTTTGCCTTCAAAACAGCCCTGTCCCACTGCAACATGGACACCACTAGACCTCTGAAGGTATGCTATGGTATCTGGCACTAAGTCGTCAGTAGCAGATCCTTTAAGTCCTGTACAGGGGTGGACTGACCATTTAGGCACTTGGGCACTGTCTGAGGGCCCGGGGTCAGTAGGGGGCCCCATGAGATGCCCCTGGTACCTTTCATAGGCTTTTTTGGGTGTGGTTTGAGTGTGGGTGAGGACACAAGGGCCCCATGATTTCCTATTGCCCGCGGGCCCCATGAGTTATCAGTCCACCCCTGGTCCTGTAGGTTGCAAGGTGAGGCCTCCATGGATCAGATTTGTTTTTCCAGCACCTCTCACAGATGCTTGAGGGATTGAGATCTGGAGAATTTGGAGGCCAAGTCAACATCTTAAATTTGTTGTGTTCCTTAAACCATTTTTGCAGTGTAGTAGGATGTATTATCCTGCTGAATGAAGCCACTGCCATCAGGGAATACCATTTCCATGAAGGGGTGTACTTGGTCAGCAATAATGTTTAGGTAGGTGGTTGGTGTCAAAGTAACATCCACATGAATGGCAGGGCCCAAAGTTTCCCATCAGAACATTGCCCAAAGTATCACACTACCTCTGTATTCTTCCCATACTGCATCCTGGTGCCATCTCCTCCCCAGGTAAGCAATACACACACACCCAGCCATCCACATGATGCAAAAGAAAACATGATTCATCACACCAGGTCACCTTCTTCCATTACTCCGTGGTCCAGTTCTGATGCTCATGTGCCCATGTAGGCATTTCTGGCTGTGGACATGGTCAGTATGTGCACCCAGCACACAGCCCCATACACAACACACTGCAATGCCCATTTTTTCTTCTTTCAACATATCAACTTCATGGACAACATATTCACTTGCTATCTAATGTATCCCACTGAATTTAAGATGCCATTTTAACAAGAAAAGATATGCTATTCACTTTACCTGCCATAATGTTATGGCTGATCAGTGTATACACAACAGTGATTACATAGTTACATAGTTAGTCTGGCTGAAAAAAGACAAAAGTCCATCCAGTTCAACCATTAAAAAAAAAAAAGTTATAATCCTATACGCATAGTTGATCCAGAGGAAGGCAAAAGAAAACAGCAAAGTATGATCCAATTTGCTCCTGCTGGGAAAAAAAATTCCTTCCTGATCCCCCGAGAGGCAATTGGATATTCCCTGGATCAACTTTAGCTATAAATGTTACTATCCAGTTATATTCTGTGTATCTAAGAAAGAATCCAGGACTTTTTTAAAGCAATATACTGAGCTGTCCAAAACCAACTCTTGAGGGAGTCTATTCCACATTTTCACAGCTCGCACTGTGAAGAAACCTTTCCGTGTTTGGAGATTACATCACTTTTCCTCCAGATGTAAAGAGTGCCCCCTTGTCCTCTGTGATGACCTCAGGGTGAATAACTCTACACCGAGTTCACTATATGAACCACTGACGTAATTATACATGTTGAGCATATCCCCCCTTATGTATTATACATGGAGATCATATCCCCCCTTATGTATTATACATGGTGATCATATCCCCCCTTATGTATTATACATGGAGATCATATCCCCCTCATGTATTATACATGGTGATCATATCCCCCTTATGTATTATACATGGAGATCATATCCCCCTTATGTATTATACATGGAGATCATATCCCCCCTTATGTATTATACATGGTGATCATATCCCCCCTTATGTATTATACATGGAGATCATATCCCCCCTTATGTATTATACATGGAGATCATATCCCCCCCTTATGTATTATACATGGAGATCATATCCCCCCTTATGTATTATACATGGAGATCATATCCCCCTTATGTATTATACATGGAGATCATATCCCCCCTTATGTATTATACATGTTGATCATATCCCCCCTTATGTATTATACATGGTGATCATATCCCCCTTATGTATTATACATGGTGATCATATCCCCCCTTATGTATTATACATGGAGATCATATCCCCCCTTATGTATTATACATGGAGATCATATCCCCCCCTTATGTATTATACATGGAGATCATATCCCCCTTATGTATTATACATGGTGATTATACCCCCCCTTATGTATTATACATGGAGATCATATCCCCCCTTATGTATTATACATGGAGATCATATCCCCCTTATGTATTATACATGTTGATCATATCCCCCCTTATGTATTATTCATGGTGATCATATCCCCCCTTATGTATTATACATGGAGGTCATATCCCCCTTATGTATTATACATGGAGATCATATCCCCCTTATGTATTATAAATGGAGATCATATCCCCCCTTATGTATTATACATGGAGATCATATCCCCCCTTATGTATTATACATGGAGATCATATCCCCCCTTATGTATTATACATGGAGATCATATCCCCCCTTATGTATTATACATGGTGATCATATCCCCCCTTATGTATTATACATGGAGATCATATCCCCCCTTATGTATTATACATGGAGATTATATCCCCCCTTATGTATTATACATGAAGATCATATCCCCCCTTATGTATTATACATGGAGATCATATCCCCCCCTTATGTATTATACATGGAGATCATATCCCCCCTTATGTATTATACATGGAGATCATATCCCCCCTTATGTATTATACATGGAGATTATATCCCCCCTTATGTATTATACATGAAGACCATATCCCCCCTTATGTAACACAAAAATTTGTGCCCCCCCAGAAAGAGCTTGACATTGACCAAGAGCACCCCTGCCCACCACCAAGCCTTCCACTACCACTGCCCCCATACTCCAGCCACCATTCCCCATGGCAAGAGAGAGAATGACACTCACCGTCACAACTCCGGACATCCCCAGGAACGAGAGTCAGGCTGTGCATACACCATCATAAAACCCACAGCATCTCTCGGAACCTACTAGGTCCCCATGCCGCGTGTGTCCCATCTTCCGTCCCTTCTTCCAAGGGGCAATGCTGCCCCCCCCTGAAAAATGCCACCCTAGGCAAATGCCTTATTTGCCTTGTGGTAATTACACTCCTGCCCGCTCCTCAGGGGGGATGCAACCTCTGCACTCAGTGTATGAGGATGCGGAGAATGCTGTTGGTGGTGGCACCAGAAGTGGCAGAATCGTAGACATTTGTGCAGGGGCGGACTGACAACTCATGGGGCCCCCGGGCAATAGGGGATAATGGGGCCCCTGTGTATTCGCCCACACTCAAACCACACTCAAAAAAGCCTATGAAAAGGTACCAGGGCCATCTCATGGGGCCCCCTACTGACCCCAGGCCCTCGGGCAGTGCCCGAGTTCCCAAATGGTCAGTCCACCCCTGCATTTGTGGTGCCCATAGGAGCCGTTGCCCAAAAATGGATAAGATTTGCTTTGTTCATAACACAGCAATAATGCAAAGCAGGGGGTACAATTATTAGAGGTAATGATTGCTACAAATGAAAAGAAATAAATGACTCCAATTTCATCCTAATTTTTTTTTTTATTATAAAATCCCTTGGACCCTGCATAGCTGTGCAAACACTGAGCACTATAGCAGGCTTAGATTAGACCAGAATGCATTTTTAATGTTAATGATGGTAAAAGACACAAATGAATGCAGCTCTTTATTCATTAACAAATCATGAAATGTATTTTTGTAATGCAAGCAGTGTAAGTACCTGACTTTCTCTTGGTCACCCTTTTGCACTCCCTGTACAGCGGAGCTCCAACAAGAAGAGGGAGAAGTCAGTTAGTGGTCCTGCAGTGCTAACAAGGAACATGCTGATAGGAGGAGACAGCCGAGTGACAGAGAGACAAGCTTATTATTTAGCTGCTTCTCCTTTCATTGACCAGTCACAGGATTTGTAAGTGTTTCCGAACTGCAGCAGTAAAAAAAATCAGGTCTCCTGCTCTGCCAGACAGGACTGTTTTGTGTGACAGAACTGTGTAAATCTCAGGACTGGATGAACAGAAACAAAAATCCTGGTGTTGGTCAGTGTCAGGCTCTCTCCGCCGGGGAGGGGGGACATTTAATTTTTGTGTTGCCTAGGGCAGCACAAAACCTAAATACACCTCTTCTGAGAGGTCCAGTAGTAATTATAGGGCACTTCATGAGCCAGTACATGCCTTTTTTTATGTTTAGTATGGTGTGTTTTAGTTTTCTTGGTCCTCTAAGCTTGGCAGAAAGTTAGTTTGCACAGAGCTCTTCCATCTCAGGCCTCATGTTTTGCACATTAACTAATTGTTTGTTTGTGTTGCTGGATAATCCGTGCATATTTGAAATGAGAAATAAAATCCTTTCGCAAATCTGCAGGTCTGAGCTACAAAATGTATGAATCCAAATTAATTCATATTAAGGGGCCTGTTTAGAAATGTAACACAGAGGAGCAGAAGACTTAAGCTGGCCATGCACAAGTAAAAATGTACTCTAACATTTTCATTTTAATAATGTTTGTTTGATTTTCTAATGGTTAATGGGTCAAACCTGTGTTTGTTTTTGACCATAGCAACAAGAAAATGCAAAGGAGGAGGATGGAAAAAGTTTATTGAACAAATTAGTTTCTAGCAATGAAAGTTGTTTTCATTTAGTAAAGTCCATTCATTCCAAAATCAAATGTAACTCCTGGTTTACATCTGTGTGGTTGTGCGGGACGCAATTTGCACGAGCACAAGAGCCCATTCATTTGTATGGTCTCCCGTGTCCTGGGACACACAAGGAAGAAGTCCCTGCACTACTTGGGAAATCGCAGCCCCCACGGGAACCAAGGTTCCCAGTACGGTTGTGATTTCCAGTGCAGGTGGTGTGCCATTAGAATTAATGGCACCCGCTGGCGGTTCCCGCATTCCTCTGTGTAGGTGGTGCAGTTGCAGGCATTTGTGCAGGTCCCGCAGCAGCACCACCTCCACAGATATAAATTGGGGTAAAAGCAAACCAAATTCTGAACTACTTTCCAATGACATCTGTCAAGTCATCGAATGTACTGGGAATTTCTGCACAAATTTTTCTACCAATTTTCATTTGAAAATCTACCAGTATACTTTACACATGGCTGGAATCATGGGGTTCTCCTGATTTTGTTTATTTTTTTTAATGAATACTCAGAAAGTTAAGCAAACATAAAAACTTAGCAAGGCTATTCAAAGAATTCTTTCTCACACTCTAGAACTTTATTAGATATATTAGGGATATTAGGGGTATGTCACAACCCTTGTCAGCAGTACTTTGAACATAATTCCCGGAAACAATCTAAATATAATATATGCACCCATTCAACCTTATTGGAAGGAAGTTCATCGCCTCATTAATCTAATCACAACATATACACTCAATTACACCCCGACACAATTTGTCCTTCACCACACTACCCTCTGTAGGAAAACATATCACCGGTCATTAGCTATGCATCTAGTCAATACAGAAAAGCTGTGTGTTCTGATACACTGGTGCAAGACGAATCCCTCAACAATAACAGATTGGCTTCACCGTATTGACAAATGGAAGAACTTGTCCATCAAGCCAGGGAGACACCCGCACATTATACTTCTACATGGGCATGCTGGCACCAGCATGTGGATTCACCAGACTATGCGCAATACTTGCTTTCCCTACTCCTTCGGAATCTCTACCTATAGTTAGTGCTGTCCCTAACAGACAGGTGCTCTGTACTTACACTAGTCACTGACAAAACCCAGGGGCAGGGACTTAAAAAAACTTTGCGTGACTCAAGATGGCCATCAGCGTCACCTGGATCCGGTGTAGTCAACTGGAAGGCTACTCCAGGGGACCAGGGGAATCATAAAGAAACCCCGTTTCCCTTGACTTCCTCTAAGTCCTCCTACTCAGTGGTGTTCATAGAGGGGATGAGGAGACCACACACGGTACAGCCTCTTGAATGTGCCCTGATGCAGTGACTAGTGACATGCAGATTGGCAGAGATGTGCAGGGTGCTACGTTTCGACATCTGGCACTGAACTGTCAGACAGAGTGATCTCCACCCAATGGTAGAAGTACAGTGTGAAGTGAAAAGTAAAAAAAAATCCCACATTTTGGGTTGTCCCCAGAAAAGTAATAGAGGGGAATTCTTCTAATGGGGACATTAGTTCTGGTGATCTGAGTGTCCCCAAGGAATTGCCTTAATTTGCAGGGATTTCCTCTCACTTCCTGCTTGGCTATGTGACAGGAAATGAAGGGAAATCTCTGCAACAGGACACAGATGGTGAAAAAAGTCTGACAGGGGTTATAACCCTCCCTTTTTGCCTATACTGTAGTTCTACTTTAATTTGCGCACTACAAGCCATATACCATAAAGTGACACAGACTTTATTGACCATGCAGCCTGGTGTCCAGCATGTTTTTATGCCTTCAAGGCATACCTCCTAACTATTTTCAAATGTCGCCAACTGTGTAGAGCAGCTTTTCTCAACCAGGGTGATGAGGTTTCTTCAGGGGTGCCTTGGCAAAATGTCTAGCAGGTGGAACAAGCCCGCCTTTTAGTTACACAAAGCCACAGGTTGTCTTTGTTCACCATTACAACCTTCTACATGCCAGCATCCTGACAACCAATGACATCATCAGTTGATAAGGAGGATATCAGTTGCCTGCACAGCATCCTGGTTTGACCCTCCCCTGCCCCTCTTCATTAGTGCTGGGGTCACATTAGCTCAGTGATGGAGAAAAACTGAGGGAGAAGAGAAACATTGGAATACTAGTCAGTACCAGTGTGCAAAAGTGTATTTGCTTTGGAAGAATAAATCACTTCTAATGTTGGGTGTCTTACATGTGTGGATGTTGCTGTGTCTTATAAAACTATTAGAATAGTTTTTCACAGTTTAGAATGGGGTGCCTCAAGCCTGTCCATAATTTTAAAGGGTGCCTTGAATGAAAAAAGGTTGAGAAACACTGGTTTAGAGGACAGCATGTCTGATCTCCTGCACATTGGTTGGATTGATCTGCTACATTCAATATATCTGCATAAAGTTACAGCTATATTTATAGAACACCTCCACCAGCCAATTTCAATCCCAACCCAAGTGTGCATGATGGATAATTTCATGGTTATTACTGCAAATAATTTTGATGTATAGGTGGAGGATGTTAAAAATAGGTACACCCTGGGTGCTAGATATGCTAGGTATGCCACCTCCTCTATTATCTAGTTTGAGTAAAAGTAAAGAAAATTGTACAGAGATAGTATAGTCAGATTGGAACTTATGTGGTGAGTGTTAGATGTATAAATGTGTGCCATTAGTCTTTTTCAGTGAGGATGGGAATGAATGTGTGAACTATGAAGGTGCAAGGGTAGGGGGCAGAGCCTGGATAAGGGGGGCGCGGGGGGCTGCCGTCCCTGGCACTGCACCCTCAACTGGGAATGGGGTGCAGAATGCAGGTCAGTATGCCCATTTTAGCAGCCGTGGGGGGGCACAGTTGTGCATCTCTGTCCTTGGGCGATGGGCAATCCTGTCCTAGTACTGGTAGGGGGTACAAAGTATCCCTTTAACAGTTCACTTTCAGTAAGTTATCCACAGCTAATTGTCTTCCCTGCTAAACAGGTCACAATGCTGGATTGTCTGCCAACAGACTGAATGCTGAGGGATTTGTTCCTCACTAATTACTTTCACCCTTTATAAATAAGCCTCTCAGTGAATACGCTAATTATTTTTCCATTTCCTAAAGGTACGTATTAGGAATCGTCTGGGAGTAATCATTTTTGAGGCTAAGTCCTTTACTGTTGTTTAATAAAAGTTAGTGAAAGTTTGGAGCAGATGCACATAACTAAATATTGCTTCAAGGAGCTCCACAGAGGGACAATTATTCATCGCCGCAGTCCCATATTAGTAATGAAAAGAAGACATTATAAACATAATCATTTCCAAGCTTGTAGATTGTAGCATTTTACAGCTCATTCAATAACCACCATTGCTTATTAAAGAACTTTGCGCAAAAGTAAAATCTTTGTTTAGTCCATAAACAGAACATTCACTGAAAACAGCTAAATATTATTTAAACTAAGCTACGTTTAATTGGTTTATCTGTAGTCATTCCTTATATTAAATTAATTCTTTCAAATACATTCCTGGTATCCCTGGAACATTCTAAGAAATGTTAATATATAAGCGTGCCTTTGTGTATTCTTAATCTTTTATGAATAATAATAAAACATTCCACTCCTCTGTAATAGCAGGATCTATGAATCTTAAAGGCTGGCCTCTGGAGAGGTTTCCTTGAGTGGAACTCTCATTGGTACTTCACAGCGAGGGAGGGGGACCTTGATGAAGATGCGTTTGTGCTATTTAAGCTTGGGAGTCTAGCACATACCTCACCCTTTCCATTTTAATGCCTTGTCTATCGGTCGCGGCTCTCAATCACCGGGTCCCGGATGGTAATTACTTGCCGGCGCCTGGTGATTGTTGAGCATCTTCGACGTGGGGGGAGAACTGTTTGTAAACAAAACAGTTCTCTCCCCTGTCAGCTCCTGCACACTGTGTTGCATGGCTTTGCATAGCACAGCCATGCAAAGCAGTGTGCTCACAGTGAAGCACACACACACAGCCCCATAGTAAAACACACACAGCACACAATTAACCCTTTGATCGCCCAAGATATTAACCCCTTCTTGCCCAGTGCCATTAGCACAGTGTCAGTGCTTTTTATTAGCACTGATCATTGTATTGGTGTCACTGGGAATGTCAGTGACACCAAGTCAGTTCCCCCCAATGTCAGAATGCCTGCCGCAGTCTAGCAGTCCCGTTATAAGTCACCGATCGCTGCCATTACTAGTAAAAACTAAACAAATCCCAGTATATATACTGCCATTTGTAAACACTATAGCTTTCATGTAAACCAATTAATCTACACATATTGGGATTTTTTTGTACCAAAGACATGTTGGCCTAAATTTTGAAGAAATTTGATTTTTAAAAATTTTTTACTGGACATGTTTAATTGCAAAAAGTCCAAAATATTGTTTTTTTCCTCAAAATTGTCAGTCTTTTTTTTTATAAAAAAATTAAAAATGCTTTGGCGATCAAAATATCACCAAAAGAAAGCTCTATTCGTGGTAAAAAAAAAGGACGTAAATTTCATTTGGGTGCAGTTTTGCATGATTGTCAGTTAAAGTAACGCAGTGCCATAACGCAAAACATGGCCTGGTCAGGAAGGGGGGTAAATCCTCTGGAGGGCAAGTGGTTAAACATGTTTTTACTTTACAACAACTTTAACCTTACTTTGGAAAGAAATTCATGTTGTATCTTTAGGGCAGATGGCAAAGGAAAAGCCCCCCAATGGGGAACAAAAAAGAAAGAAAACAGTGCTTGATCTGGTGCATTAAAAACAATCTTCAATGTAAAAGTAAATGTAAATGTACTCATGAGATAAGACGCAGTGTACATGGCCAAATATGGAATGTGTGAGCAAAACGTAAGCCATTGGCAATGCTAGAAGTATCCTGTAATTCTCCTCCTCCACCACCAGGATAGCTTTCAGACCAGGTGACTAAAGTTATGAAAGCCTACAAAAAAGAATAAAAAAAAAAAAGAAAAAGGGGGGGGAACCTTTTTCCTACTCTATCCAAAACTAAAAAATGGTTTTAGATACTGTATATTTTCAGTGTTTGGATTTAAGTACCATTTAAAATGAAATGAGTATCTCTAGGTTTTTCTTTTTTTTGGTAGAGTTGGACCTGGCTGTGTCCTTATCGGGGAGATTCGCCCCTCTTTTTGTCCTGATGACCATTGTCATTTAGAAAGAAAGTGAGGGATAATTCAAAATTTCCCCAGAGCAAGGGGTAAAGGAAAATCTTCCATTAGATTCACCTGTTCAAGGGACAACTTGTCTGTTTCACTTTGTGAGATTTCTTCTAACTTCCTGTTGTGCCTCTGCGAAGGTACAAAGATGGAAGACAATAGTACAAAGACAGAAAGAAAAACAGTTGGGAGTTTAACTTTTCCCCACTCTGCAAATTTTAAAAAGTTTTGACTCTACATATACTTTAACTTCAATCACAAGACTACTTCCCAACTGCAGATAGGAGAAGAAAAAGTGCTGGGAGCAGATCTGGTCTACAAGGCTATGAGCCCTATCAGTGGAGTGCTTAAGCTAGGCTGACCATAGGTGGGTAGAATTGTGAATTAAAATTCTTAGGAAAAGAATGTTCTAAGAAAGTTAATTCATTTTTTAACCATTAGTGGGTCAAATCGATGTTCATTTTTGACCACGGTAACAAGAAAGTTGGAAGGAGCAAAATGGAAATTTTTTCTCAAATGAACGAATTTCTAGTGGTTTACATTTGGTAAAGTCCATTCATTCCAAAATCAAATGTTAAAGGGCAGCTTCACACTGCACTTTGGCTGCTCAACATTGTACATGCAGTTTTTGTGTGGGTTAGCTATGCTTTCCCATAGAATTCTATTATGTCCTGTGGCCAAAGTGCAGCACTAAATCTTTCAAACGATATCTGAATGTTCTGTAAATTGTTGTACCAATTTTTCTAAGACTCTCCTAAGAACTTTCAAAATTCTATCCATCTATGGCCAGCTTTAGCTGCACTCGGGACACCCTTGGAAGTTTCCAAAAGACATTTGGTAGAATGACAGTGGAGGGTACTGACAGTGTCGTAAAATAAGTGGCTATGCTGGTGATGGGCAGTACCGCTCATAATGCAGTAAAAGTGAAGATTTATTTATAAGTGTTTTTTATTATTTTTTTTCTTTAAAGTGCAGGCATTCAGCACATTGATCAACTGGATCACTTGTCCCTATGTTTACTATGCTCACTAATTCCTATTGGCAGCTTTTCATATGGATTTTAGGTCAAAAATAGAACAGGCATCATTCAATACTCATCACCCACTTCAAAAATGGTTAGTGTTGATTCAGGATTCATTTACCATAGGATCGATGTTCCCTATGTCAACAGGTAATCAAAGTGTATTTACCATACAACTATTCTGCACATGGCCATGGGCTCCAGATATGTTTACAAGGGAGTTCCACAAGTTGCAGAGATGTCTGATGGCTGTGTAAGAGTATTCCCTTTCTAACTGGAGAAATTAGTGCTGTTTAGTCGTTTTTGGTTCAATGCAAAACCAAGCCTTTGAAGCCCATTGAAATTTGGGAATGTGCCTTACTGGAAAGCACAAAGTATTTTTTATATCTTTTGCATTCTGCTTTGACCTGCAGGGGTGACAATGTTCCAAAATCTCTGCTATTTATAGGGTTTATTCAGTAGTATAAATAAAAGTTGCATGACCCTGATAAAAAATGGTGGTACCACCACATATTTTTCATAAAATTCTTTAAAGTAGATCTAAACCCAATCACTAAAATCTTATACAAGTCTACAAGCCTTAACATGTTAATGCAGTATCAAAATTTGTTTTCAGTCTTTACAAATCTACAGCTTTTGTTAAATTTGAACCCAGATGACAGTCTTTATTGCATATGTAATCAGGTGCTTAGTCGGCAGAGAGAACAGCTACAGGCACTGTGCTGCAGCTGTCTTATGAGCCCAAACAGGATTCTTATACAGGTTTCAGTGCCATTCATCCTCCACTTACTATGGGGGATGGTGGGACTTGAGAAACTGAAAGGACTATGATGCCACCGCAAGGGATCATGGGAAATGTAGTATGCAAGGAGAGCCGTACTGTGGAGCTGAATGCAGCTGCGATCTACAAGAACCACAAGAACCTGTTTTAGAGGAAGGGAGTGCAGAGATTTTTTCCCAGGCTTTGAGACATAGAGAGATTATTGCCGTGGGGGGATCAGAGCGGTACAGCCCTTTTGCTGGGGGTGCAGAGACCAGAAACAGCTACTGAGAACCAGAGTGCTGGGAAATCAAACCAGGTATGGGTCCCCGACCACACACAAGGGGAGTTCAGGGACCCGCACTCACATACACCAGCACCCACACTGATCTCATATTGGGACACAGCGGCTCTGTCTGTGCAGTCACATATTCCAGTAGATAACAATGAGACACCAGCATGGGAATGCAAGCAACACCTGTGCATCCCTATATTGGCAAAATACAGCCCTACATGGGGTATGCATGTCATCGCCCCATGTCGACAAGGCCATACATTAGTATGTACATCTGTCTTTAGTTTAAATCAGTCTACATCCATTTTTGCATCCTTTCTTGCAGAAACCAATTAAAAGTTACAAAAGTATAAAAAAAATGTATTGCCTAAAACGGACATAAACGGAACAGACGTAAACAGAGAGCATCTGTTTACATCCTTTCAGATCCATCAAAATGGAAAACTGACCTGAACGGACATGAGTGCAGGCGGATGTAAATTGTCATCCATTTACATCTTACGATCAGAGGTGGACTGACCATTTGGAAACTCGGGCACTGTCCGAGGGCCCGGGGTTAGTAGGGGGCCCCATGAGATGCCCCTGGTACCTTTTTCATAGGCTTTTTTGAGTCTGGGCAAGGACACAGGGGCCCCATGATCCCCTATTGCCCATGGGCCCCATGAGTTGTCAGTCCGCCCCTGCTTACGATCATAGACATACATTATGGTTCTGTCTGGATCCATCTGAAAAAATAGATAATTGAAAAGGGAAAATGAAATGAAAGAGTTGGTCTACCCAAAACTATCCTAGGATTTGGTAGGTCCTGGAGACTGACCAATTGTATTCTTGCAGCTATTATGAGGGGGTATCATTATCCCTGTGTAAATATGAATGAACTTCATGTTATGGAGAATAGAGGTAGAAGTTTGGGAACGCATTGGAGGAACACATAATAGTGTAAAGCGGGCTGGGAGAGATCCAAAAATTAGAACAGACAGCACTTGCCACTCGAAAGCATATAATGAGCCGGGGAGATATTTAGGCCACCAGGCTCCAACTGTAACTAAAAGAGATTTTTTTGGGCTCTCCCTTGATAGAAATAGAACTGTTGAGGGACCCTGTACATAACATAATATACACAAACAGTAAATATACAGCAAGCACAGTCAAGGTTGAACAGCCTAACCTCATAGGCTCAGGTGCAGATCCAGCCTCTCAACTCCCTATAGCGATATCTTCAGGCTAAATGCTGAGGCACAACTAATAGCAGCAGGAGCCTAGAGAAAAAGTTTCAGTATGAAGCTAAGATCAAGAATATGGGAACATGACCTCAAACTGGTAGCAAGAAAGTCCAAAATAATTTTTAGAAAGTATTATTTTTCCAAATGAGTACTTGATGCTTGGGACAGACTATCAATAGAGGTAGTGAGTCAGTCAGCAGTAAGTGAATTTAAAGTGGTAGTAAATGCACGCAGTTTATTTTTACCTATAGGTAAGCTTATAATAAGACTTCCCTATAGGTACAGTAGATAACTCCTAAATGTGCACCGTTTAGGAGATATTTACTTTTGCAGTAGCTAGTGACTACACCAGCACATGTGCACTGGGCTCTGAATGGACTGTGTCATCTATTCAGTACTCTGTGCCACGGCCGTTAGAAGACTGCCTGGGGGTCCCAGTTTTTTTTCTTTTCTTTTTGAGCTTTACTACTGAATTTTAGGTATGGCCATATTTATATATGGCTATATTAATAAGTTACATTGGTCCTGTGCCATACCTGTGGGATCCCCATTCAACAATTCTAATGATCTTGGATCATTGACCTATTTTTTGTCTGGTGCTCCTTTCTGTATTTCTATGGTTTGAGTTACTGCTGGGTGTCCTTCGAGGGAAGCCTTGCTGTGTGGGAGCCACCTCACCAGAGCTATTGAGCTTGTTTGAAGTTTTCCTTCATCTGACTACACTTGCAAGTCTAAAAGTTCGCAGTGCCTCTTTGAATGTGCTGTTCTGGAGAACAGAAGTAGTGAATCAGTCAGCAGTAAGTGAATTTAAAGCTGAATTTTAGGTATTGCACTTTTAAAATTATTACATTGGTCCAGGTCTATATCTGTGAGATCACCGTAGAAGCCGGAAATCAATGTAGTAGGCAACACTTCTCCAGTGATCTCCATTAGCTTCTGTTGCTCATGTTGAGAATCTGCCCTGTTGCATTGTGAACACACAAGGCCACTCATTTGGAATGGGTGCCATTTTCTCAGTGAATGCAAAACATTTTCTGATTGGATGAGGAGAAGAGGCAGAGCAATAACCTCAGAAAAGTGTTCGCTGAAAGAGGGTCTTGCTGAACAGGTCAGCCTCTTGGCACATGACCAGGAAGCTAGCGGAGATTACTGTTGTAGCAGTGCCTACTACAGTGATTTCCAGCTTCCACGGGGATTCCACAGGTATGGCACTGGACCAATGTAACTATATAAAAATAGACATACACCTTTAAATTCACTTTCTGTTGAATGACTCTCTATGTCTGTTCTCAAGAACAGCATACTCAAAGACAGTACCACAAGTTTATCTAGTTCCCAGAGCAAAGATGTGGTTGTGCACCCCCTCCCCCACTGTTAATACATGCCGTAGAATGGGTTTACTGTCCTGTGTCCATTCTCTGCCTCCTTGCTCTGCTGTGCCCAGGGCTGCTGACCATCCTGCCCACCCCTTCTCCCAGCCCTGCTCAAAAAGGCGCCGGGTACTTTTGGACCAATGTAACTATGTAAAAATTCCTATACCTAAACTTCAGCTGTAATCCTACTTAGGGCAAATATCAATCTCTACTCAGACAAAAGGCTAAGAAAAGAAAAAATGTTTAAAAAAGGGGGCAGACTTAAGGGAACACTTGGTCTCTTTCTGCTGTAATTTTTCTATGTTTCTACGTGGGGTCCTGATGAACCTGAACCCGAGCACTAATTTCAAATTACATAGTTACATAGTTAGTCTGGCTGAAAATAGACAAAAGTCCATCCAGTTCAACCATTAAAAAAAAAAAAAAATTATAATCCTATACCCACAGTTGATTCAGAGGAAGGCAAAAAAAACCCAGCAAAGCATGGTACAATTTGCTGCTGCAGGGAAAAAAATTCTTCCTGATCCCCTAAGAGGCAATCAGATATTCCCTGGATAAGCTTTACCTATAAATGTTAGTATCCAGTTATATACTGTGTATCTAAGCAAGAATCCAGGCCTTTTTTAAAGCACTCTCACTGTGAAGAAACCTTTCCGTGTTTGGAGATTACATTTATTTTCCTCCAGACGTAAGGAGTGCCCCCTTGTCCTCTGTGATGACCTCAGGATGAATAGCTCTACACCGAGTTCACTATATGAACCACTGATGTATTTATACATGTTGATCATATCCCCCCTGATGTATTATACATGGAGATCATATCCCCTTTATGTATTATACATGGAGATCATATCCCCCCTTATGTATTATACATGGAGATCATATCCCCCCCTTATGTATTATACATGGTGATCATATCCCCCCTTATGTATTATACATGGTGATCATATCCCCCTTATGTATTATACATGGAGATCATATTCCCCCTTATGTATTATACATGGTGATCATATCCCCCTTATGTATTATACATGGAGATCATATCCCCCCTTATGTATTATACATGGTGATCATATCCCCCTTATGTATTATACATGGAGATCATATCCCCCCTTATGTATTATACATGGTGATCATATCCCCCCTTATGTATTATACATGGAGATCATATCCCCCCTTATGTATTATACATGGAGATCATATCCCCCCTTATGTATTATACATGGTGATCATATCCCCCTTATGTATTATACATGGAGATCATATCCCCCCTTATGTATTATACATGGTGATCATATCCCCCCTTATGTATTATACATGGAGATCATATCCCCCCTTATGTATTATACATGGAGATCATATCCCCCCTTAATCTCCTCTTCTCAAGAGAGAATAAATTCAGTTCCTCTAATCTTTCCTCAGCTGAGCTCCTTCATGCCTCTTATCAGTTTGGTTTCCCTTCTCTGTACTTTCTCCAGTTCCCCAATGTTCTTTTTGTGAATTGGTGCCCAAAACTGAACTGCATATTCCAGATGATGTCTTACTAATGATTTGTACCGGGGTAATATGATATCTTTCTCTCTCTGGAGTCTATACCTCTTTTCATACAAGAGAGGATTTTGCTCGCTTTAGAAACCACAGCTTGGCATTGCATGCCATTATTAAGCTTGTGATCTACCAGAACCCCCAGATCCTTCTCCACCATTGATTCCCCCAGTTGTACCCCCCCTAGTATGTATGATGCATGCATATTCTTAGCCCCCAAGTGCAGAACCTTACATTTATCAACATTAAACCTCATTTGTCACATAGTTACCCAATTAAACAGTGCATTGAGATCGGCTTGTAAGTTGGAGACATCCTGTAAGGACGTTATTCCATGGCACAGCTTGGTGTCATCTGCAAAGACTGAAATTGGATTTTTAATCCCAGACCCTATATCGTTTATAAATATATTAAAAAGTAAGGGTCCCAAAAATAATGCAGGCAAAAGCAAAAATTACCCATTTAGTGTATTCTCTTTGAGTATTTCACCTAGCTGAAGTTATGGAAGTTGGCCAAGTCTGTTTTACACTTAATTTCTCCTGTTATTTATTTCCAGAGTACTTGCTGTTGTTGACAATAAGCAGGTACAGTACTTTAAATCAGTAGCATGTGTTACAGCATTTGACAGTTCTCCGGTTGCTGAGCACTCTTACGCTGCATTATACCATCCCCAGAGACTGTAGGATAGCATTATTTGTAACTAAATTTATCATGGAAACACAGTTAAAATTTAAAGGAGAACTGTCATTAAAACTGATATTACTGAAGATTTAAACTGGATTTTCAGTATATTTTTGTAACTACTATCTTTGGGGAACTCCAGTCACTAGGCAGGGTTTGCCTTTCTATTGTGTACAATAATAAGCAACTGTATTGTCACTAATAAAAAAATTAGCAGAAAAGCTGATGGCTTGTTCCAATCACTTTTTTTCAAATATGTTTTATCCAGTTTTCCTATGTTTTGATTGGAAGATATTTGTACTGATTTTTGGATAATCCACGTATCTGATATGATAAACTATGGATTGAATTGTCCCTCCCTCCTCCCCACTCCTTCAGGCACAGGGAGTCAATAGAGAAAATGAGCAAGCAGACTCACCCCTCCTCTTCCCCCTCCTACTCCAGATACAGACCGCCAATAGGAAAAATTGACCAAGAGGAATAAATGTTTCCAGATAGATTACCCCGCAGTCCATTGGCCATGGTCACAATTTGAGAAAAGGGGACTAACTGGGGACATCTTGTTTTTACTAGGGACTGCCTCCCAAAATTGGGGACTATCTCCAGAAACCATTGACATGTGTTCTCTCCATTGTACAACAGTACGAAACACATTGTAATTTGATGAGATGTATTAAAATGATGTAGCACCCTCCTAGCATGAGATGCTAGGAAAATTTACTTTTTGGATCTTTCTGTAATCAGGGGAGCAGTAATTGTTTCGTTCAGGCCTTTTCATGGTTTTACAGGCTGGAAGTTTGATTGCTTCACCCTGCCTCTGGAAGAAGCTTCCAGAACTTAGGATGAGAGATTCAATAACCAGCCTGAATATTTATCATGCTCCAGCCAATCCCTGGAGAGGAGTGCCCAGAAGGGAGCTGGAAGGGTGATAAATAGTCTGAGGCACTGGAGAGTTGAGTTCTCTCTCCCCAGGAGTGTTCCAGAGGCTGAGAGCCTGCTGCCCTCAGGCAGCCCATGTACTGGGTAGCTGTTCATGAGGCCTCAGCGGTGTCAGGGCTGAGGGCCTGGCTTTTCATAGAGGCAGCTGGCAGTACCTCACCGCAAGGGATGTGGTCCAGATAATGACTCACTCATTGGGCAATGTCGAGAGGAAGCTGGAAGGTGCCTGTTGTCATGGGGACTTGTGGGTAAAGATCCTAAATTGATCCCTTTGGCTATGCAGTGTTCTGGAAATCGCATTGGCTACCAGTAGTTTTGCATAGGTGCAAGGTAACCAGATGCCAAAGAAACTTGCCTCATGGTCTTCAGCTGTGAGGTCTCAGCCTGTTCACAAAGCTGCTTCATGGTCCTCAGCTGTGGTGGGTTTAGACTGTCCAACATTCACATTCACTTTCCCTCTAATTGCTATGTGCTAATCCTTTTGGAGTATCACATGCCCTCACCCCATTCCTGTTAAAGTCTTAACAAGGCAGCAGGGAAGTCTCGAATGAGTGGATGGGGGAATCAGGTCAGTTTTTTTTCGTTCAGCCCCCTGGTTGATTGAAAAAATGGGCTCATCTATGGTCAGCTTTAGCAAACTAAGGGCTTGACACCAACCTGGTGCACTGAGAAAAAAAGATTGGCACAATGCAAAAAAATGTATTATGACCTGCGCCAAAGCATCACAACATGCTGCTGTGCATGGTCAGCTTTATCAAACTAAGGGCTTGTTCACACTAGGTGTGTTGAGTCTGGGTTCATCACTGTGGACCCAAAACAAGGATACAGCAAAAACTATCACTGTCTATGTGCCTCCTTGACACCAACCTGGTGCGCTGAGAAAAAAAGGTTGGCACAATGCCAAAAAATCCATTACGACCTGCGTCAATGCATCACAACATGTTGCTCTGCATAGAGTTAGTGAAGTGCCAGTTAAAAAAGTAAAAAAAAAAAGAAGCACTGTGATGCTTTGTAACAGTGCATTACAGCACACGTGTACAGCATATGCGTCATGTGCACCATAGCACACTCCCGCTGGTGTAAACGGCACCTAAATCAGTTTGAGATACAGAAACATTTAACAAGATTATGTGAGAGCTCCATTCACGTTTAGTGACATCAGCACACTTGCTGTACCTTTAGAGGTAAAATACAAAGCTAGATGCTAACACGACACGAGAAGGAAGATAAAGCGATTCTTTGGCAGTTCCCTACAGAAGTCGGTCTCCTCACCACTGTCTCACCATGTGCTATCAGCAGACAATATTTAATCATTTGAGATGTGGAGCTAAAATTGGCACAAGGAATATGCACAGTGTACATTCTGCTGCTCATTATTAAAAAACTGTCAAGTCAAACATCCTTTTCTCCTTTCACTTTTAATCTGGGACATGTTTCCCTGTAATTCTTTGAACTGGTGCTGGGAGAAAAATGACACTGTGTGCGTACTGTTATTGTAACATAGCACAGGCACAATAGCTCACACTCCATTGGATGACCTTGGCTTGTAGTCCAGGAGAAAGTGAGTACAAAAGCTTGGTAGTAAGACTGTATTCACATGGACCTCTGGCTGGGATTACATTAACACGAGGCAACACGTCTTGCTAAAATGTACCCATCTGTGTCACCCAGTTCTTTTCGACACTGCAGACAAGAGGGTACTATGCTCCACATATGGGGGAAATGTCCTGTGGATAATAGATTTTGGATCCGAATATTTAACTTTATTTATTCGGTAACGGGAATTAATATTCATAGATCACCGGAAGTAGCCTTATTTCATCTGTTGCCCACTGATATTCCCAAGAAATCAGTTAAATTAATTCTTTATCTTTTGTTGGCGGCACAAATTACTATAGCTAGATGTTGAGATGTTGGAGACAGTCAACAATTCCGCTGGACTTGGTCAAACAGAAACTTAATTGGATTATGATTAATGATAAACTTACTAGTATCGTTAACAATGATACTTCTAAATTTGAGTATACATGGGAACCATGGATTAGGTATATCTCTATTATTTAATGGACCTATGGCTGGCCCTCTTTTCTATCTTTCCTCTTTCCTTCTTTCTTCTCTCCTTTTTTTTCTTTTTTTTCCGATCTATTCTTTATTCTCTTCTTCGACTCGTTTTGTTTATTTTTTTCGGTCTCCTTATTTTTGTTAGTTGGTTATATGATACTGATCATGCCTACTGACTGATGGAATATTTGCTACCCTATTGTGGTTCTGTTTTATTGTTTATAACATCATTGGTTGATGTATTCTTATGTGCCTATATATTCCATGAATCTGATTGTTTGCCACAACTCACCATGTAGGTGGGCTATGTTTTCTATTTATCTGTATGCTACCTTTTACAGATTTTCAATAAAAATATTGAAATATAAAGACAAGAGGCATATGTATTCTTTCTTGACTTTTGGTGTGATTTGTGCATTTTTTTTAGATCTGTGTAGTAAACCAGTATGAAACTTTTCCTCTGTGCAGGAGCCTCCTGTAATAAAGACCAGTCTCTGCTGTTCTCTCCTAGTGTAGGGTGACTGGTCTTGTCTCCGTCCCCTCCTGTAGTTTTCTACAGGCAACCTGTAGTGGGTGATGCCTGCTGGTCCATTTTCCTGTTTTCTATTGTTTTTTTCCTATTCTTTACCATGGGGATATGTGACAGGGTGATAACGCAGGAGCACAATTTGGGAAAGGTTGTCTCCCCATCAGGAAGTAGCTGAACAAGGACTTTAAAGAACACCTTAACTGAGAGGAATATGGAAGCAGCCATTTCCTGCCCTTCATTTGGAAATGCTAGTTGCCTGGTTGTTATGCTGATTATCTGGATTGAATGCTTGGAGTTGTTTTACTAAAAACAAATTGACTGTGCACTTTGTAAGTATACTTGCACTTGTTTTTGCCAGAGTTTAGTGAATGTGGTGAAGCTCTGATGATTTTCATCATCCAATCATGTACAAGCAAAAATCCAGATTTTTTTTTAATTATTATTTTCATGCTCCTGATTGGGTATTTTTTACAGATTGAAAGTGACAGTAAATCTTCATTTTTTTTTTTTTAAATAACAAACATGTATATACTTACCTGCTCTGTATAGTGGTTTTTCACAGAGCAGCCCAGATCCTCTTCTTTTCAGGTCCCTGCTGGTGCTCCTGGCTCCTCCCCCTCGAGCAGTGCCCCCAGGGAAAGCCATTCACCCTGGGGGCACTCCTGTGTGCTCGTCCGCGAGTGCCTGCTCTATGCGTCCATAAGACACAGAAAACTGCAGCTCAGCCCCACCCCCAGTGCTCTCTCCTCATTGGCTCACTGGCTGTGATTGACATCAGCGGGAGCCAATGGGCTTCTGCTGCTGCCTCAGCCGATGAAGTGGAAGAGTCCCCAGACAGCAGAGGCTGTCAAGAATGTCACTGGATCAGAGGGGGCTCAGGTAAGGATTGGGGGGCTGTTGCACACAGGTTTTTCACCTTTATGCATAGAATATATGCAGTTAAAAACCCTTCAGCCTTTAGAACCGCCTGAAGCTTCACCATATTCACCATATTCACTAAGCTCTGGGGAAAATGAATGGAACTGCACTTGCACAGTGCACAGTCTATTTGCTTTTAGTGAATCAACCCTTATGTGTCACTGACCTGGAAGAATTATGCAGATTCATAGCTTCCAACTGTTCCCTCTCTGAAGGGACTGTCCCTCTTTTGGAAACCAATCACTCTAACTTTCTTTTCTCCACTGTCATTCACCTTTTGGTTTAATTTTTATATCTCTATTCATATGTACTATATAACTATCAACAATGTTTAAGCACACCAGTTCTTTTACCCAACTTTTACATTTCTGCATTGTCAGTAAGTCAGTGTTATGCAAAAATATTGGTTAAAGAAGCAGTCGTTGATTTAATTAACCAATCATTTATTGGCTGGTATGTGTTATGTGTGTCCTTTACACAATACTTCGTACTATACTGATTCTCCCTTACCATCACAGAAAGGTGGGATGCATGCAGGTCATCAAATGAAACAACTGCTGTATGCATGTACTGGATCAGTGATTCTAAGGAGCCAGTTTATAGCAGATATTGGGTCCACTCCACTTTCCTTTGAACTTGTGTGGAGTCTGCTGTGTCCCATGGTATATAATGCTACAGACACCACTTCATGATTGGTGGAGAGGCCAGTCACATGACTTTGACAGGTCATCTGATTGAGCTTTCCTCCTTCTAGCTTTGTTTTTCTCCATGAATTAAAAAGAAGTAGGGGCTTCACATTCTCCAGAGTGTATGAGCTTTGCCTGCCTTGAGGGAGAAACCTATTGAAGTCTTTGGGGTTCTACCATGCATGTACAGACAGTAGGAAGAAAATCCAGACAGGCAGGAGGTAAAGTTTGGTTGCAAAAACCCCATAAATATGCAGCTGAAGAAAGGTGAGTTAGATAAACTTGATGCGAATGGGGTAAGGTAAGTAAACTTTCTTTGACGGGTGTTTATTGAAAAATAAAAGTTAACATTGTTGACAATGAAATAGATTAAATTAACGTGGACATATACAAGTGGTCAACAGCGTACAGAAATGGGGTATAATAAGGTAGCAACAGTAGGTAGCACAATCTTGGATATGCAAAGTAAGAGCCCCTTTTTTAAATTCAACAGTAACAGTACTGAAATGAAAATACAGTATACATAGGGATCTGGAAACCAAGGTCATGGTAGTCTTCCATTTATAGGTAAGGGCATAGATATAGGAGTCATTGAGAATAGTGTAGTGTTCACCCTCGAAGGGCCCGCTATATAGGTTCTCTTCCCTAGTTAGCGCAAAGACAGGCAAACCTTGACAGTTTCTCTTCTGGCTCAATGATCAGTCTAGGGGTATATTTTCATGATTTATTATACTGTATGTTGAAGTTGGATAGGGTTCAGGGAGCTATAGGATATTCCTGTAGCACACTGCAATAAAAAGAAGATACTCTTCGCTTTGTCTAAACTTCTTAGTACAGTCCCTCTTCTGTTGAAGCCACTAAGGGACTGAGTAGCACTGAAAGCCCAAAAGGGAATGTCCCAATCCAAACCAGCACTGGCACTGATGCACAAAGAGATAGTAGCTGCAAATAATCACTTGGACCCTGGTTTGTACTCACAATGTCCCTGGATTCTTGGATGTCTCCTTCAAATATTAGACAGACATTTGTCCTTTGAACTCTCAGACCAGATACACAGTGGAATCCCTTGATAAGCTTCAGCTATTCTCAGAAATTAGGCCACCCAGCTCAAGCCAAGCTGGGACTTTGATGAGTTCCTCTAAAACCTCAGCTGTACTTCCCAGAAGAGCAGTATCCCTTCAGTCTGGGAACTACTCCTCCTGGACAAGAACTCTGTTGTATCAGGTCTCAGATTATTTATGCATTCCCCAGCCACCTACTGGGCACCCCCCAGAGATTGGCTGAGACTTCATAAATATTCAGGCTGATGATCTGCCTCTTCCAACCCAACACATTCTAGAATCCAACAGAACTGAGCAGGAAGCAGTTAAACCTGCAGCCAGTGAAACTTAGAACAGCCGAAAATAATCACAAACTGCTCCAATGATTACAGAGAAGCCAAAAAAAAATAAATTTAGAAATCTAACTAGGAGGGTGCTACATCAGTTCAGTGGAAAGGTCATAGGGAAAGAAGATGGGGGAGATGAGGAGGCTTGGAAGGGCCCCAAGGGGTCATTTCACTATGGAATCAAAATTATCAACATAGAATCATCAAACCTTGGAGGTTGTGATTAAGATATGCAGGACTACCTAGTGAGGAGCAAATTGGCGTGAGTGTAAGCCAGGATTGCGATCAATTTTTCATTTATCATAATACCAGTCAACCTGTGAGAGCTTCAATATTTAGGGTGGATTTTCTCCAGACCCTAGCAATTGTGAATCTGTACTGTGTGGAGAGCCAATGCCCATTCTGTACAAGAAAAGTTAGGGACAGGTCTAGTAAGAAATGAGTTTCTTAGAGTTTAGAGATAAATATAAAGTAATATTTGAATGAGGTTATAAACCCATAGGGTAAGTAAACTTCATTTGAACGTGTACTTACCCATGAAACTTTAATTGCTTACAGATAATTTAAAGATGCACAAAATTGCCAAAAAATATGATATTTTCCCTTTAACCACTTTCAAGATATGGTTTATTTGCAGTGGAACTACACTGCATCTGAGCACCACTAACCAAAAGCACTATTTGATTCATTTATAATATTCAAAGCAAACTCGCCCATCCATCCATGTCTCCATGCATGGCTCCCCTAGCATGTATGGTCATGGCCATCTAAAGCAAGGACAGATGATTCATGTAGCATTTACCTCCTGGAATTCATCTGCCCTTAGCTCAAGCATGCAGTCAGGAGGGTGTGATTTAAAATCCCCGTCACTTTCTCTCCTCCCCTACCACTGACATTTAGCATGGGATGCCTACAGGAAGGTTTCCCGAACTGCTCTTGTGTGAACTCGGACTATGGCAAGTACTTGGTATCGGCGAGTACTTGATCGAAAGTATCGGTACTCATACTCGCCGATAGCAAAACGGTATCGGTGCATCCCTGATAAAAAAAAGGTATAATTTTTGTATGTGCCTAAAACCTCTACAAGGACACACGCACTTTCTCTCTTTACACTATACTTCACTATAAAACACAGGAAGGATTTATGTCTTTAAGGTTTTTAATCACATATTGGAGAGTATTACAGCTGCTGTAGCAATTCAGGTCAGAGTTATATTTATTGAGTCTTAAAGACAAGCACTGTCAGTAAAGATTAGCAAAATGATTGGTCTCCAGATGGTGGAAAGTGAGCTGAGTTCTCCTGATGGGTTCTGTTCTAGCAAAAAAAAAATCTTGAAGAAATGATTGGAGGAAAATGACTTGACTTGAAGTGTATACCTGTGTAATAATGACATTCTGATCATAAAATTATAATGACTGGATACTGTAAAGGGGTGATAAGCAAAGAACCTAATTTTTAAGGAATTCCAGGTATGGGTATTTTATTCATAATTTGTCAGCTTGAACCCATGTAACTATGAAAATACCATACCTGGTCGATACCCCTTAAGCTGAGAATCAGTGAAGTAGACATCGCTACTCCAGTGCTCTACTGATGCATTCTGAACACAGGAGGCTGGCCATTGGGCACAGGTGCCATTCAGAAAACGCCTTGCATTTTCTAAATGAATGCAAACCATTCTCTGATTGGAAGAAGTGAAGAATGTGACATCAATGCCCTGCCTCTCCACCTCAGAGAATGCTTTTCATTCATCCAGAAAATGCATAACATTCTCTGAATGGTACCCCTGCTGAGCATCCGGCCTCCTAGGTTCAGAATGCATCAAACCATCTTCTCAGCAGAGGACCTGGAAGCAAGTGGAGATTACTGGAGTAGCAATATCTATTTCAGTGATTTCCAGCTTCCACGATGGACCAGTGTAACTATGTATAAAATAGCCATACCTGGAATTCCTCTTTAACTTGAGGTTTCATCACATTTGACAGCGGTGTGGGTGCTGGTGTTTGTCATCGTATGCACATTGGATGCATTCTGTGACCCACACCCACACTGCTGTAAAATTTGAAGCAGTGGTTGTCTCCATGCAGTCCTTGCATCCAAATTGACATGAATCGGACTGCTAGTATCGGGATGTGTATCCCTGTGTGGACAAATATGGCCCTGAAATGGGCGTACGCTTAAGTATGCCTGTGTGAACAAGGCCTAAGAAGAACATTTTCCCTCACTTCATATCAATGACCTCTTCCTTCCTATTTCATCCACAAAACAGAAAGTAATAGGATATTTCCCTTATGGGACACAAACATAAAAAATAAACTGACAGGAATTTTAAACCTCTGCTACTATATCCAAAACTAAAAAGAACATTTTGGCTGACCATACACTTTATGTTTCATATTAACCTGAGAGTGGAAATGCCAACATCATACTAAGTGGCAGAGGAGATGCAATTGTAGCATCCTCCTAGATAGGTGTAAGGCAGGTAAATTTAGTTCTTTGCCCACTGCAATTAGTTGGGCTGAATGTGATTATTTTGGTCTGTTCTGTGTTTCACTGGCTGCAGGGTTGACCGCCCCCCCCCCCCCCCATCTGAAATAGTTCTTGAAGATGGTGGGCTAAGAAAGTCAAAACAGCAGCTGAATATTTATGGAATCCTGGCCAATCCCTGTTGAGAGGTGTCCAGATGGTGGCTGGGAGTGAGCATTAATAGCTTGAAGCTTGGAACAGAGTTGTCTTGTGCTAGGAGGAGAAGATCACAATCGCTGCTGCGATTCAGGACATGCCTGCTGTTTATTGAGGTCCCAGCTGGGCTAGCTAGGGGGCCTATTCTGCTGAAAACTTTCTGGAGCTGACTGAGGGACTGGCATCTGGGGATCTGGTCTGGTATCATATGAGAGGCATCTGGAAGATATTGTAAGGAAGCATCCAATTATCCAAAGACATTAGTGAGTACAGACCGGTGTGTGATTTCCCTGAGACTGTGTGCTTCTGCCATCCCTCTTGTGCTAGAGTCAGTGTGGTTCAAATTGGACATTGTGATGTCCTGGTATAGCTCAGCTCAATACTTGTTGCTGAAAAGAACTGTGCTCAGATTCTCAGGAGGAAATTCAGAGTCTTCAAGTTACTGCTTAAGGTTACAAGAGTATCCCTCAGTTACCCTAAACCTATCCAAGGTCAAGTTCTACAATAAAGCATCAGAAAAGCATACCCCTAGACTGGTTGATGAGCCAAAGGAGTGACTGTGTGCCTGGCTGTAGCTACGGGACCTAAACCAGTGGGCTTCTACGGGAGGGAGAGCTACAAAATAAATGAGCTAAAAAGAAGTTCTTGGCCAAAGTGTTTAGGCAACACGTAAAGTTGAAAGGTTTCACCAGGGAGGCTAAAGGCTATTAGAAACAATTGTAAACTGAGGAAACGTAATCTTTTTCTTCAAGTTAAAACACTTACCGTATATAGCTTGGGATCATGTACCCAACCAAGGATTGGCTGAACAGAAGAGAATAACATACAGCTAGAGCATGGTAAAAGATTGAACATTTTCTCTTTTTTCTTTCTCTTGAAGCTTGTGGTGAGACAAAGTACTTACAGATGGAAGAAAAACTTTCATCAAATTACTTTTACCCCTAAAGTACCTTAAGTTTATTTTTTAAAAATCCAGTTCGCTGTAACAGGCTACAAGGCCAATGGGAAATATGAAAAGACTGAGAGATGGCAGAGGCAGGTACATCAGGTTATTTTTAGTAGCGAGTCATGGTTCTTTTTACTGAGCAAAGCGCAAATCTTTTTTTTTTCTTTTGGGGAGCTCAGATACTGACTTGTGCAAGCAGAATAATAACTTTTTAAACACTGAATTAATGTGAAACTTCAACTTTGAGTTACACTGCATTGATGAATGTAGTATAAAAACCTCACTATACTGTATCTAAATTCTTTATTTCTGTTAATTTTTATGAAGTTTATGTTAGATCTGTTTACCTGTGAAAAAAAAAATAATTTTAATTTGGATGTTCATTTTTTTGCTTTTTAATATAACACAGATTGTTTTGTGGCACGCTCCTAGATAGGTGCTAGGCTACGTAAAATTAGTTCTGGCTCTCCTGTAATCAGTGGAGCTGCCTGTGATTGCTTTGGTCTTCTTTCTGTTTCACAGGCTGTGAGTTTCACTGCTTCCCCCTGCCTTCTTGATGGTTCTGGAAGATAGTGGGCTGGGAGAGTCAAATTTACAGTATGAATATTTATGCGGTCCCAGCCAATCCCTGGGAGAGGAGGCTGGGAGGGTGAATAAATATCTTGAAACAGAAGGGTCTTCTCCTCTAGGAGGAGGAGATCCCATCCTGAAGAGCTGCTGCCTCTCTAGGCAGTCCAACTGTGCTTTTCTACAGCTCATCAAGTTCTTAGCTATGCTAACGGGGGCCTTTGCCACTGAGAGTTGACTAAAGGACTTCTTTTTGGGATCTGGTCTGGAAAATTCACAAAAGATGTGTCTGGAAAATATTGGAACGAGGCTTCCAACTATCCAAGGACATTAGTGAGTACAGACTGGTACATGAGATCCCACTGACTGTGTGCTGCTGCTGTCTCTTCTGTGTCAGAATCACCTTGTACTTAAAAGTGAACATTATTCATGGTGTCCCTGTGAAGTTCAGCCATGATTTGCTGCTGCAAGGACTGTGCTCAGAATCTTTAGGAGGAAGATAGGTGTCCTCAAGATACTACTTAACATTACTGGAGTACCCCACAGTTACCCAACTCCTATCCAAGTACAAGTTTTTAATAAAGCATCAAACAGTATACCCCTAGACTGTTTACTGAGCTGAATTGGTGTCTGCTGCCATGTGCCTGGCTGCCTCTACACTGAATAGGAAAGAACCTGGACAAAAATTATAGTGGACCCTGTGGGGGTGACACTACAGTTTGTACAAAAAAAATATGTTATTAACTTGTAGACCAACCACACTACCCCATCCTGTTTTCTCTTGAATGTCCATTGAAGCAACCCCGTCATTATCTATTATGTAAAATATCCATAATCGGAAGAGAGACCTGCCTTTCCTGCTACCTGACCCATCAGAACACTGCTCTGTTCCCAAGAAATCCCTGACTCAGGTCAGAAAAATTACTGACACTTCTGGGACAGCTGATCTCCTGGGTTCCCCAAAGTGTTCATTGGTTATTCCCTCTGACCTCCATGTCACTACTAATACATTAATTGTTCATTTCCTTGACATATATATATAGAACTACTATATATACCTTGATTGGAGCAGTGGGTATTCCCATAGAAGGCTCCTAAGTAAGCTGGTGCTCTCTGACTTTCAGGCCATATTTGTTTTGTGGTAGCAAAGCTAAACTCTTTTTACTTTAACATGAGTGATGGATTAACCGTTATTGTAGAGACAGTATGCCTTTAGCTATAGTTGGGAGAAACAAAAAGGTGTATAGTTACTGGCCACACATTTTTGCCATCACTAGAAATATGGTAATTTTATAATATTACTTATACCTTGTTAGAATATTCTAATATTCTAAGCAATGTCAGGAGAAGTAGCATGAGCAAATATGTTATGTAAAGACTGTCCTAGCAGAAGACTATTGCTTGGGGCACCATAGACCATGCACTAAAGAGCTTTCTAGCTGAAGACTGTTTTGGACACTGTAGGTTGTGTGACTTCTGACTCCAGTGACAAAAATCTGTCCTTGACTATGAGACTCTAAACTGGCCATTCCTGAACAGTGGAAAATTAAGCTTCCATTTGATGGTGCCTGCATAGGTCTGGGGCCAATTGTACTTGGTAATGCAAATAAATAGCATGACACTATTGATTTTTTTTTTTATTTTTTGCACTGACCACAAGTGTAAGGGGCATTCTTTGTCTCACTAACCACAAAGTAGACATGGTCTTCTCCCACTCCAACCTAATGAAATGACACATTCTTTTCACTGTCCAACAAAAGGGCATTCTTCCTCTCACTGAGCACAGATCTAAGAGGGTTCTTCTTCCACTGACTATAATGTAAGGGTGCCCCACCAAAGTATGAAGGTATTTCTCCAATGACCACCAATGTACAGGTTTCCATCTATGTTTCTTTTAAAGACATTATTATTATTTTGATGCTAAATTCTCTTGCCATTCCACATTTTTTTATGGTTTACACAGGGGTGGCTCCAGATTTTTTTGTTTTTATAGGGTGCTATGTTATTGCCAGGCTATTGTGGGCGTGGTAAAAAAATGAGTGTGGCCAAAAGTGGGCGTGACCAAACATTGGGTGTTTTTTCATGGTCTATTCCATTGTAGACAAAATAGGGACTTGAGCCACAGTTAAGAGATTTCTGGAGTAAAATAAGCCTAAATTGGACCAACAATGATACACCCCAGCAAATGTCAGGGTCAGCAATAACCCCACCAAGTGTAAAGGCTAGAAAGGCATAATAATTAACCCTGGTATGGAACAAAAATAAACACCCAGCTGGCTTTACAATGAAAAATTCCAAACAGAGTGACAAAATGTGAGCATGAATAGGATGATAAAACATCTGGGGCACCCTAGGATAAAATAGAAAAACATGTTCTGCGGTGTGTGTAGCACACCGCAGTGATCAGTATACATGCGATCATTAAACCAAATCTCTGCCTAGACACTTTATACACTGCACACATATAATTGTCCTTTGTAGTGTAATTCTCTCAGTGCTGGACAGTCGGAGGGTGGGGCGTTCGGTGATTGGGGAAAAACATACAGCCTAGCAGTTGGATCGTTATAAGAGGAGACAGTCTGGGACCGATAGAGGGGATTTCAGTCCAGGGCACAAGCGCACAAGTCCCATGTCCACAAAGATAGGGGTGCTATGGAGGTGCTAGAAATATTTTTGGGGGTGCTTTAGCACACCCAAGCACCCACCTGGCACCGCCCCGGGTTTAAATTATTACATCTAGAACTTCTTGATTTCACTATTGTATTGTGATCTGTAGGTATAGTTTTTAGCAGGGATTCCCTGGACCTAAAAAGTATTTCAAGGGTTCCCCAGAGCTAAATGAAAGTTGAGAAAATGTGCTCTAAACTGACTGTCTCTGCCTCCAAATGTGTGTGTGGCCTTGAGTCAGCACCTCAAGTCATGGTTTTTCATATGGACATTCTGTTCAAGAATGATTCCTTTAAAAGACTTTTAGCAGTGAATATTTCCTCTTCTGTGCACACAAGGCTTTTCTTCAAAACTGCAGGATTCTGGATATAAACTGTTAACTAGGTGGTGCAAAGTTGCTACCAGACTGCACTGTATATTCCAGTTTACAGACCCTAGCTGCTGGAGATGCAAAGAAGTCAGAGATAATGTTATTTTACATCTTCTCATTATGTCCACAAATTAGGCCCTTCTGGCAGAACGTGTGTGGTGAATCCATGACATAACAGGACTATCCCTTGAACAGGGCCCTGTGGTCTGTTTTTTTGCATCTCAGTCCTCTCTATATGCGAAAATACAGCTGGTCCCTGCTCCTCCATCTCCTCAGTGCAGCTCAGGCCTGTATCCCAACTCACTGGAAGTCCACTTCACCCCTTACAGTGAGTCATTGTTTAAGTCTGTGAATGACATCATGACCCTTACGCTTAAGAAACAGGAAACATGTTTCTGCAAAACAGGGTTCTATTACACTCAATTTTGATTTTTCAGAGTGGTACAAAGAATTTCTGGAATCTGATCAAATGTAGGCTGGTAGAAAATGGGTCAAGGATTCATACCCTCTTTTCCACCCTCCCTTCTCCCCTTCCTTTTTTCTCTTACTTGCTATTTCTCACCTTCTTCTCCTCATTCTATAACTTATTGTAAAATGGGCAGGTTGCCTTGGTCTCCCACCTGCAATGTTTGTCCCTTAGTCTCCTCCCTCTTCCCCTACATCAGCCCTTAGTTGAATGAAATTTTCTCTGTGTCTTAGTCCCAAGGTTGGGTTCAGGCAGACTCCACATTGTCCCGATACTGCCGTTTGGCTCTAGTCTTGTTTGCATTATAAGATCATTTGTATCCTTCAGACTTTTCCTGTTGCTGATACCCTGAGAGATTTTTGTAACAGCTGTTTTATCGCTACTGCCATGTTATGATGTCATTGTTCTCACAACAAATAAAAAACTTTAAATTAAATCTTTTAGCACTGTGTCAGTTCATGTGCTGTGCATAAAGGTCTTCTACTCTTGACTCCAGCTCTTAAGAAGCTACATCATAGTCTATCGTTTATTGATCATAAAACCTCTGGAGACTTGGAATGAAACTACTTACAGGAAGAGTTTTTCTCCTTCTGTGATATAATTGTCCATTGTTTCATTGAGGTTTTTCTATTTACCTCTTCCAGATCGATAGATATTTATAAATATGAGTCAATTAGTGAACTTAACTCAAGCAATGCATATGGAGCTTTTCAATCCACTGTATATTCATAGTCACCACCACCCAGGGGGTTCTGGTAGGGACAGTACTATGCCTGGAAGCTTTGTCACTGGAAACATCTCCCCTGCTTTTCACTTATGGCGAAATGCACAATCCAATCTCTTACGTCCCTCATAGTGATACTTACAAAGAGCTTAAAGAGATGAGAAAATGTTTACAATAAAACAGCAAAAACGCACCCATTCCAGAATAAACAAGGTTAGAGATTTACAAATTGCCATGGATTTGTTTTAAAGGTTGTTTTTATTGGATGTTTAGGATGTTTATTGGATGGTTTAGGTATCTTGTTTGGAAGGAATCACTCACACACAGTTACTGTATAGCGCATAGTTGTCTTTATGTAAATCTTGAGCACGCTTGTTTGTAGCAATAGAACGACCAAATTTGAGAACTGATATGTAGTGATCCAGAAAATACACCTTGCATATTACCGGAGGACAGCTTCAGTTACAGAGAGTAGAGTAGAAGTTACAAGGAAGATTCTGCAGATTGCACCAGCTCTACTCTTCCTCACCAATTACCGTAGTGTATGAAATGAAGAAGGAGCCTCCCCTAAACTATCCCTTCTCCTCTGGAAACTCTCACTATGCTAGATACTGTCCTGAACAAGTGGGTTCCTGTCTCTGACCATTCATCCGCCAAAAGCGCACCAAAATGATGTGGGTCCCCTTATGTAAAAGGTTTCCTCACCCAAGATGGCCACCAAATCTCTCTCACTTCCGTGTTCAATCAGATCACTTCCCCTCTCGAGGCACTGAATGGAATCACTAGGGGATCCATCCTCTACAAGACTCCCCTTCTTAAGCAACAATGGAACTAGCCCACCAGGAGGAAAGACTTGCTGTACCTGCCTACATGTTAAAACTGAGAGCAACTATAGGTCAATGCATACATGGGAGGATTAGGGGGCAGCAGGACATTTTCCTCTTGGGCCAGTGTGAATAATATATGTTGAGCTGTTGGAAATAATTGTAGATACTCTTCCATTTGGATCTCAATTAGAGAGGGACCGTAAGTCAAGGCCCCTTCTCACCATCGCACTGCGGTAACATAGTTACATAGTTAGTCTGGCTGAAAAAAGACAAAGTCCATCCAGTTCAACCATTAAAAAAAAAAAAGTTATAATCCTATACCCACAGTTGATCCAGAGGAAGGCAAAAAAAAAAACCCAGCAAAGCATGATCCAATTTACTCCTGCAGGGAAAAAAATTCCTTCCTGATCCCCAGAGAGGCAATCAGATATTCCCTGGATCAACTTTACCTATAAATGTTAGTATCCAGTTATATTCTGTGTATCTAAGAAAGAATCCAGGACTTTTTTAAAGCAATCCACTGAGCTGGCCAGAACCAACTCTTGAGGGAGTCTATTCCACATTTTCACAGCTCCCACTGTGAAGAAACTTTTCCGTGTTTGGAGATTACATTTCTTTTCCTCCAGACATAAAGAGTGCCCCCTTGTCCTCTGTGATGACCTCAGGGTGAATAACTCTACACCGAGTTCACTATATGGACCACTGATGTATTTATACATGTTGATTATATCCCCCCTTAATCTCCTCTTCTCAGGAGAGAATAAATTCAGTCCCTCTAATCTTTCCTGAGCTCCTCCATGCCTCTTATCAGTTTGGTTGCCCTTCTCTTCTCTGTACTTTCTCCAGTTCCCCAATGTTCTTTTTGTGAATTGGTGCCCAAAACTGAACTGCATATTCCAGATGAAGTCTTACTCATGATTTGTACCGGGGTAATATGATATCTCTCTCTCTCTGGAGTCTATACCTCTTTTAATACAAGAGGATTTTGCTCGCTTTAGAAATCGCAGCTTGGCATTGCATGCCATTATTAAGCTTGTGATCTACGAGAACCCCCAGATCCTTCTCCACCATTGATTCCCCCAGTTGTACTCCCCCCTGTAATACATGAAGTAATGTATTACAGTGACATTCATTGTGAATGGCGCTCCAACGTACTTTCACATTGCACAGACGTTGCAGCACATCACATTACACAGTAATGCCCTACTGTAAGCTGTGATGTACTACATTATCGGCAGGTCCGATTTTTGGTCCCTTGTAGTGCATTAGGCAGTCCATTGCAATGATTGGCTGAAACTTCTGGTCTTCCCTCTCCTGGCCTGAGTGTTGCTGAACAGGTGATGACAGGAAGCTGATATAAAGACCATTTCCGGTATTTTTACAGTTTGTATTTAAAATTAATACATATCTACATGTGATTTTTTTTTTTTAACCTGCCTGTATTTCAGATTTTTTTGTAGATGTAAAATAAACTGCAGGATTCTACTTTTCTAAAATGTAACTAAGCCTATAATACCAACCCCTTCAGTTCAGCTATTGTCATCATGGACTGTTGCCGTGCAACCGGTAAACAGTACTGACCCCACTTAGTTGCCCAGTATCATATTTTAGAAATGCCAATTGCTGTGTTGTATATACTAGAAATCAATCACCGAGTTTGGAAAATGTAATGGATAGCACCCTACATTGTCATTACACCAATGACCTATAGCTAGTATAGCTCAGACAAACTGTATGTAGCAGACAAGTCTGCCTGGGTTCTAATGTCACCGAGCAGCCTCATTGATGCTTTCCTGACATGTGTTTGATAAGGTAGTGAAGTGTTTGCAGGAAAAATCAGAAGGATGATAAATGTGGACAGATGGGGAACAACATTGGCAATTGTTTTAACACCTTCTACCCAAGCTTAAAATAGAGCTCATCTGTGAAAAGCTGAATTTAATTCACACCACAATGAGAGCAGACAATGGTACAACAACCCACACGCCCACATACAAGAGAAATGGATTGCATTTGTTCTTCCTTTTATCTAAGAGGCCACTTAAAAGAAGAATAACAAATATTTTCACACTCTGAAGACACTTGGGTGTCATTTCTTGGATGGTTAACACAAACTGGATTACGGAGAGTTCATAAACTAAGAAGCATTGTAGAAGGTGGACGTGGCGTTGTAGCAAGGGTAGCCAGGCTGGAGTCCATTATTTCCATATTAGAAGATTAATTTTTTGCTGCAGGATCTTTAACCACTTGACCTCCAGAGGATTTACCCCCTTTCCTGACCAGGCCTCTTTTTGCTACTCAGTGCTGCACTAATTCAACTGATAATTGCGCGGTCATGCAATGCTGCACCCAAACGAAATTTACGTACTTTTTTCACACAAATAGAGCTTTCTTTCGGTGTAATTTGATCACCTGTGCGCTTTTTATTTTTCACGCTATAAACAAAAAAAGGCCAAAAGTTTTGAAGAAAATAAATATTTTATACTTTCAGCTATAAAAACTATATAGTAAACTCAAAGTTGGTTATAAATTTAGGCCAAAATGTATTCTGCTCCATGTTTTTGGTAAAAAAAATTCCAATAAGTGTATATTGATTGCTTTGTGTGGAAGTTATAGCGTCTACAAACTATGGTATAGATACTGCAATTTACGCCATTTTTTGCTATACAGCGCTGTGCTAGTTTAACGGACAATTGCGCGGTCATGCAATACTGTACATAAATTAAATTTACATCCTTTTTTTCCCACAAATTGAGCTTTCTTTAGGTGGTATTTGATCGCCTGTGCGGTTTTTATTTTTTGCGCTATAAAAAAAAAGGCTGACAATTTTGAGGAAAAAGAACAATATTTTGGACTTTTTGCTTTAAAACATGTCCAGTAAAAAAAAATTTAAAAATCAAATTTAGTCATAAATTTCTGCCAAAATGCATTCTGCGACATGTCTTTGCTAAAAAAAAAACCCAATACGTGTAAATTAATTGGTTTACGTGAAAGTTATAGCGTTTACAAATGGCGGGAAAGATACTGGGATTTTTAGTTTTTTTTTTAATACTAATAATGGTGGCGATCAGCGACTTATGGCGGCAATCAGTGACTTATGGCGGTGATCAGCGACTTATGGCGGGACTGCGGGACTGCGGGACTGCGGGACTGCGGCGGACATTCTGACATTGGGGGGTACTGACTTGGGGTCACTGACATCCCCAGTGACACCAATACAGTGATCAGTGCAAAAAAAAAAACACTGACACTGTACTAATGGCACTGGGGAGGAAGGGGTTAAGTTTATTTTTCAGGGAAAGGGTTAACTGTGTGAGTAGAGTGAAACTCTAGGAGAGAGAGAAACTCTTCTGTCCCGATCAGCTTGTCCTCGAGCTGTGAGGGAACTGACAGAAAGCACAGCTACTGCAGCTGTGCTCTCTGTCAGCGATTGCCGACGATCGCTGGGACACAGCCAGTAACGACCGGCTGTGACCCGGCAATTGACATCCGCGGCTGTGATCGGCGGGACAGGTAGGGCGGCGGCGCGCCTCGCGCGCGCCCCCTACCTGTTTACAAAACACACGTTTTAAAACGTGCTTTTGATCAGCCGTGCCGCCCTGCCGCCGTATTTATAGTTGCAATTTCTTCTACAGTCTGTGTATTTCTTTTGTTTGTATTGGTATGACCCACAAAAGTAAAGAAGCAAAAAGCCAAATCTGACACATTCCACGCCATTCCCCTGACGATCCTCATTGGCGGCAAAACATGTTGGGTGGGGCCGGTGATGACACTCAAGGCTTTGGTGTCTGTTTCGTATGTGCTCCTATACTTCTTATATTTGTGAGTATATGTCTGCTCATTTTAACCACTTGCCCTCCAAAGGATGTACCCCCCCCCCTTCCTGACAATGTTGCTGTGTTACTTTAGCTGACAATTGTATGGTCATGTAATGCTGCACCTGGATGAAATTTATATCCTTTTTTTCCCCAGAAATAGAACTTTCTTTCGGTGGTATTTAATTGCCTGTGTGTTTTTTGTTTTTTTTCTTGCGCTATAAACAAAAAAAGACTGACAAATTTGAAAAAAAAAGCAATATTTTTGACTTTTTGCTATAAAACATCCAGTAAAAAAATTTTAAAAATCCAATTTCATCATAAATTTAGGCAAAAATGTATTCTGCTACATGTATTTGCAGGAAAAAATTCCAAAACGTGTAAATTTATTGGTTTACATGAAAATTATACCGTCTACAAATGACGGTATATATACTGGATTTTATTTTTAATATATATTTATACTAGTAGTGGCGGCGATCAGTGACTTATAGTGTTCTATGTGTGTGCTTTACTGTGTGCTGACAAGGGAGAGATCTGTTTACATAAAGACCTCTCCTTCCTCTGTCGCTGTTCCTCGGCGATCGCCGGGTGCTGGTGGGGAATCTCCTGTCGGGAACCAGTGAACTACAGCTGTAGCCGCCAATGGCGGCATGAGTAGGGTAGCGCATGTGCACGCCCCTACACAGAAATACAAAATCACATATATATATATATATATATGTGTGTGTGTGCGAGATTTTGCGCAGCCCTGCCACCCTGTAGCAGTAATTCTGCTATAGGGTGGTCAGGAAGCGGTTAAATAAAAACATTTTTACGATATAACACCATTACGGTCCTTTGGTTATCTCTTCCAGAGGAAATATCCATTTATTGCACAAGAAGATTCCTTCTGGTGTCTGTCACATTATGCTGAGGAGGCGGTGAAAGTATCCTATCAGTGCGATGAGTGCTGAGTATGAGCACACAAGTGTATACTGATCTCTGAAAAGTGAGATCAATATTTTTGGTAAGAGGCTGATCATTTATTTGGTGGAAGAATCACATTTGCTCACCACCTTTCAAGATTTGATTGAATCTCGGAAAATATTTTTTAGACTGAGCATTTTTTCACTTTTCATATGTCTGATTTCACTTTGCATATGGCGGATTGCATGTATTTATTATAAAGTTGTGGTTTGTTAGCCTTTTTGTATTGAGAGGGTTCACAAGTGTATATTGTATTGCTAAAAATGTAGAAATGTGCACCAAGTGTATGTTTAGAAGCAGATATACTGACAGAAAGAATCAGTGAACTACCACAGTGCTTCACAGTGCCATGGTAGTTCCTTCTGGACTGCAAGTTGACAGCCGCAGGTTGTCGGGACTTGTAGTCTCTAATTCACAGATGATTGTGAATGAGTGACGTGGACGTGTGGGCGGAGCCCTGCACAACCACATTTTTTCAAAGTTGATAGCAAGGGGGGAGAAGATCCCCCACTAGCTGTCAAAGTGGGGAGCGGGGACCGGTCTTATCATAACATGTTACACCTTCAATATGGGTGTAACATGTGTAGCACTACCCCCTTAGGAGTCGCTAAAGATTTGGGTTCCCCTATAGTCCTGCACAGCCAGGCAACACGCATCTTCACACAGACTTGCATCCAAAGTCATAAATCAGTCCTTGAGCTTTGGTTTTGTAATTTTTATTTAGTGGATTTGAACTGGGATAGGGTTAGGGGTGTACAGGATGCCCAAGAGAATTGATGAACTGAGGACAACTTCTTGTAACTATTTACAAATCAGTTCTTGAGCTTTGGTTTTGTTATTTTTATTAGGCGATTTGAACTTGGATAGGGTTAGGGGTGTACAGGATGCCCAAGCGAACTGGTGAACTGAGGACAACTTCTTGGAACTATTTACAAATCAGTTCTTGAGCTTTGGTTTTGTTATTTTAAATTGGGGGTTTGAACTGGGATAGGGTTAGGGGTGTACAGGATGCCCAAGTGAACTGGTGAACTGAGGACAACTTCTTAGAACTATTTACAAGCCTTCACTGCAACACAGTCTCTGTTGAAAAGCTAGCCAGCATGTCCCAGTGTACCACCCCAGACCCTAGATGAACTCCTCTTCTTCACCCAGCAATCTGGATGTATCCCTGAACAGGGGATTCGGTTCCTGTCACTTAAAGAGATGAACAGTCACTGGCAGATGGTTTCCCACCAGAGTGCTTCTTCCCCTATCCAATAGAAGTAATGATAATCAGTGCAAATACTGGACCAAAGTCCGAAAAGTCTAGTAGTATTTAGAAATAGTCCGGGTGACTTGGATAAGGGGGGGTCCGTGTGGTACTTAAGGCAAGCTCCATGCAGTACTGTAGCAGACTCTGTGTAGTAAGGAGAGAAGAAGAAGCGCCTCTAAGTGCAGCAGATCACTTTAATATATAATAATAAGTAGGAACACTCACATGGTAGTAGAGGAATAAAAGCATGTAGGGTATTGTGGTATAGAAACACCATGTGGAACGGCTGTCACTGGTGCCTGTATCGTCCGCGTCTCATTGGTAGGGAGCGTGGTTCAGGAGGGAGACAGATGTGGAGCCGGCCAGCATGCACGTACTCACCAAAAGATGGCGGCTGGAACGCACGCTGAACCGCAACGTCGGCGTAGGCGTGATGTCGTCAGTGACCAAGATGCAATGCGATGCGTTTTGGAGCATGCGCTGGCTACTAATCGTGGAAGAGCTCTCCTTTTTCAAGCAGAGGAATGACATGGCAGAAGGACCGTTCCTTTTATAATGGCTAATGTGCCTTAATTGGCAATCAACAATTCGGAATAACAATTAGCATAATTGGAAACGTTCGTTAGTAATGAGGAACATGTGGGTCTAACAAATAAAAGCATAAGTGGGGGAAGAAAACACAGCAGCAGGGGAAAATTACGATAATAGGGGGAAATATTAGGGGAAACAAACGCCAAACATTACCATGATACAGGGAATGGGGGAAGAATTAAAATGATATAAAAAAAGGGGGGGGGGGGTAAGAATAAGAATATAATGAAAAAATTAGATAAAAAGCAATTAAAAAAAAACATAGTTATAAATTTATGCACAATCCTCCCTGGGGTGCCATAATGGATATGAATGAGTATCTAAATGAGTATAATAATAGAAAATGGAAAACATTTTTAAAATTAAATTTAGTAAATAAACACATGATGTATGGAAATAAACGTATGAATATGGAAAAAAAAAAAAAGGATGGGAAAAAAAATTTAAATTGAAAATTAAAAAATAATGGAATAAATGAATGAATAAATAAAATAGAATATGTTGCGAATACTAAATAATAAAAGAATAAAAAAATACAGGCACCAGTGACAGCCGTTTCACAGGGTGTTTCTACACCACAATACCCTGCATGCTTTTATTACTCTACTACCATGTGAGTGTTCCTACTTTTTATTATATATTAAAGTGGTCTGCTGCACTTAGAGGCGCTTCTTCTTCTCTCCTTACTTCTTCCCCTATCCGCCCAGGGGGTTCAGGTGTACTCACTCAGATCCTCTCCTGTACCACTGGTGGGTTGGTGGCTGCTACCAGGCCTATCAGCTGGGCCGCTCCTTCCCTGCTGTACAGGTGGTCCTTGCTCTGGGGGCCAATGAAGCTTCAAGCTTTCTTCCTTTCCAGCTCCAGGCCTGCAGGTAGGCCTCATCCCACTGGGCCTCTTTGCAGTCTCCTGCCTTCAGCCTCACATCTTCCTGACTCTCACTCTTCATCCACACTCCCCACTCCTCTCCTGCGGCTGATTTAACACCTCTTAAGGGAGTCCAGACCCTTGCTAAGCCTCCTGTTTGGGATTGGCTGAGGTCCCTCAAAGGTGCAGCCAACCACTTCTCAGATTCATCCACTGCCTCCAAGACCCTCCTCTGAAAGCCTCAGAACTAGGGGAAATTCCAGAGGGGCTGTCCTGCAGAGTCTCTCAGTCCTGACCCAAATTTGATCCCTCTTCCTATTGCACCTGAGCTGCTATTCAGCTCCTGTCTAACCATTAGGGATCTAGCTCCACCTACCTTTTTTTCTTTTATTTTCATCATTGACAGAGGCATAAATTATGGATTTAGAATGCCCTTTGAAAGACATCTGCTCACACTGGGGTACAAATATGGAATTTGTGACTATACCAGCCTTTCTCAACCAGGGTCCCGTGGAATCCTAGGATTCCTCCAGAGGATGTTAGGAATTTCTTGAGCTGTGCCCAATTGACTTTCCATTTGATGGTGCCTGCATGGTTCTAAGCCCAACACCACTTGGTAACTTCAGCAGCATGACACCAGTTATCTTTTTAGCTATCTGTAAGGGAGGCATTCTGCCCACTGACTCCTAAGGAATTGATTTTAGCAGGGGTTCCCTGAGATCTGAAAAATATTTCTAGTATTCTTCTAGGACAGGGGTCTCCAAACTTTATAAACAAAGGCCTAGTTTATTGTCCTTTAGAATTTATGGGGGCCAGACTACTGGAAAAAGAAATTGTCCTGGCGTCAGTGGAAGTAAACAGTGCATCTTTAATGTCAAAGATGTACTGTTTAGGGGGGAGGAATAGTTCACAGTTCTTGGTGTCAGTGGGAGGAATAGTGCCCCACTGTTGGTATCAGTGGGAGAAATAGTCCCCATCATTAATGACAGTGGGAGGAAAAGTGCCCAAGGGCCAGAGAAAGGCAATCAAAGGGCCGAACACGGCCCATGGGCCACAATTCAGAGACCACTGCTCTAGGGTAAATACGTTAAGTAAGGCTAAAATATTAAAATATTTTACTACAATGTAGGTGCATTCTTCCCACTGACTGACTTCCCACTGGTTTTAGCAGGGAATCCCACAGACCTGAACATTATTTCAAAGGTTCCTCTAGGGTAAAAACACTGAGAAAAGCTGGACTATGTTAATACAGTAAAAAATACAATTTTAAGATGAAAGTATAAAAAGCATTGAAAAAAAGAAGACATAACAAAATAAATAAATCTAAACTAATTTTTGTAAGTTATACGTCTAGAAAAGTACAGTAGACAATAAGAATGATCAACGGCCTGTGAAAACAGATGAACTAAATACTGTTATTGAAGATTCACAATCTGCTGTACAATGTGCCGGCTGACACAAATCAATACGCAGACAGGTTTTTTTTTTTCCTATGTGGGACGGCTTAATTAAAAACAGTGTAACAATTTTAAGAGGCCTGGAGTCACCTTCAGAGATGAGACATTAGAGTCCAGGGCAAATCAAAATGACCAATTATTTCTCCTGTCCTGATGAGTGATGGAGGGCTCAACAAGAGGGCAGAGTCATCAGTACAGATACAAGTAACGTGCAGACCTGGCTATCCAGGATTAGTATTACCGTAGCATTCAGTTACCATCATCAGAGAACCACACATTCATTACTTCTTTTCCTTAGCTTAAATTTACAAATTTAGAAATTGGAGCCTTAAAAGGAAGACGGATTGAATTACAAAACGAATATATTGCAATGGTATTAATGGGTAATATTTAAAGAGATACCCTGTCAAAAAAATTGCAAAGAATGATCAAGCATTTTATACACTTACTTGCAGCTTGAAATTTAAATTGAAATGTGAATAAATAAGAAGAACCATTTCCCTAGCACTGACCCTCCCTTCTTGCACACCATAAACCTCTCCATTTAATCTCTGTGCTGACCCAGCTCCTTTGCCACTCTCTTCACCTCCCTACATAACCTTTTATGTAGCAGCTGGGGATGGAATAAAGGGGCATACTATAGCACCCTGGTGCCCAACCTGTGAATGGGGGCCACATGTGGCCGTTTTGGCCCTCGAGACCCCTGCAGAAATGAATCTGTTCACTATTGACCTTTTATAGTAATGATTTCTAGCAGCTTATGTTTCCAGTATACATCTGTCTCAGGTTCACAGACAGCCAAGAAACCTTAAGGATTCAGAGAAGATCTGTAAAGAAGAGTGGACCAAAATCCCTCTTGAGATGTGTGCAAACCTGGTAACCGGCTACAAGAAATGTCTTACCTCTGTGCTTGCCAACAAGGGTTTCTCCACCAAGTACTAACCAAGATCAAATAATTATTTTCCCCAATATATATATATATATATATACACACAGTGAAGAAAATAAGTATTTGATCCCTGCTGATTTTGAATGTTTTGCCCACTCACAAAGAAATTAAATGCATGTCTAACAAATTATGCACTAATTTGCATGTTCATGAGGGAAATAAGTATTTGATTCCCTATCATTCAGGAGGGTTTTTGGCTACCAGATGTCTTTCATACAGGTAACAAGCTGAGATTAGAAGCAGTCTCTTAACCATTAGCCGCCCGGCCAATGGCCGTTTGGCGGCTTCAATTGTGTCCCTGCATTCCGGGTGCACACCATTTGGCGTGCTCCCGCACATGCGCCGTTTGTGCTAATGCAGAGCGGCGCAGCAGTGCGATCTGTCAGCGGCCGTGCACCTCAGACACGGCCGATGACAGATCAGAGTACCGGCTCCCGTTGCTGGTACCATGTGACCTGCTTTGACCAATCACAGCAGGTCACATGACAGTTGTATACATGGATGGCTTCATTCATGATGCCATCCATTGTATACTAGTGCCTAGCTGTGAATGGTCACAGCTAATCACATGCACATGTCATGTGATTAGCTGTGACCAAATCACAGCTAAGCACAAAAAAAAAAAAAAAAAAAAAAAAAGCTGAATGAATCGATTTCATTCAGGTAAATGCTTGCTTATAGCAAAGTAATTCTTTGCTATAAGCAAATTGTGTAAAAAAAAAAAAAAAAATACTGATCACTTCCCCAAAGGAGTACAATGTTACTATGGTAACATTGCACTACTTTGGTTAAAGTAAAATATGAAAAAAAATCTTAAAAAAAATGTAATAAAAAATTAAATATAATAGAAAAAATAAAAAAATTTTAAAAAATATATATATTTTTTTTTTTTCATACTGTCACCAGTCAGTGTCTCTGTTCACCGCCATGCCAGTTATATGATGATGCTGTACTGCACTGGTGACAGTATGTAAAAAAAAAAATAGTGAAAATAATTTTTTTAATTTTTTCATTTTCCGAAAAATGATGACAAAAAAATACAACTTCAAAAAACTCGCCATGCCTCTTATGAAGTACGTCGGACTGTCTACTCTGCAAAAAGGGGTCATTTGGGGGATATCTGTACTGTTCTGACATTCTTGGACCTCAAGAAATTAGATTGGCCGTCAGTACTTCAGGATTGATCAATATTCAGATCTATACCATAGTTTGTGAACTCTATAACTTTCCTACAAACTAAAAAATACATCCTAATTTGGGTTATTTTCACCAAAGACATGTAGCAGAATACATCTCGGCCTAAATTTATGAAGAACAATTATTTATTTGTAAACTTTTATAACAGAAACAAAGAAAAATGTGTTTTTTTTCAAAATTTTTGGTCTTTTTTTGTTAATTTAGCAAAAAATAAAAACCCCGGCGGTGATTAAATACCACCAAAAGAAAGCTCTAGTTGTGTGAAGAAAATGATAAAATTTTAGTTTGGGTACAGTGTTGTATAACCGCTCAATTGTCATTCAAAGTGTGAGAGCGCTGAAACCTGAAAACTGGCCTGGGCAGGAAGGTGTAAAATTGCACGGTATTGAAACGGTTAAAGGGAGTGCTGCTAATCTTATTTTGTTACCTGTATAAAAGACATCTGTCCACAGGAGCAATCAAACAATCAGATTCCAAACTCTCCACCATGGCAAAGACCAAAGAGTTGTCCAAGGATGTCAGAGACAAGATTGTAGACCTGCACAAGGCTAGACTGGGCTACCAAACTATCGCCAAGCAGCTTGGTGAGAAGGTGACAACAGTTGGTGCAATCATTTGCAAATGGAAGAAACACAAAACAACTGTCAGTCTCCCTAGGTCTGGTGCACCATGCAAGATCTCACCTCGTGGAGTGTCAATGATCATGAGAACAGTGAGGAATCATCCCAGAACTACACATGAGGATCTTGTCAATGATCTCCAGGCAGCTGGGACCACAGTCACCAACAAAACAATTGGTAACACACTACTCCAACAAGGATTGAAATCCTGCAGTGCCTGCAAGGTCCCTCTGCTCAAGAAAGCACATGTCCAGACCCGTCTGAAGTTTTCTACTGAACATCGGAATGATGCAGAGGAGGACTGGTTGAAAGTGTTGTGGTCAGATGAGACCAAAATTGAGCTCTTTGGCATCAACTCAACTCGCCGTGTTTGTAGGAGGAGGAATGCTGCCTATGACCCCAAGAACACCATCCCAACTGTCAAACATGGTGATAGAAACTTTCTGCTTTAAGGGTGTTTCTCTGCTAAGAGGACAGGACAACTGCACCGCATCAAAGGGACGATGGACGGGGCAATGTACCATCAAATCTTGGGTGAGAAACTTCTTCACTCAGCCGGGGCATTGAAAATGGGTCGTGGATGGGTGTCCCAGCATGACAAAACACACAGCCAAGGCAACAAAGGAGTGGCTTAAGAAAAAGCTCCTTAAGGTTCTTGAGTGGCCTAGCCAGTCTCCAGACCTTAATCCGATTAAAAATCTGTGTAGGGAGCTGAAAATTTGAGTTGTCAAATGTCAAAAAATGTCAAAAGCCAAAAACAGCCACTGTAAAAACGTCAAGTGTGCATGAGGACTTACAACCGCTTTAAGCTGCATGTAGATGGTGCCAAGTCAGCAGGTGACCATACTGACTGGACAGACTGGGTCTTAGGTTCCATGCACACGGGTTTTGATAATGCTAGTAACGTTAGCTGTGTAAAGTCACTTTAAAAATTTGAGTTTTCAGCTTTTTTTAGCGTTTGTGCATTAGCATTTAGCAGCATTTTGCTGCGATTAGTGGCATTTTTCCAAGTTTGCATTTTTTAGCATTTTTAGTGTTTTTTTTTTTACAAATAAAAGTTTTTTATGTTAAAAAAAAAATTCCAAAAACACCAGTTTGCGATGTTTTACCATGTTTTACCTCGTTTTGCCACATTTTTCTAGAGGAGTCTTTAAGCTGTAAAAAGCTCTAACTCTGAAAAATGTGGCAAAAAACCTGTCTCAACCAAAAAACATTGATTACAGTCTATGTATGCATAGACACATAGGATAACATGCTGGGGAGTTTACTGGCTGTAGAACAAAACGTCAAAAGCCTAAAACAGCCTCTGTAAAAACGTCAAGTGTGCATGAGGACCAGAGGCGGACTGACCATTCGAAAACTCGGGCACTGCCCGAGGACCCAGGGTCAGTAAGGGGCCCCATGAGATGCCCCTGGTAGCTTTCATAGGCTTTTTTGGGTGTGGTTTGAGTGTGGGCAAGGACACAGGGGCCCCATTATCCCCTATTGCCCAGGGGGCCCCATGAGTTGTCAGTCCACCCCTGATGAGGACTAAAGATTTCAAGATGGCAATGCATAAAGTAGCATTTGAAACAGAACAGATAACTCTTTGCGGTTTACCGAAACCTACATTTTTTCACAGCCATAACCCATTCCTTCATAATGGTTTGGCTGATAAATATCAAAAGACTGCAGATAAAAATAAATGTGGCCAAGTGTAGGACCTGCTAAAGTTGAGCTTAATTTACTCATTTATTTCAGCCTCGTCAGTCACGTCACACACGTACATGCCGGCATATTAGCAGGGTGTCCCTTTGATCCAGTGTGACACACCATTTCAAACGCTTACACAAACTGACACTGTGGCAAAGTTTTTATGCCCTGCTTACTGTTAGGAATCAGAGTATAGCAAGTGAATGAAGCCACGGCTTTTCAAAGATGTAATAAAATATGACGCTGAGTTCTATAGCTAAACAAGTAAGACTGAAGTGTTTGGTCGTACATGTCTTGCCGCAATTACTCTACAATGAGCTATGACTATGGGAATACTACTACTTCTGAATCCTTTTGGTCTGTAGGGCCAATTGTGACTTCTCCTTCCCTTAATTTGCAAGCTGCTTCCTAACAAACTTCATATCACTTCTCTCTCCTGGTGTGATCCTTTACTGTAGTAGCTTTTGTCTCTAACGTGTGGTAATAATCCTTGGTTTGATATATCTGTCTCAATTTACACAGCGCTTTATAAATGTAGTATACACTGCTCAAAAAAATTAAAGGGACACTTTGAAAACACATCAGATCTCAATGGGGAAAAATATTACGCTGGACATTTATACTGATATGGACTGGGTAATGTGTTAGCAATGTAAGGATGCCTCATCACTTGATGGAAATGAAAATTATCCACCTACAGAGGACTGAATTCAAAGACACCCTGAAAATCAAAGTGAAAAAATTATGTAGCAGGCTAGTCCATTTTGCTGAAATTTCATTGTAGTAACTCAAAATGGTACTCAGTAGTTTGTATGGCCTCTACGTGTTTGTATGCATGCCTGACAACGTCGGGGTATGCTCCTAATGAGACGACGAATGGTGTCCTAGGGGATTTCCTCCCAGATCTGAACCAGGGCATCACTGAGCTCCTGGACAGTCTGGCGTGCAACCAGGTGGTTTCAGATGGACTGAAACATGAGATTCCAGAGGTTTTCTATTGGATTTAGGTCAAACGAGCATGGGGGCTATTCAATGGTATCAATTCCTTCATTCTCCAGGAACTGCCTGCATACTTTCGCCACATGAGGCTGGACATTGTCAAGAAGGAACCCAGAACCTACTGCACCAGCGTAAGGTCTGACAATGGGTCCAAGTATTTCATCTAGATACCTAATAGCAGTCAGGGTGACATTGTGTAGCCTGTAGAGGTCTGTGCGTCCTTCCATGGATATGCCTCCTCAGAACAGTCAGAAAAGATGAGTAGGGAAAAAAATGTCAGTGGCCTCCGCTTGTAAATCCTTTCCTGTTTTGGGGTTGTCTCATTGTTACCCATCTAGTGCACCTGTGCAAATTTCATTAACACCAAAGCAGCTGAAACTTATTAACAAACCCCTCTGCTACTTAACTGACCAGATTGATATGCCAGGAGTTTAACTGACTTGATTCTATATTCTAATTAAAAAGTGTTCCTTTAATTTTTTTGAGCAGTGTACATTCACATCAGTCCCTGCCCTCAAGGAGCTTACAAACGAAAGTCCCTAACCATGTTCATACATACATATACTGGGGCCAATTAACTTACCAGCATTTCTTTGGAGTGTGGGAGGAAATCGGAGTACCCAGAGAAAACACACACAAGGACAGGGAGAACATGCAAACTCTATGCAGATGGTGCCATGGTTGGTATTCAAACCAAGGACCTTAGTTCTGCCAGGTGGGAGTGTTAACCACTTAGCCATTGTGCTGCCCAACTATTCCTGGACGACTCACTGCCCAATAGTAATGCCTCACTTGTTACACTTATTTAATAAAGCAACTCTTTACTTAACTTCAAAAACAGGTTGCGCTTGAGTATGTACAAATGTGTATCAAACAAACTAATAATGAGTGATAAATAAAGTCCAGCACAAAGAAAAAGAAAAAAAAAAAAGTCCAAAATATTAATAATGTTCAAATAATCAATAGTGTCCAAAAACATGTATCACCAAGTGAATCTACCACCAAAATTGGCTAAATAAAACTCACCAGAGCAATATGCTGATATTTAATAAACCAGCATATAGCGCTTGTTGCTCTGGGAGCGACGATCAGTATGGTGACAGCAACACTTGAAACTTTAAAGGATGAACTCCAAGGAATAATGCAAAACTTTACAATGATATCCACCTGCCAGGAAGATAGTAAATATTCACCTATACTACTTCCCTTATCGCTGATCCCCATAGTAGTGAAGGGGCACTGAGGATCCAGCTGATGGTCCTGCAGAATCTGACACTTCCAGGAGAGTCCGAATCTTGCTCTCTCCTGTGCACTATGGTTCCTCAAAGCACTCCTCCCCCCTCTTAATCCCTATGTACTCTTGGGGGTAGCAAGAAGGAACCATAGTACGCAGTAATGGACCCTAAAATTGTCATTGTATTTCCACTGCCATTTTCTCTTCACTATGGCAGACACCAGCAGTACAGGTAGCAGTAGGGATGAAGATTCCATATTTTCTTTGCAGGGGGCATATTTTAGCTACTTGTAATTTTAACAACACAAAAATAAAATCCTGATAGAGATTATATTCAACTTCAGATTTGTGAGGTTAGGTACTTACAGTATGTTGGACAAGATCTGTCTTACAATGGAAGATCTGGCCTGCAATCTGTGTTCCAATTCACCTCCTGGTTGTTGAGAACAGATAGGGTTCTATCCGGGACACTTGAGTTCCTCCACATCAAATGCATCAAACCTTTATTAACCTGGCTAGTGCTGGAACAGAAAAACATCCTACCCAAACTGTTGCCACATAGCTGAAAATGAGTGGTGATCTAAAATGTCTTTGCATGCTGTAGCATCAGCACTAAGCGTCCCTGAAACACTTGAACCCAGAAATGTAGAATGGTGTTCAAATACCGTAGGCCGTATATACTCACCAGCCACTTTATTAGGTACACCTTACTAGTGCTGAGAAAATATCCCCCACACCATTACACCACCACCACCAACCTGAACCATTGGTACAAGGCAGGATGGATCCATGCTTTCATGTTATTTACGCCAAATTCTGAATGTCGCAGCAATCAGTCTGCCCATTCTCCTCTGACCTCTGACATCAACAAGGCATTTTCGTCCACACAACTGCCGCTCACTGGATATTTTCTCTTTTTCTGAACATTCTCTGTAAACCCTAAAAATGGTGGTGTGTGAAAATCTCAGTAGATCAGCAGTTTTTTAAATACTCAGTTCAGTCCGTCTGGCACCAACAACCATACCACGTCACTTAAGTTACTTAAATCCCATTTCTTCCCCATTCTGATGCTCGGTTTGAACTTGAGCAAGTTGCCTTCACTGCGTTTACATGCCTAAATGCATTGAGTTGCTGCCATGTGATTGGCTAATTAGCAATTTGTGTTCCCAAGCAATTGAACAGGTGTACCTAATAAAGTGGCCGGTGAGTGTAGTGTGGTTGCCAGTTTACCCATCAAGCCTCATCATTAATTTGTGCACATGTAGAGAAATACTTTGGCCAACTGCCAAGGTGACAGATATCCAAAACACAATTATGAAAACAGGATCCAACTGGGCCTCTGCCAAGATAAAGAATAAACCACATTCATGTGACATAGTTCACATCTTACCAAAATTTTGGTTATGGATGTGTTCAGAATCACATTGCTTTCTCATCTCTCTTTTGGATTTCAATAGTGAGATATCGTAAAAGGAAAGACCACATTTTTAGTTTTGGTTGGAAGCATATTTTAAATGTTGCCTCTGTGTTCATTGAGAAGATTTACTTTACTTCCAGTTCTCTCTCACACCTATCATATGCACAGGAATTGAGAGGAAATCTCCCCAATGGGGTCACAGAAAGCAATACAAATCTGATAGAGGTTCTAACCTTCATTACTCTCCTGGAAAATTGATTTTGTTGCTCTCTGTGCCCCGAGATTTCCCGTTATTTCCTGTTCTGACACCTGTCAAATAGATACGAATTAAGGAGAAAACTCTTATCCTTCCTATTTCAGTCCATATAAAAAAAAAAAAACTTTAACTTGAGCAGAGCTTTAAGCCTTAGGGAATTATCTTGCTGGGGAGTCTAGAAAGAGATTTAAGAAGCATTTGGGTTATTCAACCAGCAACTGTGCATTTCAAAAAAAGAAATATGTTTGTTTCACTTAGACTAAGCTTACATTTGCGGCAGAGCTTGCCTGGGAGTGAGGAGTGGATATGTTGCCTCTGCACTGGCTGTTTTAACCTAGTGAAGCTCACTTCACCACAATTGTACTGCCTGTCAAATGCGACAGGGGACTAATTTTTTAAGCAAAGCAGCACAGCTGTGGCATGCATGCAACCACTGTCTGGCTGTCTTTGAAGCAAAAGGGGGGCAGTCGGGGAATGGTAAAACCACATGTGGAAAAGGGGGGTAACCGGGACACTGCCAACTAAAGACTGTAGTGAGAATACCTAAGAAAGAGGGGGGTCAAAAGTTAATAAACTAAATAGTGGCCCCCTGTCAAGGTTCTACCTTTTCCCTGAGGTTATGTTACTCCATATGCTGGCGTCCATCTTGGATTCTGCTGTGCATGGTGGGAATCCTTTTATGCCTTCAGGTCTCTGTGGTCCATCCCCCAGAGGGGTGTGGCTGATGACATATAAGCCTGTGGCCCGCACATGCTCTTTGCACTTGTGTCTTGTGTCTTTGTGTTGCTATTACTCTGTTCTGACTCTCGTGACTCTCCTGGTATCTGATTCGGCTTGTGACTCGACTATTCTTTGTATTCTCCTTTGATCTGACCCTCTGTTGCTGAACCCGGCTCGTGACCTGTGATTCTCGTCTGCTGTCCTGTACTGTTTTGTCCTGTTGTTGTTGACCCGGCTTGTCTGACTACTCTTTTGTCTCTTCCACCAGCTACACGCCATTGGCGGCGGCCATTACCGCAGCTGAGGTGTCTCGGGGGCCGCGACCTGGTTCCTGGCTGCGTCAAGTCCATCCCCACCATCAGGGGCCCTGGTGAAGGGCAGCCTGGGACTTAGACTCCGCGCCCTGAGGGACTTCGGTCTGTGGGTGGCGGTTGTCGTCAGCCAGTGCGTTACATTGTTAGGCCTGCCTGTCCGTTCCTCAGCTCCTGCCCTGACACCCCCATATACATAAAGGATATGCCAACTCACATGGAATTGGCCATGTGGTGTCCTCAGGACCCAAACATAGCTGAGAGAAAAAAAAGGAAACACTGACAGAGGCGCAAGATGCCTAAGTCAAGCAGGTCCAAAAGAGGTCAAACTGCGGCTTGTAATAAGAAAATTGTATATATCTTTAATTGCAGTAAAAAAACACACGAATCAAAACACATGATAAAACAGAAGCATTTAAATGGAGAGAACCTCACCACAACCAAAGAGAAAGATAAAAGAGAATGTGATGGTTGTCCGAGATGATGCCACACATGCTATAGTCCCAGCACCAAGGAAGGGTTATTGAAAACCCAGATGGAATGGGTGCAGGATGAGGGAATAGGAAGAATGGTGTCAGAGAGAACTATAGAATATAAATCAAGGTCATGAAGTGAATTTAGGACATAGTCCGCTTGTTTTCTAAATAATTATCTGGATTTCATATGCAAAAATGACAAATAATACGCATGATAATGATAACAAGGCATATGACCAAAGGTAGTATTGAAACAAAAAAATAATAAGTCCTCTGAAACGTCCTCAAGGCTGTAGATGATGTAAACTTGGATGGAAATATAGAACCAGGTGCAGCAATATATATCCCATAGCATGGTAAAAACCATGACTATTTTTCCCACCACTCATCCACAACGGGTCATAACCCTTTAAATTTTGCTGTTAGAAGTTGTGCTTTGTTCTGTTTAATCAAAAGAACCCCGCACTGTCAATTGAAGGATAATTATTGTGCATGAATGAGGGAAACACTTGCCATCCATTTGCGTTCATGTGGAGAAATGGATACTTTGGCCAACTGCCAAGGTGACACTTATCCATTACACATCTTTCAGAGTTGGATTCAGCTTCGTCTGTTGCCAGAATAAAGGATAAGCCATGGTCCTGTGGTTTAGTTAGCATCTCAGTGACCTCGTTCTGGGTGTTCCTCTACCATTATTGCCAACCTTTTGTTACCAAGTCAGATATAAAAATCCAATTTGGCAATACATTCAGTAGGGGGCCACACACAGTTATTAAGAAAAGCAGAAACATATAGCCAAGTGGAGCTTGTTGTTTTGAAGGTGCATTTTTAAAAAAGAACCATTCCATGCTTTGGAGTAACTAGATATAACAGTGCCTTTTAGCTTGATTGGGGGAAGAGCAGAAGATTTATGGGGGCCTCTACTGCTCGCAGGTTGTCTGTAATTCTGTAATGCAACCCTATTTAAACCCCCTTTGCATTGGTGGCCAGAGGTGGTTGGCATACAATATACTCATTTTTCACCTTTTAACTATGGGAGATCCGAAAAAGGCAACACGCTGGGGACACCTGACCATCAGAACTACAGCTTGTTGCTTGTTGAACATTCAATTCCAAAACCATGACATTAAGATGCAGCCCTCCCATTTCCAGCTATAACAGCCTCCACTCTTCTAAGATAGCACTCCACAAAAATTTGGAGTGTGTCTGGGGGAATTTTTGACAATTTAATCAACTGAACATTTATGAGGTCAGGTTCTGATATTGGATTGACAATTTGCATCCCAGGTTATCTCAAAGCTGCCCAGTAAGATTGAGATCAGGGCTCTATGTAGGCCATAGGCCAATTTTTACACACCAAATTTAATAAACCATATGTTTATGACACTAGCTATGTGCACAAGACAGTGGCTTCAATAGGGTTGGTGTCACCTGGTGTGGTAAAACATGGTATCACCACCCCCAATACTTTTTTTCTCATATAACACTGCATATAATGTCAATAGTAGTGCAGTTAACAACTCCCAAAGAGTATGGTGGTGGTCAGGATGCTGGTATAGCATATGGGGCGATCGGGATGCTGGTATGGGGTATGGCGGTGATCAGGGCACTAGTATGACATATGACGGTGATCAGGATGCTGGTATGGTGCATGGTGGTGATTAGGGCACTGATAAGGTAAGGCATATGGCAGTATTCAGAGCTCTGGTATGGTGCATGCTGATGATCAGGATGCTGATATAGTGATGATCAGGGTGCTGGTATTGTGTATGGTGGTAATCAGGGCGCTAGTATGGTGTATGGTGGTGATCAGGACACTGGTATATTATATGGTGGTGATCAGGATGCTGGTATGGGGTATGACAGTGATCAGGGCACTGGTATGGCACATGTCGGTGATCAGGACATTGGTATGGAGCATGGTGGTGATCAGGACGCTGGTATGGTGCATGGTGGTGATCAGAGTGCTGGTATGGGGTATGGCAGTGATCAAGGCGCTGGTATGGCATATGGTGGTGATAAGGAGAGCTGGAGCTTCTATGAGGGAGTCAGGGAGACATTGGAGATGGGGAGACTGTCAGCTGACAATACAAACGATAGTGATCTCAGAGCAGATAATGCAATGTATGGGAGATCTGGATGGGATCATAACTGACCTGACAATAGTTTGTCTGTGAGAATCTGAATCTTGATAGGATCAGGATGGCCATGGGGAAGATGCTGTAGGTGCCAGCAAACTGCAATGGGCAATGCCTGGATGCATGCCAGGCACCAGTGATGTCACTGGACCTGCCTGCATACAAATGGACACAGAGAAGATGCTGTGGGTGCCAGCAATCACAGCGGACAACCCAGCAACAAGCCTGGATGGATGGCCGCCCAGAATCAGCTATGTCATTGCCCCCACGTCCCCTCCACATCACACAAGCTAAGTCAGTCTCAGCTGCACCTAGACGGAGAGGATTCAGTACAGGCTCAGCCACACTGCCCGGAGAGTTGCGCTGTCACTTCTAAATGCAGAAGCCAGGCTTCTGTATTTAGAAGTGACAGCAGTGAGAGGAAAACACAAGGCTAGTGCCAGAGGTAGCAAAACCTGTGGGTGGGCTTCAGGATGGTGTCATCCCTCTGGCAGGTGTCACCCGGATGCAGACCACAGCCCCCGCACCCTGTGTGTAATTTAATCTCAGTATAAATATAGCTGTTCTGTGAAGCCCTCAGAGATTTGTTAGAGAACATTGGTGAACAAACAGCATCATGAAGGCCGAGGAACAAATCAGACAGGTCAGGGATAAACTTGTGGAGAAGTTTAACACAGGGTTAGGTTATAAAAAAATATCCCAAGCTTTGAACATCTCACAGAGTACTGTTCAATCCATCATCCAAAAATGGAAAGAGTATGTCACAACTGCAAACCTACCAAGACATGGCCGTCCACCTAAACTGACAGGCCGGGCAAGGAGAGCATTAATCAGAGAAGCAGCCAAGAGCCCCATGGTAACTCTGGAGGAGCTGCAGAGATCCACAGCTCAGGTGAGAGAATCTGTCCACAGGACAACTATTAGTCATGCACTCCACTAATCTGACTTTTATGGAAGAGTGGCAAGAAGAAATCCATTGTGGAAAAAAAGCCATAAGAAGTCCTGTTTGCAGTCTGCGAGAAGCCACGTGGGGGACACAGCAAACAGGTGCTCTGGTCAGATGAGACCAAAATTTAACTTTTTGGCCTAAAAGCAAAACACTATGTGCGGTGGAAAACTAACACTGCATCTCACCCTGAACACACCATCCCCACCATGAAACATGGTGGTTGCAGCATCATGTTGTGGGGATGCTTTTCTTCAGCAGGGACAGGAAAGCAAGTAAGAATTGGTTAGAGTCTGCAAAAAGACTTGAAACTGGGGCTGAGGTTCACCTTCCAGCAGGACAACGACCCAAAACATACAGCCAGAGCTAAAATGGAATGGTTTAGGTCAAAGCATATTCATGTGTTAGAATGGCCCAGGCAAAGTCCAGACCTCTTTGAATGACAATTGCGCAGTCATCCAACACTGTACCCATATGAAATTTTTATAATTTTTTTCACACAAATAGAGATTTATTTTGGTGGTATTTAACTGCCACTGGGTGTTTTATTGTTTGCACTATAGACAAAAAAAGAGCAAAACATTTGCAGCACTGATGAGGTGGCACTGGTGGGCATTTATGAGGAGGCACTGATGATGCTGCACTGATATGCAGCAATGATGGGCACTGATAGGCGGCACTGATGGACGGCACTGATGAGTGTCTCTGACTGGCGGCACTGACTGACAGCACTTACTGGTGGCATTGACTGACGGCACTGCTGGACACTGATCGGTGGCAATGATGGGCACAACTGATGGGCGGCACTGCTGGGCAGCAATGATGGGTTGCACTGCTGGGCACTTTTGGGCATTGGTGGGAGGCACTGCTGGGCACTTGTAAGTGGCACTGCTGGGGGCACTGCTGGGCACTAGTGGCATTGCTGGGGGAACTCCTGGTCACTGATTATCAGGGCACTGTTGATCAGTGTCCTGATTAACAGTGCCCTGATGATCAGTGCAGATGTCCACTGTGTCATTTGCCAGTTATCGGCAGTACTTTCCTCACACTGTCACAGCGTGAGGGAAGTGCAGCTGATAACCGGCAACTGTATTTCCATTGTGATCTGCTGTGCCATTGGACACAGCTGATCATGTGGTAAAAGGTCGCTGTGATTGGTTTTTACCTCATCATGTGAACAGCTGTGTCTGTTGTGTCAGCGATCACAGAGAGTGCCAGGTGCACATCACTGGGGGCACATGGGAGGGCGTGTTTTGGATGATGTCATATGACACCCTCCCAGAACTGGACAACCACGCTGTAGCCGTCATTCAGCTATAGCACGGTTGGCAAGTGGTTAAATACATTTTTTTGCAAACAATGCATTGGTCTGGATACAAAGTGGTTGTACAATTGTTTTTAGGATATGAACATTCAAATATTTACATATTCTTAACAAACCGTAATGAGCTTTAAGCAGGCCCTCACTGACCTTTGTAGCTGCATGTACTTTACAATTCCTTCTCAAAAGTCCCAAGAGATGCAATGAACACGCTCATGTCAGTTCTCATCACTTTGCTCTCAGCCTTTTACTGTGAACATGCTCTGTGTTTGCATTAGTGATCAGAAGACTCACAAGCTGCTCAATCACTGCTGGAAGGGGGAAGCAGGGGAAACCAAAATGCTGACATGAAAATTAAACTATATGTACTTTTTATGATAACGTGTATCTAGACTAATTCTTTTTTCTGAACAGTTTTAAAGTTTGTAAACTTACTTTTTGAAATTCTACATGCATTTATTTTCCTGAATTCTGTGACGCATATTCACTATGCCCCATGAGTAGGTACTGTTGTGCCACAGAATTCTCAGAGCCTGCCTTCTGAACTACAGAGGTGCCAAGAGAAGGAGTTTCAGGTGTCTCATATTCAGTACAGAAATCACTGCTTCAAGTCAGCAAGGTACCATGGGATATGTAGTCCTTAGAAATTGAAAGTAAACGGCAAAGCTGCAGGGAATCCAGGAAGTATTGGAAAGAGATGGCTAGTACTCAAAACATGAAAGGAGATTTCTGAGGTAAGTTACTGTTGGATTGTCAAAAATAACTATTGTTTGTATTGCTATTACAGTGCTGATGTTATAAAATGAAAGTGTATGCCGTGACCTTAGAGTTCTTTTATTGGATTATTCCACAGTGCCTGCAGCTACAGAGGTCAGTGAAGGTTGTCTTAAACCTTGTTTGCTGATTGAAAATCATGTGAATAATTGAATTTCCTTAGCCTGGCCACATTTCTACTTTAATATTAAAAGCAACCGTAGGTCACAAACAAAACAAAGAACTAATAATGCTACTTTAGCAGCAAACATTATTATTGTCTGAAAGCTGGAGCTCGACTGTGTGAAAGGTCAGCTCAACGTACCTTCGAGGTTTATGTAATCATTTACAGCTAGACTCAGGAACCTTTCGGATAGAAATGGAGCCTGTTGACAAACAAATCTGTGCTGTGTGTCCTCTATACCATGTTCCAGTGGAGTTGGGTGAGGATGCTGTGACCCTGAATAGAAGACAACATCAGAATCATCAAATATATTGGCCCTTATTTTTACAGTCTTAGAATCTTGAGATGATGCTGGTAATTTTAGGTTTAGGTAGTGGGTAGTAGTTGCACATAATAAAACAGTGAAACCATTCAGCAGGTAGTTTGTATCCCATGAGTCTGTTTAGATCAGATTTTCTTTTGTGAATTTGGAGTTTATGCTTAAAGGATGCATGTTGGGAGGGTCAAATTTGGTTTTTAATTTTATACAAACCATTTCAGCACGTTGTATGAATTTTCTGTAGGCTTTCTCTGCTACTGCAAAGGTTCTTAGTGACCTCACAAACTGTCAACAACTGGTGTTTTGATTACGGCATAGTCAATGTAGGCCATGAGCTGAGGTAACAAGACTTCCAGTGGTGGCACGTAGCCACCCACACAACAAGTTGCTGGCTAAGTGTGTACACCTACGAATGAGGGTGACACATTGCCATACCTCTCTAATGTGTTCTGTTTTTGATCTCACTGGTTGCCTTAACCGCATGCCGCCCAGCCACTGTACATATACGGCGGCAGGGCGGCACTCGCAGGCAAAACCACGTTTTAAAACGTGTGTTTTGTAAACAAATAGGGGGCGCGTGCGAGGTGCGCCGCCGCCCTATTTGTCCCGCGGATCACTGCCGCAGATGTCAGTCGCCGGGTCACAGCCGCTCCTTAGCGGCTATTTCCCGGCAATCGGCGGCAAACAGTGACAGAGAGCACAGCTGAAGTAGCTGTGCTGTCTGTCACTTCCCTGTCAGCTCGAGGATGAGCTGATCGAGAAAGAACAGTTTCTCTTTCTCGATCAGGCTTGTCCCGCCCAGTACACACCCCCTCCCCCTAGTAAAACACTCCCCTCACTCCTATAACCCTGCCCTGCTAAATAAAGTTAACCCCTTCCTCCCCATTGCCATTAGTACAGTGTCAGTTTTTTTTTTGCACTGATCACTGTAATAGTGTTTTTGGGGATGTCAGTGACCCCAAGTCAGTACCACCCAATGTCAGAATGTCCGCCGCAGTCCCGCAGTCCCGCCATAAGTCGCTGATCGCCACCATAAGTCACTGATCGCCGCCATAATTCGCTGATCGCCGCCATTATTAGTATAAAAAAAAACCTAAAAATCCCAGTATCTTTCCCGCCATTTGTAAACGCTATAACTTTCACGTAAACCAATTAATTTACACGTATTGGGTTTTTTTTAGCAAAGACATGTCGCAGAATGCATTTTGGCAGAAATTTATGACTAAATTTGATTTTTGCATTTTTTTTTTACTGGACATGTTTTATAGCAAAAAGTCCAAAATATTGTTTTTTTTTCCTCAAAATTGTCAGACTTTTTTTTTTATAGCGGAAAAAATAAAAACCGCACAGGCGATCAAATACCACCGAAAGAAAGCTCAATTTGTGTGGAAAAAAAGGATGTAAATTTCATTTATGTACCATATTGCATGACCGCGCAATTGTCCGTTAAACTAGCGCAGCGCTGTATAGCAGAAAAATGGCGTAAATTGCAGTATTTATACCATAGTTTGTAGACGCTATAACTTCCACACAAAGCAATCAATATACACTTATTGGGATTTTTTTTACCAAAAACATGCAGCAGAATACATTTTGGCCTAAATTTATAACCAACTTTGAGTTTACTATATATTTTTTATAGCTGAAAATAAAAAATATTGTTTTTCTTCAAAATTTTTGGCCTTTTTTTGTTTATAGCGTGAAAAATAAAAAGCACACAGGTGATCAAATTACACCGAAAGAAAGCTCTATTTGTGTGAAAAAAAGGACGTAAATTTCGTTTGGGTGCAGCATTGCATGACCGCGCAATTATCAGTTGAATTAGTGCAGCACTGAGTAGCAAAAAGAGGCCTGGTCATTAAGGGGGGTAAATCCTCTGGAGCTCAAGTGGTTAAGCAGCAGACACTTTAAATTCTTCTGATGATATTTTAGCAAACATTTTTGTATACAAATACGGAAGGCGTTAATTGGCAATTGAATAATAAAGTGAAACAATAGTTCTCTTTTAATGACTGCAGTTCAATAAATGTAAAAGATGCAAGCAAATGGAAAGCTTAATATTTTGTACAGTCAGAGCTTGTTCACCCCCACTGGATGTTTATTTTATCTATGTTTTATTTAATTTTATTTTCGATTACCTTGGATAGGGCTCATCCTGGCTGTAGTTGTTATGGTAACATCCTGAAACCTCTGTTCATGGAATGATGCATTTTGCGCACTATTGTTGAGGCATAATTCTGGGCAATAAGCCAGGACCTAGCATCTTACATAGATAGGTATGTCTGTCCTATGATAATTCATAGAGGATCAATTGATAGAAGTGAATGTGCCTGACTTTGCACAGCTGAAGCCGGACCACCTGCTGGATGGAAAGCAAGCTAAGCCACAGTGTCATAGAGAAGTGAGCAATATGCACTGGCCAATAGGAGAAATTTCATAGAGTACAACTGTGGTAAGGGAATTGGTTACAATGTGCTGTATCAAATTTTGATCAGAATGTATTGAGATGTATTTTATAAATTCATAAAGTAATTTACCTATGTAAAACCTGTGTGGAAAAAAATATTAGTGTTGCCAAAGTAAGGCTGCACAGGGGGAAGGAGATAAATGGCCCTAGACCTCCCTCATTAAATAATGGCAACCATGGAATATGCTTGTAGAGCACTACTATTATGAGGGACAGCCTCAATGGCAAATAGAAATATGCAAGAAAAGATGGGTTCGCTTCCGTAAGTACTGAAAAGGCCTGACATTCAGCCATGACAAGAAGGTTTGGGAAGCTGTAAGGGGAAAGAAACAAATGGCCTCTGTCCTCTCTCGTTAAATAATGGCAACTATGGTATAGACTCCAGAGAGAGATATCATTTTACCCCTGTACAAATCATTAGTAATACCTCATCTGGAATATGCAGTTCAATTTTGGGCACCAATTCACAAAAAGAACATTGGGGAACTGGAGAAAGTACAGAAAAGGGCAACCAAACTGATAAGAGGCATGGAGGAGCTCAGATATGAGGAAAGATTAAAGGAACTGAATTTATTCTGTCTTGAGAAGTGGAGATTGGAGATATGATCACCATGTATAAATACATCAGTGGTTCATATAGTGAACTCGGTGTAGAGCTATTCACCCTGAGGTCATCACAGAGGATAAGGGGGCACTCTTTACATCTGGAGGAAAAGAATTGTAATCTCCAAACACGGAAAGGTTTCTTCACAGTAAGAGCTGTGAAAATGTGGAATAGACTCCCTCAGGAGTTGGTTCTGGTCAGCTCAGTGGATTGCTTTAAAAAAGGCTTGGATTCTTTCTTGGATACACAGAATATAACTGGATACTAACATTTATAGGTAAAGTTGATCCAGGGGATATCCGATTGCCTCTCTGGGGATCAGGAAGGAATTTATTTCCCTGCAGGAGCAAATTGGTTCATGCTTTGCTGGGGTTTTTTGCCTTCCTCTAGATCAACTGTGGGTATAGGATTATAACTTTTATTTTTTTTTTTAATGGTTGAACTGGATGAACGTTTGTCTTTTTTCAGCCAGATTATGTAACTATATGGTACACCATAGGACATTGCTATTATCATGGGTAGCCTCATTTACCAATAGAAATGTGCAGAGGTGGGCAAGCATCAGTAAGGGCCCAAAGCCCATGATTCAGTCATGAATGGAACATTTTGGAAGCTGTTCTTCCACTTGTCCATTTCATCACAGCCCAAAACTACAACCATAGGTCCCAGTCATGCTGATCCTGCTCCAGACCTCTGTGACCAAGCCCCGGTGGGTGGGGCAAAACTCATCATAGCACGTGGCCTGAACGATTGGTGAGGCCATTTATTAACATTCCTTAACATTGGACTCCTGAGGTCAGTTGAGCAACATCCATTCCTTCACTTGTATTGGCTGGCACTGAAATCGCTCTGACTCCTGCTCCTTTCTTCTCACTTGCTGGTGGGGTGATCTTTTTCCTTCCACCCACAGCTTGGAGTGGTGCTATAACTTATACTTTTCATCCTGCTCCAGACTGTGTCACCTTCTAATGACAGTTAATATAATGATGTTAGGCCATATACCTCAAATCTTCTTCACACACACAGCTTTATTGAAACATGTGGCAGAGACACTAAAGGCAGCAGTTTGTCCACCATGACCCCTTCATCCCATTTTAGGTTGGGTATGAAAACCATACACATTAGTCCCTGTTGCAAAAGAGTTTTAAGTTTATAGCCTCAGTGACAGAAAAAGAAGGTGTAACAATTGACATTCTTGGATGTGGTTTCTTATGGCGTTCTGTGGAGCCCAAAAGTTTCTCCAGAAGTTGCTAGGGGTTTCTTGAGCACTAAGCAGTGGTGGATTTATCTCCTGCTTATATTGAACACCAATGTAAGGTGACACTTTATTGACCATCAAGTGTAAGGGGGCATTTTTTTGCCTCTGATGATGACACCTGTCAAAACATGTTAAGCAGAGCCACACTCTGAGTGAAGTTCTCCGTACTGAGTCCGATTTGACCCGTGGCCTTACTTGTCTATGTGACTACCTCCTTAGCGTCAAGCATGATACATGGCAATGTGAGTTTTTATTAATAAATAATATATTGTTTTACCCTACGCATTATTTTAACTGTATATGTTTCCTTTCTAGACATTACTATTCATTGCATGAATATTACTGAAAATAGTTTTGCAGTATAGAGCAAGCATGTGTTAAAAATGATCTGTCCTGGGTGTCAAATACTTTAAGTATACCCCATTCCTTATTCTGTTATTTAAATCTTTCTACAAATAACAGCTCCTGCTAATGTACTGTGAATTGTAGATATATTCATTTTTAGTAGGAGTTCTGTGAGACCTGAAAATGATTTCTAGGGTTCCTCTGGGATAAAAAGGTTGAGAAAGGCTATGTTACAGGTTAAGTTAGGTGTTAGGGTTGGGGGAGGTTAAGCGTCAAAGGCTTGCTTTTAAGCATCAAACTTTAAGGAGGTGAAATATTAAGGGTTCGCTTAGGGAATTGTTAAATGCTAAGCTGTCCTAGGTGTTAAGGTCAACTATCCTCATAAAATGTTGGGGGGGAGGTTAAAGTATATAAACTCATTTTAAGAGATAGCTAAGTGTTATGTTTTTACATAAGAGAGGAGTAAGCACTTTTAATGCTGAGATTAGAAAATTAGCCAGCTACCTAAAATTTGGCTAGACTCCTATGTGCAAACGAAATACCAAGTCCCCTATTGTATTGTGTTCTTAAATATTGTACTATTTGTAATAAAACCATTTAAGCATAAAAAAATGAACAGAAATCAGTTCACCTTTAAGTATTTCAAATGTATGAATCTACTAGAAAAGGAGAATACCCACAAAAGCACAGGGGAAAAAAACAAACTCCATGGAGTTGGTGTTTATGTGAAACTTTAACCCAGGCCCCATAGCTAAAATGCCCAGTGAAAATCACTTGCGTTGATCAAATCAGCCTTAAAGAACTGTGGACCATAAAGTAATCTTCTTTCTTATCAGCAAAAGGCAAGATCTAGTTCTAGTGAGTGAATTTTAAATAATTTTAGTCATCTTTCACACCTTGAATAGAATTAGGACATCCAACACCGCAATGCTCTAGTCTTTAATCTGCTTAAGTTACTTAATTGCCTTATTCTTTTTTAACATATTGGATAGAATCTTATCGAAGGAAAAAAATCCTACTCTTCAGAAGTTGTTCGAACCTCAGTAACCTTTCCTTTCTTAAATTGTATCTGTGTGGACATAAAAAGTGAGCTCTCCTTTGTCAGTGTTTGGGCACAAGCTTTTATCATCTTGAATTACTTTTTTCCCTCTTTCTGTATTACTGTATACAATAAACCCTTTGAAAGCTTTTTTTTTTTCCTGTACTTTTTAATAAAAGAAAGTCTAGACACTGATCTATCATCAGATTATGTTTACTTTGAAACTATTCATATGTTGTGGTACATGAAAAAATAGAGTTATTGCAGCACAAAAGAAGTATTTCAGGTGTTAAAATGAAATGGGCCAATCTCACCTTTTCATGGCTGTCAAATTTGTTTACGCTGAAACAGATTTCAAGGTCTTGCTTACTGCATGACAATCATGGTATGGGTTGATGGCTTTCTGAGAAGGTCTGTTTTGTTTTAGAAGTTGGCATAAGTGCTGGGCACCTCTTTGCACTGGTGATCATGTAGGTGCAGGGGCGGACTGACCATTCGAGCATTCGAGCAGTAGGGGGCCCCATGAAATGCCCCTGTTACCTTTTTATAGGCTTTTTTGGGTGTGGTTTGAGTGTGGGCAAGGACACAAGGGCCTCATGATCCCCTATTGCCTGAGGGCCCCATGAGTCGTCAGTCCGCCCCTGTGTAGGTGCTTAAATAAGTAGGGAAGACAATGAGGTCTGCACTGCGCAGGGCCTTGTCTTCAGCATGAGTTCACAGACTGTGCTGTGATTAACCCCTTTGCTGCCAGAGCTGCATTTTTTTTTTCATGTACAATAAAGTTGTTGAAAAACTCTGAAATTAAAAATGAAAAAAAGCATTTCTACTGTATGTACTTGTCTTAATCCAAAGCGCCCGGTGTGATTCTCTTTTTCTATCTGCATGAGTCACTTCTGACAGTCGAACTCAACACCAAGCAATCCCAGAAGATGCCTACCCCTCCACCACCACCACCACTCTCCACCACCTAGTAAACAGCAGGTGATTGACAGCCTCCTTTGTGCATATTTTCTTATTAGACTGTGTAGGAGGGGGTGTAGTATCCAGTCCCTCCACTCAGGTCTCAGGTTACAATAAGCTCTCCTCTCTATCCTTTGCAGTATGTGACATCAGATCCCCGCCCCCTGCCTTCTGGAGCTGAGAAATAGCTTTTAGTCTGTCTGTTTTAGAAGGCTATATAGAAGAGAATGCTGTAGATAAATGGGTCCAACTTATGTAGGTGGATTTGTTTCATCTCTGGGTATCAGTCACTTCACTGATATATGTAAGGGTTTAAAACTGCTTTAACTTGCACATTTTAGGCATGAAGATTAGTTCAAACCAGCTTTTTTCAGCCAGGGTACTATGGCACCCTGGCTTGCTGTCTTGGTTCCTCCAGGGTGTCGCAAGAACCAGACCCAGTTTGCCCTAGATTGGTATCATGAGTTTCCATGGTGCAGATGGGTCGGTTGTCAGCACCAAAACAACCAATGATGCTCCAGGGCCAGGATGTATGGCGTCATTCTTTGCTATGCAGCCAGCTTGCCAAGCACCATGGCAACAAAACATGGCTTTGCATCAGGGCAGGTGGCATGTAGGGCCTGCTCAGAATTTAGGAAAAGACAGAAGTTCATCTCCTCTAGACCTTCTCCACTTCTCACCCTCTGCAGATGTGTACCAAGGCCTAATCTGATCTGGGGGGAAGTAAAAAACGTCAAAGGGCATAATGTCAACACTGTGTGTGAGTCACTGACAGTCTGTCACACAGTGTCACAACCTGGAAAACACTAGCACATATTAATCTGTCATTAGATTAAGGTGATTAAACAGAGCCTGTGCACCCTTATATCAGTTATCCCTATCAGAGTCCACCTTTACATCAGGAGTCTTCATTACTTCATTAGAGTCCCCTTACATCATACTGTAAGTACTTATAAGAGTCCCCCTGTACATCAGGGTCCCTATCAGAGTGCCCCCTTATATTAGGGTGCCCATCAGAGTACTCCTTTACATCAGGTGTCCTAATCAGAATTCTGCCTTACATCAAATGTTCCCATGAGAGTTCCCCATTACATCAGGTGTTCCCATCAGAGTGCTCCCTTACATCAACTGTTCCCATCACAGTGCTCCCTTACATCAGGTGTCCCCAATCACAGGGCTTCCTTACATCATGGTCCCCATCACAGTGCTTCCTTACATCATGGTCCCCATCACAGTGCTCCCTTACATCAGGTGTCCCTATCAGAGTGCTCCCTCACATCAGGTGTCCCTATCAGAGTGCTCCCTCACATCAGGTGTCCCTATCAGAGTACTTCCTTACATCAGGTGTCCCCATCACAGTGCTTCCTTACATCAGGTGTCCCCATCACAGTGCTTCCTTACATCAGGTGCCCCCATCACATTGCTCCCTTACATCAGGGTCCTGTCACAGTGCTTCCTTACATCAGGTGTCCCTATCAGAGTGCTTCCTTACATCAGGTGTCCCCATCACAGTGCTCCCTTACATCAGGGTCCCCATCACAGTGCTCCCTTACATCAGGGTCCTGTCACAGTGCTTCCTTACATCAGGTGCCCCTATCAGAGTGCTCCCTTACATCAGGTGTCCCTATCAGAGTGCTTCCTTACATCAGGTGTCCCCATCACAGTGCTCCCATACATCAGGGTCCTGTCACAGTGCTCCCTTACATCAGGTGTCCCTATCAGAGTGCTTCCTTAGATCAAGTGTCCCCATCACAGTGCTTCCTTACATCAGGTGTCCCCATCACAGTGCTCCCTTACATAAGGTGTCCCTATCAGAGTGCTGCCTTACATCAGGTGTCCCCATCACAGTGCTTCCTTACATCAGGTGTCCCCATCATAGTGCTCCCTTACATCAGGGTCCTGTCACAGTGCTTCCTTACATCAGGTATCCCTATCACAGTGCTTCCTTACATCAGGTGTCCCTATCAGAGTGCTTTCTTACATCAGGTGTCCCCATCACAGTGCTTCTTTACATCAGGGTGCCCATCACAGTGCTTCCTTACAGCAGGTGTCCCTATCAGATTGCTTCTTACATCAGATGTCCCCATCACAGTGCTTCCTTACATGAGGTGTCCCTATCACAGTGCTTCCTTACATCAGGTGTCCCCATCACAGTGCTTCCTTACACCAGGTGTCCCTATCAGAGTGCTTCCTCACATCAGGGTCCCCATCACAGTACTTCCTTACATCAGGTGTCCCCATCACAGTGCTTCCTTACATCATGGTCCCCATCACCATGCTTCCTTACATCAGGTGTCCCCATCACAGTGCCCCCTTACAGGGATTGTCCCAGAGTGGCCCTTGCATTAATCATCTGCATCAGAGTGCTTCCTTACATCAGTTTTCCCCCATCAGACTGGCTCATGGATCAGTGAATCACTTTCAGAGACCTAGGAGGGCACAACTAAAATCTGGAGGGGGGAGGGCACAGCTCACCCCAGCGCCCCCTAGATCTGGCCCTGCATGGAACACACTGATATGAGGAGAGAGCAGAGAAATCACCTCATCTATCTGTTGCTGATTCTTCAATGTCCAATCACAAGCTTGGGGCAGGGAGGTGACCAGACTATGTTGCTTAAAGCAAACCTTTACCCTAAATGAAAACTTGTTTTCCCTTGCCTTCTCCCACCTCCCTCTCTCACATTTGTAATTATTCTTTTTCCTATCATTGTGTTTTTGTGCTGCAATGCAGTACTTATGTCCTTCTCACCTAGATAAGAATGACATTTACACACCAGTTAAAAAAAATTCCAACACTAAATATACCCCGATGCATGTGCAGATGTGCCAGGACTCAGAGGCTGAACAGAGCTCTTCGGCACATCTGCACGTGCCAGAATAAAAAAAAATAGCACCAGAGGATGGAAAGTGAGGCCCTGTCCCTAGAGAGGGCTAAAGTTCCTCTTTAACCACTTGCCTACCGAGCACTGATGGGCACTGAAAGGCAGCACTCATATATGGCACTGATGGGCACTGGGAGGTGGCACTGATAGGTGGCACTGATTGGAACTGTTAGGCGGCACTGACTGGCACTGATAGGCGGCACTGACTGCCACTGATAGAGGCACTGATTGGCGGCACTGATAGGCAACACTGACTGGCACTGAAAAGCAGCTCTGATGGGTGAAATGATTGATATGTGGCATTGATGTGCACTGATGGGCACTGGTAGGTGGCATTGATGGACACTTACAGATGGCATTCATGGGCACTGACAGGTGGCACTGATGGGGCTAAACTGATCATCAGGGCATTGATCATCAGTGCCCTGATGATCACTTTATATGTCCCCTCTGAGGAATGCCAATTACCAGCTCTCCTCTCCTCACGACACAGCTGATCATAGATGCAGCTGATCACATGACAGAGCTGACATCAGTTGCTCTTTACAGTGATCAGTGATCCACTGTGTCCCAGGGACACAGCGCACCACCAATCGCCACGCCAAGCACCACCGAGGGCGTGCATGCGCAGTTAGAGTGGGAGGATGTCATATGACGTCCTCCCGGACCGAAAGAACCGCCGCCCACCCGTCATTATCTTATATGGGGTGCGGGAGGTGGTTCTAAAAGCTTAAGGTTTTTTACCTTAACTTATTCTCTGCATTAAAGTAAAAACCTTCTCTGATTAGGAACCCCCCAGTCCCCCCTTATGCTTACCTGAGCCTAATCTCTATCCAGTGCTGTGCCCAAGAGCAGTGGCTCTCTCTATTCACAGGACAAACAGGCAGCAATGGGAGTCATTGGCTCATGCTGCTGTCAAACAAATCCTGTAAAGAGGGAGCAGAGCATGGGGCCACGGTGTGCTGTCTGTGGACACAGGCAGGGCGGTTCATGATTGAGTCCGCATGAGTGCCCCCATGGGTAGCTGCTTCATTTGGGGGCACGCTCCAAAGAGGAGGAGCCAGGAATGCCGTCGAGAGGACCCCAGAAGAAGAGGATTGGGCTGCTCTGTGCAAAACCATTGCACAGAGCAGGTAAGTATGATATGTTTATTATTTTAAAAAAAAAAGTTTTAGAATCACTTTAACTTCAGTAGAGGAAATTCTGGTCACCAGGCTGACTGCACTGTCTGGCCGGGCTTTGTAAATTTCAGGACTAAGGATGAGCTAAGGCTCAGCTTGTGTTTTGAGTGAGCCCATTTTCAGCCAAACCTGTAAGAAAGTTGTCAGTGCTGGGGCCAATCAGCTGCACATACCCAAAGTGGAACAAATCCAAGCCTACCTCTGGAGAAGCCAGCTGTACTGGCAAAACTGGTCAGGAAGGGCCTTCTCCACATTCCTCAGTCTCTCAGGGACATTTACCTTGATGCCTCCAGCATGATAAGTACCATCAATCTTATTTTGACCTTGTTCTGATGCTTTGAACTTTTCTACCCATGAAGAACCTCTTCACCATCATGCAATAAGGGACTGCTCCTTTTACTCTATATGGATATGCCACTCAGTTGATACTTGGGCCAGACTTTATGCACACAAATGTATGAGGGAAGTCACTACTCTTCATGTAAATCCTCCTCTGGATAGTGCCTTAGATCTGTTGGGCGCAAGAGGGAGGTGAAGATACTATTTATACACATATTGTTCTATACAATCTGTTTCCTCCTCTGTACTACTTCCAGTCTGGTGCTCTGTTTGGGAATTTTCAATGGTTGCCCCCAACAAGATTTACTTAGCTAATAATTCAGTGTAAGAGGGAGGTCAGTGCAAACTACAGCGTTCATAGGATATCCTCCTCTGGACTACACGTCATTATCTCTATATCTAAACCATCGTTCAACTCATTACATTTATAACATAAGGAATATCCTTTTGAGGAGGACTCGCTTCAATACTGGAATTTTATATGCTAAGCATTTATGGTCCTTATGGGAAAAATGTGATGCCTCTATATATGTTTATACAGCTGGCAATTTTTGGTAACCCTTGGAGGAAGCACAATATGAGACCTGTAGAGTGTGGTGTATTGTTGTTTTTAAACATGTTTTTGTTTGAATATAGGAGCCGTTCATGTGCTTTTTACCACCAGCCTCATGATTTAATATATGCACTTATAACACAAAAACCCACTAATCCTGGTTGAGTCCTCTGCTAGTCATTTTTAGTTTGGTTTATTACATACCCAAAGTGGCTGGGATGCTTGTGGCATTGTTGACCTAAGATGCCCACATGGACTTCTTAGGTCAATGTCATTGACCCACGATGGCCATATGGCCATGCTAGGTCCATGATGTCATGAGCATCCCTGCCATTTTGAGTACATTGCAGCCAGTGGTGTATTTAGGTTTTGTGCTGCCCTAGGCAACACAAAAATCGTCTGCCCCCACAGACACCGACTACCACCATCCCCCCCTTCCCCCTCCCATGGAGAGAGCCTGACATTGACCAACAACACCCCTGCCCCCCACCCAGGAGAGCCTTCTAATACCCCCCCTCCCCCCTGGGGATAGAGAGAAAGACAGACACTCATCTTCACAGCTCCAGACATCCCCAGGAATGAGTGTCAGGCTCTGCATACACCATCAAGCAGCCCGCATCCTCTCTTGAATCCCATCTGGTTCCCATGGCGCATGTGTCCCTTCTTCCATCCCTTCTTCCGGGGGGGAGGTGCTGCCCCCCTGAAAAATGCTGCCCTAGGCAAATGCCTTGTTTGCCTTGTGGTAAATACACCCCTGCATGCAGCTACAGATGGGGAATCCCCCTCCTGTAGTTGATTGGCCCGACACTGACAACTTTCTTCTGAGTTCAGATTGATCCAAAGCTCATCCCGATTCAGGATTAGGTGGACAGTGCTACAAATACTTTGGCAGGTAAAGCAGTGGCCAAACATATATATATATATATTTTTTTTTTTTTTTCAATGGTGTATTTAGCTGTCCGTTCAGCTTTAAAGTAGTCCTGAACTTCAAAACTTCAAAACCCATCAATTGAATTGTTGTGATTTGGACTGAATCCCGATCATCTTCACTGCCCTGTATTAATCAATGTAATGTAGGACAAATCAATCTACAACATCAGACTACAGCACCTGGAGGTCATTTTGCCTGACATCTCTTTATTTCAAACAATTTAATGGAACATCGAGACAAACGTCCATTTTCATTTTGATGTATTTGTATATCAGTCTCCTTCAATATGATTCTACAAGGGAGTCATCCCACCACAAATATTTCAGCTCAGACATAGACAGTCCAGGTAATTGGTGACAGGCTTGATTTACACATCTCCCGTTGCCGTGGAAACAGATCCATGAATCTATCATCAGTTGACAGTGTCTTGATGCTGACCTGCCATCTTGTTTGTTCCCATTAAAGACATTCTAATCCTCATTAAAAGGAAACAAAATGAAATTTGTAAGGCTCTTGCTTCAGATTTCCTGTTCTGTTAACCATTACAGTATTACACATAATGGAAAGGAGAAGAGAGAGAAGGTAAACATTGTGATATTTAGGGCCCATTGACCTTGTAGCGGTACATAAATGCCCATTGTTAGTGTGTGGTGTGTTAAGGCAAACATTGAAAAGAATTGACTGTCAAAACATCAGACATGACCCATTTTGTTTCTAATGCACTACCTTGTGTTGCACCCAGAGGCGGACTGACAACTCATGGGGCCCCCGGGCAATAGGGGATCATGGGGCCCCTGTGTCCTTGCCCAAACTCAAAAAAGCCTATGAAAAAGGTACCAGGGGCATCTCATGGGGCCCCCTACTGACCCCGGGCCCTCTGGCAGTGCCCGAGTTTCCAAATGGTCAGTCCGCCCCTGGTTGCACCTTGCTGAACTATAGATGCCTTGCCTAAGGCCTGCCACAGACAAATCAAAAACTGAATGTTCTATCAAATTGAAAAATGAAAATGGTGCATTGTGCCATCATTTGTTTTACTCTTCTAAGAAAAAAAAAAAAAATCCAGCATGTTGGATCAGGCACTTTCGATTGTGGCATAAATATTGCATGTCGCAGCTGACACACGTGAAAAACAAACAACCACAAATTTTTGTTTGGTTTTTTTGAATGGCCTATGGCCTGTTCTTGGGATTGTTCATATGGGCAACTGGGGAAGGGGGAAGGCAATTAAAACAGATGATTGAGCTGCAGTTTTACCGCCCTCTGCCCACCCACCCAAATTGTAACAACACAGCCAAATAGGGCTGTGCACATGCTGCGACCCTGATGCTTTGAGGCCTTAGGATTTTTAACTCAGGGTGCAGAGTCTGACAGTTAGCTCACTGTAAAACTAAATAAATAAATAATTTAAAAATTAAAGTGGTTGTAAACCTCAGACATAAAATATGTGTGTATTTATCTCAATCCAGAGCAGTAAGCATCATTTCTGTCTGTTGCCTCATTCCTCTTCTATTAGCATGAGTCACTTCTGACAAGTTTTCCTGACACCAAAAAGAAAAACGGTGTCAGGGAAGGAACCTCCAGCTGATTGACAGCCTCAGCTCTGTTCCTGTGTGCTGTGTAGAGGGGGTGTGTCCCTTCCCTCCAATCCCCACTAACAGGCTAACTCATCCCCAGGCTACTACTTAGCCTCTATATAACAAAAAAACTACCAAACTAACCTGGAGAGCATTACACCTGCATAAAGTAGAAAACACTCTGTTAGGAAAAGATGTTTTTCACATGACAGGTCACATGATCATGCTTCCTTCTCCCACCACTTTTTTCCCATTAATTGAAATGTCTTGAAGAGTCCCTAGGCACCACAGTGTTGGCTCCACACCGTACCTGCATTGAGTGGGCCATTCATAAAGTACCAATCTGAGATGTGGAGCCTGAGGTGTTCTCCACATAAAGCAGAAAACATTCTGATAGGAAAAGATGTTCATTATACGATGGGTCATGTGACCATGCTTCCTCCTCCCGCCACTTTTTTACCCCATTCATTGAAAGGTCCTAAAAAGTCCCCAAGTATCTGTGTGCTTTATAAATGGCCCCAGTAAGGAAATACCACTGCCAAATATACATTTCAGTAAGCTACAAATGTCTCAAACCAAGTAGAAACACTGATGAGATGTCGGCAGTGATATGAATATTCTTTAAAGATTGCTTAATCAATGCAGAACTTCCTGGTCTTAACCATACAGAAACATTTATGAAACTGATATCATGGTTTCCATGCAACAAAGGCTCAAAATGCAGCTATGGAAACCCTATAGGACCAATGAAAAATAAAGATTCAATAATGGATGATGTTCTTAGCAATCGAATGCTTGCAGAGTCTCTTTACAAATGATTTCTCTGGAAGTGTATATAGCATTGTGTAATGTTAAACATTCCAGGAGTAAGATGTAGGATCAGAAGAAAACATGAAAAGATTTTTCTTTTAAGATGAATTCGATTAAGGTTTCAACATCATTCATACACATCTAAAGGGACTCGGGGTATGTCTTCTTTTGTATAACACTGACAAACATTGCAGCTCCTCTCTTCTCTTCCTCTTAGTACACAGCCTTTTGTATATGCCTCCAAACACTTTACAGAAGGCATGTGCTCTAGAGCAGGGTATTCCACTCTTTCTAATTAAAGGGCCAATTTACTATCCCTTAGACTTTAGGCGGGCCAAACTGTGGCCAGTGGGAGTAGAAAATGCCCCAGTGTCAGTGGGAGTCACCAATGCCCCATTGGTATTGGTTGAACGAATTGTACCCCATCTTTGATGTCACTGGGAGGAAGAGTGCCCCATCATTGCTCTCAAGCCCCCTTGTCTCCTTCTCCCATGCTCGTCTCCAGGACTTCACCAGAGCCTCTTCCATCTTCTGGAACTCTCTACCTCAGTCTGTCCGGCTATCCCTTACTCTTGCTGCTTTTAGGCGATCCCTGAAAACTCATCTCTTCAGGGAAGCCTATCATGCCACCAACTAAATTTTTATCACTTCCATCAACTCATCCCCCACAGTTATAACATTTTGTACCGCTTGCCCCACCCTATGAGATTGTAAGCTCTTATGAGCAGGGCCTTCTTAACCATTTAGTATTTTATTGCAATGTAACTATACTGTCTGTATATTGTAAAGCACTGTGCAAACTGTTGGCACTATGTAAACCCTGTTTAATAGTAATCATTGGTGTCAGTGTGAGGAATAGTGCCTTAAGGGCTGGATAAAGACAAGCAAAGGACAGCATCAGGCTCTCGGGCCACAGTTTGAAGACCACTGCTCTAGAGGTCTTAATACATTAGGGCTGCTGGCTGTGTAGTCAAAGCAGCATTTTTATCACTAATGTGCACTTATTGAGGGTATTTAATAAATAGTGTTCTAGCAGTGTACTAGGCACTGTATAGATGTTCAATTAAAGAGAGACAGTCTGATAGCAAATTGCTTTTTCTGTGCATGCTCTATGGAAAAACTCATAATGTTTTGTGAATCCCTGCCATGAATTCCACTGCTCCCTTTGCAAAAGGACAATAAATACTACTGCTAATCTGTTTTGTTGTTGATCTAAAATGGCCTGACTACTCTCTTGCCTGCTGCCTGCCCCACTACCTCCTTAAACTTGACCTCTTGTTTGCTGTCTTGCACCTTGCCGACTTTGATTGTCCTGACCTCTCTTGTGCTGCCTTGCTTGTTGCCAATTTCTACTGGGACCCGAACATTCTATAGTCACTCCCTTGTGTACCATCTTCACATTGTAGCCTCTGTGTCCTCACTCACCCCTTTGGTGAGGTAGTAAGGCCTACATATTGGTATTAGCACACTGCAAAACCCATCTCCAACCAGGCCTAAGCCATTATAGTCTCCTGCCAATGCAAAGCATGATGCTACAGTTTATGTAGGCTTATAAAGTCACCAAAAGTTCATTTTTAAGCAACTTCTATTGTAGAAACAGACTTTTAACCATGCAGACTGTTATCATTAAATACACTATAAAGCCGACTGTCCTCCATCATCGTCTTCTTGTTCTGCAGAGGGCACAAAGTGACAAAGAAACTTCAAACCACTTTCAGGTCACCAGGTTGTTGTATTTATTAATTCAAAGCAGACATGATGTTTTTGAGACTACCAGTGAAGCCATCTTTCCAGCTGTATGCCATAGGTGGGAAAAATGGTTAAAAATGTCACATTAATAAAATAAATGATGGTGAGAGGAAATCCAATTAAATGTAATTTTCTATCATCCTTTTTATCAGAGTGGGTGAGTAGAAGACTGATAATGACAAAATACCAATATGCAAGATTCATTTAAACGGTGTCGGTTAAGTACATAGTCGGAAATAATGGCTGCTTGAAAGTGCAGTGAATTAACTGTAACTGAAACATGTTTCGCTGATTCAAAAGAGCAATGATGTGTGTGGAATAATGCAGGATACATTATTAATTAGATTTCGTGGAGTTTGAGTCCCACTTCAGAGACTTCCGAGCCTTGCTCTTTTTTCCACTCCATCGAAACTCAGTTACATGTAAGATTTGTTCCAGCTAAGGTTCCTTCACAGATATTTTATAACACTCGGGATATTCATCCCCCTATGTTTTTTTTTTTAGTTTTCTACCACTATGACAATGTAAGGTTAGTTAATGTAATAAGCTTAATCTCACGGCAAAATGAAAATTAAAAAAATATGCAGTTATTTTGTGAGGCTGCTGATAGTCACGTCCTCTATGTTTCTCTCCTCGTTGGGCACCAAGCAAGGTTCACATGAGAGGCCTACCTTGTACATTTCCCACTAGCTGTCCTGGTAGCAGCATAAAACCTTGCTGTGCACATAGTGTGTGCTCCAACATGCACTTTACTTTCCCTCTTGAACTTCTGTACCTCTGTATAGGATGGGGACCTCTGCAATGCAGTTCCGTTACAGTTGTTATGGGAGATGGAAACACCTGTGTTCCCCAGACTTCAACACAGGGCCTTTTCTGCACTGAGATCCCAACCAGCATTGTCTACCCTGTCTGCTGGTCTACAGAACTCCATCCATATTGCCCACCCATCTCTGTTGTTTTCTTAGTGCATATATAAGTTTATTTCCCAACAAAATAATTCAGCAACTCTGGTTTTTCCAAGAGCCTGTCCACATACTGTGTGTAGGAAAATGGCTCTTGCAAATGTAGTTCTGGCCTATTTCAAAAGAAACTGAGCAACTGAGCTCCCAGCAACTGCCCATGCAAGACATTTACAAGCTTGGTGATGTTTCTCACTACAGGAAATTTATAAGGGCTTGTTCACACTAGCAGTTGTGGGGGGGGGGGCATAAACTCTGAGGTTGGGTTCAAATAATTAAAGCAGGTGGTGAGGAGACTATACCACTCAGACCACTCCTAAGAGAGCAGTGCTAGTGCAAACGAGTGCTGAAATAAATTAAACAATGCTGGGACATGCTCTAGAGGGGGAGAATGAGGCTCAGATATGCTAGAGCAGAAGAAAAAGGCCAGGACATGCTCTAGAGAAGGAGAGGAAGACTGGGACATGCTCTAGAGGAGGAAAGGAAGGCTGGGACATGCTCTAGAGGAGGACAGGAAGGCTGGGACATGCTCTAGAAGAGGAGAAGAAGGCTGGGACATGCTCTAGAGGAGGGCAGGAAGGCTGGGACATCCTCTAGAGGAGGAGAGAAAGGCTGGGACATGTTCTAGAGGAGGAGAAGAAGGCTGGGACATGCTCCAGAGGAGGAGAGGAAGGCTGGGACATGCTCTACAGAAGGAGAGGAAGGCTGGACATGCTCTAGAGGAGGAGAGGATGGCTGAGACATGCTCTAGAGGAGGAGAGGATGGCTGAGACATACTCTAGAGGAGGAGAAAAAGGATTACGTGATTGCTGTGCTTAGCCATAGACATCTAATATACCCTGCAGGTTTGGTGCACTTTCTGAAAGTGCACCAAAATTCTAAACCCAGAAAAGTTGCTGACGTACTGCACTGCACCCGCAGTGCAGGTAACCGAAGAACATCAGTGCAAAAGCTGTATTGTAGGGGGCTCAGAACAGTAAGGGTTCATTTACATTTGCAGTTTGGGGGGAGGTCATACCTCATAGTTAAACATTTTTTTTACCACCCCCACCCAAACTGCACAGGCTTTAGCTGCAGTGACCAGGAGTGCACACATGGCACAGCCGCAGCAGGAGTTATACATCCTCTCATGGTTGGTGGGTGTAGCACCTACCAAGCATGATCCATTCAAGTGAATGAGGCCACTCTGCAAGTACCCTGCAACCTTGTGCAGTACAGCAAACAAGGGGTTAAAGCAGGCTGCATTGTGTTGCTTTCTCACTACCTGCTTTAACCCCTTGGACCCTGCAGAAGCATGCAGTTGCGGGGTGTTTTCAGAATAGCCCCATTTACTTGAATGGGTCACAACTTGCACCCACCAAAAGCAACGGGATTTTTAATTTCTGCTGTGGCATGTGTACACCTTTGGCTGCTGCTCCTCTGAAAAGTGATCTGAGTGTGTGTGACAGGTGGTGAGGAAGCAATATTTTGCCTCCTCACCACCTGATTTAAACCTATGATTGTTGTGCAATGCATGTGTTAGCGACATGGTATTTCGGCAATTAGAGGTTTAAATCAGGCGTGAGGAGGCGACACTGTGTCCGGTGATCTTTGACTTATACCATATTGTTCAGGTAGACCTCCCTTCTTTAAGGTTGCCTACCCCTGATCTAGAGGGTGCGAGGATGGCTAGGACATGCTCTAGAGGAGAAAAGGAAGGCTAGGACATGCTCTAGAGGAGGAAAGGAAGGCTAGGACATGCTCTAGAGGAGGAAAGGAAAGCTAGGACATGCTCTAGAGGAGGAAAGGAAGGCTGGGGTATGCTGTAGAGGAAGAGAGGAAGGCTGAGATCTGCTGTAGAGGAGGAGAGGAAAGCTAACACATACATGCTCTAGAGGAGGAGAAAAAGGCTGAGACTTGCTCTTGAGAAGGAGAAGAAGGGTTGAATATGCATTACAGGAGGAGAGGAAGGCTAGGACATGCTCTGAAGGAGGAAAGGAAGGCTAGGACATGCTCCTGAGCAACAGAGGACGGCTAGGAAATGGTCTAGAGGAGCAGAGGAAGGCTAGGACATGCTCTAGATGAGGAAAGGAAGTCTAGGACATGCTCTAGAGCAGAAGAGGAAGGCTAAGACATGCTCCAGAGGAGGAGAGGAAGGCTGGGACATTATCTAAGGAGGAGAAGAAGGCTGGGATATGCTCTAGAGGAGGAAAGGAAGACTAGGGCATGCTCTAGAGGAGGAAAGGAAGGCTGAGACATTCTCTAGAGGAGAAGAAGGCTGATGCATGCTCCAAAGGAGGAAAGAAAGGCTAGGACATGCTCTAGAGTAGGAGAGAAAGGTTGAGATATGCTCTAGAGGAGGAGAGGAGGGCTGGCACATGCTCTAGAGGAGAGGAAGGCTGAGATATGCTATAGAGCAGGGGTGTCAAATTGGCAGCCCTCCAGCTGCTGCGAAACTACAAGTCCCATCATGCCTCTGCCTTTGGGAGTCATGCTTGTAACTGTCAATCTTGAAATGCCTCATGGGACTTGTAGTTTGGCAACAGCTGGAGGGCCGCCAGTTTGACATGCTCTAGAAGGGGAGAGGAAAGCTGGGACATGCTTTAGAGGGGGAAAAATGCTGGCATATGCTCTAGAGGAGGAGAGAAAGGCTGGGATATGCTTCAGAGGGGGAGAGGAAGGCTGGGACATGCTCTAGCAGGGGAAAGAAAGGCTGGGATATGCCGTAGAGGAGGAGAGAAAGGCTGGGATATGCTTTCAACTGTGGCCCTCCAGCTGTTGGTGAACTACAAGTCCCATCATGCCTCTGCCTTTGGGAGTCATGCTTGTAACTGTCAGTTTTGCAATGCCTCGTGGGACTTGTAGTACTACAACAGCTGGAGGGCCACAGTTGCCCTCCCCTGCTCTAGAGGGTGAGAGGAAGGCTGGGAAATGCTCTAGAGGAGGAGAAGAAGGCTGTGATATGCTCTAGAGCAGTGGTTCTCAACCTGTGGGTCGCGACCCCTTTGGGGGTCGAGCGACCCTTTCACAGGGGTCCCCTAAGACCATCAGAAAACACATATTTCCGATGTGTAAAGATCAGCTACTGTGTAGAAAACAGCTGCTGTGTTGAAAGCAGCTACTCTGTTAAAAGCAGCTACTGTGTTGAAAGCAGCAGTATTGGAGGTAAAATGACACTCATGAATTATAATTACTGGGTAAATAATTTTATGGTTGGGGGTCACCACAACATGAGAAACTGTATTAAAGGGTCACGGCATTAGGAAGGTTGAGAACCACTGCTCTAGAGGGAGGGGAAGGAAGGCTGGGATATGCTATAGAGGGGGAGAAGAAGACTGGGATATGCTCTAGATGTGGAAATGGAGGTTTGAGGGTAAATTTTGGTAATGCCTGAACATCGTATAATGTGCTTTCAGTTGAGGCATATTTTGAGTCTTTATTGCAGTTTTTGTTTTAAAATGCAACCCTCTGATTTTTACATGCCTGCTTTCCTGAAGTTTTGTATTCAATTTAGAGATGTGAAGATAAGTGTCTGGAGGCAAGATAGATGAACTTTTACAATGACTCTGCCTAACTTAGAAATAAATATCAGCCGCACAAGGCATTTTCATTGATTCGGCTGACCAATAGATTTGTATTATGATGAGAGAAGATTACATCAAACTGATATCTTCTACATAAACATCAAATTAAATACCTAGAATAACTACAGATTGAGATGATGGCATTGAACAAATGTGAGGTAACCTTCAATAACCAATCAGCAATCATCCATAAGTCACCTGGCCTCGTCAAAGAAACTGTAAATACATTTTTAAAAAAAGGGCGGAGACAACAAGAGAGTTGTGGTCGTAGTGCTGACTTTCCTATGATACAGACCGACAATGCATTTTATAGATGGGAATTTATATTCAGCATCAGCAACAAAGTCAATTGATCCATTAATTTTGTTGCTGGTGCTGAATATAAATCCCCACATATAAATAGTATTTTTAGTCTCACTAAAGAAAGCCAGTGACTAGGGACAACTATACATGGATGGATCCATTGATTTGTTGCCCCACAAAGCCCCACATATAAACTGTACTGTTGGTGTCACTAAAGTAAGCTGGTGGCCAGACACAACTGTACATGGATGGATCCATTGACTGTGCTGCTGGTGTTGAATATAAATTCCCACATGTAAACTATACTGTTGGTGTCACCAAAGAAAGCCAGTGGACAGGGACAACTATACAAGGATAGTTGACTTTGTTGCTGGTGTTGAATATACAGTATATCCCCACATATAAACTCTATTGTTGGTCTCACTAAAGAACAACGGTGGGCAGGGACAACCAGGGGCGGACTGACAACTCATGGGGCCCCCGGGCAATAGGGGATCATGGGGCCCCTGTGTCCTTGCCCAAACTCAAAAAAACCTATGAAAAAGGTACCAGGGGCATCTCATGGGGCCCCCTACTGACCCCAGGCCCTCGGGCAGTGCCCGAGTTTCCAAATGGTCAGTCCGCTCCTGGCCTCAAGTGTGAGGTCAAGTACTGGTGTCAGTGGTGGTAATAAATACTATCATTGTTGTCAGTGGCCACAATAATAACTATACACTGCTCTCTCTAAGCTTTTAGTAAATTTGGCACAGTCTCAGATTCACTGCTAACATACCAACTATCCCAGGTCTCAGGATGTTTTTCTACATGAGTACAGTTATACTCTTTGGGCATTGTTTTTGGAACGTACTTCAAATACAGGTCAGCAAAATCCTATTGACTTTGAAGGAGAGATACAAATTGAAGTTCAGTGACTGCATTGTGTTTGAATGGAAAAACGCAGCCATGGACAAAATCACCCATTGACATGAGCCTTTTGTAGGTTTGTGGAACCACATTAGCAGGGAAGAAGGTCTTTTGCTGATATCCACATGTAGTCCTGGCGGCAAAGAATATATAGTACACATGTATTCTGCAACAGCATAGGCTTCTAATAATAATTGTCACGTATTATATCACTCTACAGTACAGTACTAGCTGACATAATAAATTGGAAAGTCTGGCAGATTTCTATGGTGTTTCTAATATATCTGGACCTAGACTTTTGAATTTGGCTTAATTCAAATGGAAATGTGTTTTAACTTTTATTTGTATTTTGTCTTCTTTTTTTCCAGATGTTTCGGTGAGTTTGTTGTCCCTTTTGGTCACAGCCTGTGGACTTGCCCTCTTTGGAGTTTCCTTATTTGTCTCATGGAAGCTTTGCTGGATCCCCTGGCGAGAACGTGGCCTGAAAGGGAGCAAAGAACACGAGCACCTGAATTATACAGACAGTGATACAAATGAGCATGACTACAGCGATAACTACTTGGGGCAGCCCCCTCTTTTTCCGGAATCATCAATGAAGATCAGCCATACCTCCCCCGACATCCCACTGGAAGCCAAGAGTGGCAACAAGGAAAACTGTGTTCACAATGTCCGGATGCATCGGCAAACCACTGAGCCAACTTCCTCTGCTCGGTCAGTGTCTATAATATTTATTTCTGTGTTTATTGAAAATTAGAACTAAATTGAAACCTGCCACCTTTTAAGGCTCCTTGTGCACATATAACCCTGACACAGATGTGTACTTGTACACGTGTATGGGTGTATTTTTCAAAACATAACATTTTACGTTTTGAAAAATATGCCCATACACCTACATGAGTACAAGCTTCTGCTGGTGGTCAAGCACACATAGTGTTTTCTATAATGCATTGCTATAGCCAAAACATTTTTTAGTGAATATTTTTCATTTTGGGGAGTATGTTTCTCACTTCTGGTTGTAACTTCAAGGCATAAAATAAATGAAAATTTTCTTAACAGGATAAAGATGGCACAAAACCTGACCATTATAGCTCTATCCAAAACTAAAAGAAAAAAGTTTGGGCTGTCTATACATAATAATGCAGGAGGAGCACTGCCTCTGTCTCCCTAATTGGGACATTGGGTTGTGCCAACTCTACCTGACTCATTTGCTTGTGGGTAAATGTCTGCTTAAGCTATGGAGCTCTGTAAACAACATGTTTCTTTATGCAAGGCAGATATGGATACACAGGTAAATACATGAGTGTAGTGTGCTACCAGCAGAATGAATATGAAAATACTATATATTTGTTTTTCAATATTATATATACTAATTAAATGTAAAAAAAAAAAAATTTTAAATCATGACTCTTATAAATGAAGAGAAAAAAAAGCCTACACATTACATTTTGAACAAAGCATTTGTGAAAGGCAATGGAACAAAAATATACCATGAAAAGGAAAAAACATTTTCTGAAAGGCAATGGAAAAGAAAAAAAACATAAAAGAGAGGGATGGGGAAAACCACATGGGTGAGGAAAAGAAACAATAAACGTAATATGTCAGGTGCATTTGTTTGGACAGACAGTGAGGACCTTATCAACCTTAGTGAGACTTTCAGCAGATCCACAATAAAGCTTTCCTAAGCTCTGCCATTCCTCAAGATATGGCTGCCCAGGGTTGTCTAATACTGTAGGTGCTACCGTTGGAAATTCTGAGTTGTCTGTTATTACTGCATGCATCATAACCTTTAACTATAAAGCCCAACATGTTAGACAGTACTACACAATGAACATGCAAGTTTACATAATAATAATTTAGGTGCAACACAGAAAATCTAACTTGAAAAAAATACAGAGGGCTCTGCCTAAAAGAGCTTACAATCAGTAGAGGGATACAGACATGGCTGATGGAAGCCTACCAGTCAAACAGCTTCTTCTGCATGCAAAACTTTATCATTTGATGTACCAGGCCTGACAGCCAAACATAGAGAAGTGTTTTGCAGGTGAGATGGGGAGTACAACACATACGCAAATTGCTAGAATGGAAAAGGATAATAACAAATTCACTATGGACATTTGCTTTAACATAAATCTATATTATTTAGATTAATATAAATCTTTTTTTTTTTTTCATTTTGTGTTTTTTTAGTTGTTTTTTTAAATATAGCTTTGGCCATGTATGCACATTGAATGTTTGTTACATACACCAGATGTGTTCTTGTTCAGTAGACTTCTTCAGTACTTGTGCATTACTGTTCCTGTCTGCTGATGCTAGTCTGCTCAGGCATTTTTTCAGAAGGATGCCTGTTCTGCTTCAGGAGTCTATGCACTGAAAGTTTGATCTCGATAACCGATCCAGTTGTAGTGAGATAGCTTAACCTACAGTCTAGCCGTTTGACAGACAATTGACTTGACTTATTAAAAGGAAATAGACTGTGCACTTTGCAAATGCAATTGCACTCTACAAGGACATTTGCTCCAGCTTAGTAAATGAGGCAACGCTTCGCTTTGCAAAGAATACACAATCTCATGCAAGCAAAATTTAAAAAAAAACGTCATTTTTGCTTGCACATGATTGGATGATGGAAGTCAGCAAAGCTTCCCCTCCTTTACTAAGCTCTGAAGCAACTGCACTTTCAAAGTGCACAGACTTTGCCTTTAGAAAATCAACTCCAATGACTCAATCCAAATGGACATCCTACGGATCATAGAAAGCTTTAATTCAAAAAACTTGTGCAGATCATAACAGATGAACATCAGATAGGTCAAAAAATCATAGTGTGTCTAGTTCCTGTAGAATACAGCACATGTGATGAATGGAGACTGAAGAAGAAGGGTGGGACTAACTACATAGAACATCCCCTGGCTACAGAGTGAGGAAAGGACAAAATTATTTAAAAACAAACAAACAACAATGCATGTGTAACATGATAGTACTAATCCTAAAATCTCAGCTTTAAACACAATCTGTTTTCATTTTAAAGATATACTGTGCATGTGAATGTGATCAAAGTATTTTTTTTTTCAATTTGTAACATTTTATTTGTATACCAGGATCCCCAAATGAGAGACAAAATCCTTTTTTTGTCATTGTCCCCAGAATATCGTAGTTCTTACATGTCATAGCTGCCACCACACTGTGTCTCTCTGCAGAGCCACATTCTCTGACTTCTAAGTTTGCAAGGACTCTCAATGAAAGAGACCAGTAAAGACAGCTGCCTCATCTTGTGCTTGACTACTCTAGTTTCTCAGGTATCTACTGCACACTAGCCAAATTGGGCTTTTCAATGCTTCTTTCACAAGATACAATGGGGTGGCTATGTTTGTTTGTTACATGAAGCGCACCAACCTTGCGCATTACCTCAGTAACCAAAGTTTATTAATTGTAAAATAATACTCACAAACAGCGAATAAAATCAGGCATATAGGTCCTCAAAGGGACCTGAAAAGTAGAAAGCTAGCGCGGATCCAATCATGGGGTAGAAACTCAGTACAGCTGATGCGTTTTGAAGGGCATCCCTTCTTCATCAGAGCTCTGATGAAGAAGGGATGCCCTTCGAAACGCGTCAGCTGTACTGAGTATCTACCCCCATGATGGGATCCGCGCTAGCTTTCTACTTTTCAGGTCCCTTTGAGGACCTATATGCCTGATTTTATTCGCTGTTTGTGAGTATTATTATACAATCAATAAACTTTGGTTACTGAGGTAATGCGCAAGGTTGGTGCGCTTCTCATTTTTGTTTCGATTTGCAGTATTGGTCGGGCTTCCCCAGCCTTATTTGGAGCTGCACAACTCTACATGCATTGGTGGTCGATCTTCCAGGTCTGGTTCCATCTATTCGCCACCCGCCTGAGTCCTTGAGCGCAGGAGATTTCGCTTATGATCTGTTGTTTGTTACATGAACCAGGTGTGCTTCCTAGTCCCCTGCATGGAGATTGTACGTTATTGTTCCTGTCTTTCGGTGCAAGACTATCAACTTGAAGGCTGATTTATACAAAAGCTTCTCAGTGTGACTTGTCCTGTAAATGACTTTATCTCAGCAACTGATTACCAAGGATGATTTTCAGACTTGTGCGATGCACAGATATCAAGCAGGGTGGAAACTCTACAAAACTGAATGAGAACTACAATAGAAAATATAGTACAACTACAGAAGTAAAAACTGAAATTCACATAACAAATTAGTTTATGGCAAAATATGCATCCAGATATTATTGTCTCCATTTAAAGTGGACCTAATATAAGTAATGAATTTAGGTTTGCTAATCCATGCACCTACCCCTTTCCTAAATACACTTTATTGCCAAAAGTATTGGTATACCCCTCCAAATCATTGGATTCAGGTATTCCAATCACCTCCATGGCCACAGGTGTATAAAATCAAGCAGCTAGGCATGCAGACGTCTTCTACAAACATTTGTGAAAGAATGGGTTGCTCTCAGGAGCTCAGTAATTTGAAGCGTGGTAACCTGATAGATTGCCACCTGTGCAAGTCCATCTGTGAAATTTCCTTGCTACTAAATACTCCAAACTGTTAGTGGTATTATAACAAAGTGGAAGCAACTGGGAACAACAGCAACTCACTGCGAAGTGGTAGGCCACGTATAATGACAGAGCGGGGTCAGCGCATGCTAAAGCGCACAGTGCGCAGAAGTCGCCAACTGTCTGCAGAGTCAATAGCTAAAGATCCCCAAACGTCATGTAGGCTTCAGATTAGCACAACAACAGTGCATAGAGAGCTTCATGGAATGGGTTTCCATGGCCAAGCAGCTGTATCCAAGCCTTACATCACCAAGTGCAATGCAAAACGTCGGATGCAGTGGTGTAAAGCACAACTCCACTGGAATCTAGAGCAGTGGAGAAGTGTTCTCTAGGGTGACAAATCATGCTTCTCTGTCTGGCAATCCGATGAATGTGTCTGGGTTTGGCGGTTGCCAGGAGAATGGTACTTGCCTGACTGCATTGTGCCAAGTGTAAAGTTTGGTGGAGGGGGAGTTATGGTGTGGGGTTTTTTTTTTTCAAGGGTTGGGCTTGGCCCCTTAGTTCCAGTGAAGGGAACTCTTAAGGCATCAGCATACCAAGACATTTTGGAAAATTTTATGCTTCCAACTTTGTGGAAACAGTTTGAGGATGGCCCCTTCTGGCAAGCAAGGTCCATAAAGACATTGATGAGGGAGTTTGGGTGGAGGAACTTGACTGTCCTGACCTCATCCCGATAGAACACCTTTGGGATGAATTAGACTAGAGACTGAGAGCTAGGCCTTCTCGTCCGACATCAGTGCCTTACCTCACAAATGAGCTCCTGGAAGAATGGTCAAACATTCCCATGGACACACTCCTAAACCTTGTGAACAACCTTCGCAGAAGAGCTGAAGCTGTTATAGGTGCTAAGGGTGGGCCAAGTCAATATTGATCCCTACGGAGAAAGACTGGGATACCATTAAAGTTCATGTGCGTATAAAGGCAGGCATCCCAATACTTATACGTGTCCAGCCAGCTCTTTGGATGGAAGCTCCTTAACAGAACTCAGCACTCCAGCTCTACCAGCGGCAACACTGTGACTAGCGGGACACACATCCCAGACGAGTGGGTACATTCCCCTCCACAATCAAGTGTTATGCCCCGTCGCCGGAAATCACCTGGTCAGCCGCAAACGCTGACTGATTTCTATGCGGCCCAGGACTCCAGGATAAAAGATGGAACCAGCGGCCTGCGGAGTGATCCCTCCGCTCTCCCTGGGGAACACTCTCAATACACCCCAGATCCCAGGCTCTCAGCTCCTCTCTACGACAGTGACCCTTGTGTGTCCTCACCCCCTCTGTCCCCTACCACTTGCAGAACTGCTAAATCGAGACCCAGGATAGAGGATCCCACTCACATAGCTATGCAGCTGCCTTCTCTTTCCCATATGCCTGCTTCACAATTACAATCAGCCATAGAAGCTTTCTCTGTCTCTGACCAGCCAGTCTCAGAATTAACTATGAAGAACATGCTCTTCTCATTAAGGTAGACTTTACATAACGATTTATCAGCTGTGCTAGCACTGATTTCCAACACTGTCCGCAAATAGGGCCAACGCTTGCATCATATTGAAACCAAGATGAGCTAAATATTTTCAGCACATACTGTCATGTTAGACACACATACGGATCATGATGCTGAGATATAACAGCTTAACCTCAAAATAGCGGACCGCTCTCGAAGAAATAACATTAAATTTCAGAATCAGTCTCTCCTGACGCCTTAGTCTCCTACCTACAACAACTGATAAAACATCTCATCCCTTCGCTCAGTGACCTAGAGGCAGCCATAGATAGAGCTCACAGAATCCCAAAACCATCATTCTTACCCACGTCAGTCCCTAGAGATGTACTGGCGCGAATACACTTTTACCATATTAAAGAGAAGCTTATAAATACGGCGAGGAATCCAACAGCACTCCCTACATCACACAAGGGTATCAAATTATATGCTGACCTGCCTAAAGCGACATTACTCAATAGAAAGAAACTGATTTCCATCACTAAGGCCCTGCGTAATAATAACATCGGATACTAGTCGGGTTTCCCCACTAAGGTTAATCAAATGACAGGGAACGCTTTTCACAATTAGAAGTCTGGAAGCAGGTCTCAACTTACTCAAAGAATGGAATATCTTGCCTGTAGATGATCACCCTCGCTCCCTCAACCATCCTCACAACATGGAAGGGGACTGAACCTGATCATGGTCTCAACACTCTACAAGCAAGCTTGCTCAATAATTTTTCACTACCTGTAGCTGGACTGCTTCAGCCTAATCTAAGAAATTCCAAGTCTACCAATTACGTACCACCATGGCAAACTACTATTGCCATGGTTGCTCATCTACAACCATATGCCAATAGCTGTTTATGCTACCCATTTCTCTTGTATTGTTAACAAGAATTTTTTACACTCTTTATGTTTTTGTGTTCTCTGTTGGTACTACCAGTCTCAGATACTTCTATATCCTCTATGATATTTTTGGCGGTTTTTACTACAAAACTCATCTCTACGGGACCTTATCCACCTCTCTAAAATCTTTAACTTTCTATCTCCACCACGGATGAATACCATCGCCACTATTGCAGTGCCTTTCATGACCAAAGCGGTGCCTATAACAGCACTTGAAATAGATCCTCCAAATCAGTACTTAACCTTCAACATATACAAACATGGCGTTTAAAATTGCGTCACTCAATGTCCGGGGCCATAACTCCCCATATAAAGATTGTCTCTCGTCAAAGAAGCTCACTCACTTCAAGCAGATATCATTTTTATCCAGGAAACGCACTTCGCTATATCCAAGGCACCTCACTTCAATATGAAACATTTTCCTACTCTATTCCTAGCATCGAACCCCAAAAAGAAACATGGAGTTATGAGGGCTATAAAAGATATTGTGAACTTCCAATTAATATCTGAAGTTGCAGACCCGCAAGGCCGCTTCCACATATTAATATGCAATATCAATAATACTCAATACACCCTAATCAATGTATACAGACCGAACGCAAACCAACTCCAATTTTACCAAAAACTATTTGCCCTTATTTCTGCTCACAAGAAAGTCCGTATGATTATGGGAGGGGACTTCAATACAGTTGGCAACATGCATCTAGATTCTTCTTGCAGCAAACAACTCTCCAATAAGTCTTTAAACTAATTTCTACACGTCAACGACCTATATGGAGATGTCAACATCGAGCAGAACGAGACTACTCATATTACTCCCCTTCCCAACTTTCATACTTCAGGATAGACTTTTTCCTTGTGGATGAATGGACGCTACAGCATATCACAACCTCACAGATAGGCACAGTAACGTGGTCCGACCACGCACGATCACGATAGGGAATTCGAATAAGCCCTCCATTCCCCACATCTGGAGACTAAACTCCAACTTACTAAAGGACCATAATGATCGTAAAACCATTACGGAAGCCCACTCCCTCTTCTTTGAACAAATTACCTGCCAGGTATCTCAATATATGTATTATGGGCTACATACAAAGCATACATGAGAGGGATTCTTATAAAACTGAGCTCTTAGATCTAGCCAAAGGAGTCACCAAGTTGAAGAGGTCTTAGCTAATATTAAATTGAAGGAAGAACAAAACAAACATAACCCCAATTCTATCTATTCTGCCTCTTTGCTCGCAGATAGAAACAAACTTTGCTCTCTACTCATATATAAATATGACCTCAACCTCAGGAAAATGAAGGCAAAATATTACTCCTTAGGGAATAAAGCTGTATCCCTTCTAGCCAAATTGGTAAAATAACAATGCCTTAAAACCAAAATAAAATTTAGTCCATCACCCCCCATCAAACTCTCCTGTAACAAACCCTCAAGACATAGCAAATGCCTTTGCTGAGTTCTATCACTCACTTTATAATCTTAAAAATAATATGGAGACCCTTCAACCGCCTCCTGCCCTCATACAACATTTTTTAAGATCAGTGAATCTCCCTGCTCTTCCTCCTTCCCAAATCCAAACCATATCAGAATCATTCTCTTCTACGGAAATCGAATCAATTATCAAAACTCGTCCACTAAACAAATGCCCTGGGGGAGACGGCTACACCAATGAATGTTATAAATATTTTTCTCCTATTTTGTCCCCATACTTAACAAACCTCTTCAATCATGCCACATCCTCTGGCTTCTTACCTAAAGAGATGTTGCAATGTATTATAACAACGATTCCCAAACCAGGTAAAGACCCCCAATTTGTACAAAACTACAGGCCTATATCCCTTATAAATAGCAGACTGCTTCCATTTCTTCCTGATTTGATCCATCCGGATCAAGTAGGACTTATACCAAGCCACCAAGCCCCAGATGCCACTGGAAGATTACTCTCACTAATCTACAGCCTAGAATCGCAAAAAACGCCTTCTCTGCTCTTTACTCTGGATGCAGAGAAGGCGTTTGACCGCATACACTGGGGTACTTCAAAAATCTGGATTCACAGGCTGGTTTCAAAGAGCCATTATGTTCTTATACTCCTCCCCTTCCACCAAAGTTCTTACAGATGGTGTACTGTCTAAATAATTTGACATCACAAACGGAACTAGACAAGGCTGCACTCTATCTCCTATCGCATTACTCATTGAGCCCCTTGCTTCCAGACTTAAAGAAGAATCTTTATTCACGATCATTAAATATCATGGTACCGAGCACAAAATTAGTCTATTTGCAGATGATATCATCTTAATGGTTACCAATCCTTCCCAATCCCATTCCCATAATACGTAACATCCTTAATTCCTACGTTTCCTATTATAAACTAAATGAAAATAATTCCTTGATCCACAACCTGATTTTTTTAGTTAAATCATAACGCATTCCTCCAATCCCTTCCAAATGAACTTCATTCTCTCTAAACCTTTGTCCTATCCAAATTAGGCTGGATTGCAGCTTTGAAAATGTTTATTCTACCCAAACTACTCTATATATCTTGGACCCTTCCTATACCAGTACCTGCCAACTTCTTGCACTGTGTTCAGAGACAATTCTCTCACTCAACAGAGGTGGTGCGGGCCTCCCACACCTACACTCATACTATTTAGCCACATTTATAGGCCAAACTTACTTCTGGTGGCACCCAACTAAGGAAAAAATATGGTCTACCATGGAACCACTATTATTCCACCTACTTTCACCACAGAATCTCCTCATCCTTTGGTTCATAGATCATACGCACCCTTCATGCACCCACCCTTGCATCAAAGCTTCCTTAGAGGTCTGGTCTATTATATTGTCCTACACTTTTCCAGAATCCAGATCAATTCTGATCCCCATAAATGCTCTACACTCTTGGACACCCTATCTTAATCTGACTCTCTGAAGAAAATGTGGTGTCCACTCGTTAATGGACCTATATATAACTAACAAATTAGCCCCCTTCAAATATCTCCAAAGCAAATTTTCTCTACCCTTCTCAGAACGTTTTACATATATGAGGATTTTCCATTGCATCCAATCTAATAAAGTTCCGTCTAACACTCCCGGCCCCTATATTTCAAAATCTCAACAACCCTTAATATCCGGGCAGGGGGATTTCCATGTTCTATTCCCATATCATTAATTTCAAATTTAGCCTTCGAACAACATCTTTAAGAAACTGGGAATTGCTACTTTCCCAAACTATCTCAGACCAAACCTGGCAGAAAGCCTTCACTCATAAGTATAAATCCTCGCACTGTACTACACATTGGCAATCCTATCTAAAACTCCATCAATGGTACTTAACAACTGTCAGACTATCAAAAAATGTTTCTACCTGCTCTCCACTTTGCTGGTGACAATGTGGAGAAATAGGCTCTCTACTACACCTGTTGTGGTCTTGTAATCATTAAGATCCTTCTGGAATGGTGTTTTTAATATAATTTCCAAAGTAAATGGTAATGTAGTAAGCCTTGTCCCCATCCAAACACTATTCTATATTGGCTTTGAAAAATTTTCACCTAACACACGTAGCACAATAATCCACATTTTATATGCAGCCAAAAATAACATCACTAGGCTATGGAAATCAACTACATCACCATCTATAACTGTGATGATTACTGACCTAAATTTCCAATGTGAAATGGAAAGGAGATTTGCCCTAAACAACCTTTCCTACACCAAATGTATCCGTTCTCGGTCTCTATGGTCACGAAATCCAAATTGTACAGTTAAATTATCATAGCCTACTCAATATAGGAGTTAACAATCTTATTTCGACTGGTATAATGTTTAAGTTAGTTATTCCCTAGTTTTTCATGCCCTCCTTATTCTTTTCCTCCTCCTACCCCCTCTTCTTTTTTTTTCTCTTCTTTCCCTTTCTTCCTAGGTTCTTTGTTGCATTGGAACTTGAAAGCATTTATTGCTATGTAAAATAGCTAGAATTTAGTACACTCTACCTAATATTATGTTGAAATTGCCAAGCAATGTATCATTACTTGTACAAATGAGAACTTGATTAACCCTTCTTGTTACTTCATTTGTAACTGTACCTGTTAAAACCTAATAAAAATGATTTGAATATAATATGCTGTCCATGCCTGATGCATTTCCTTCTAATTTAGAGTGAAGCAGAGACATTGGTTGGCTGCTCAACTACAGACAACCAGTCAGTGCCTCACCTCTGTCTAAACCAGATCCATATTGAAGAGACAAAAGCAGAAGGGAAGACAGTGGTTGGTTGGACGCAGATAGCTGACTGCTTAGTAATTCAGTCGTACAAGGGGGTGGGGTATTAAAACTGTAGCAGGCCCATTGACTAGCAGTCCCATATACATTCTTTGACTTTGGGTCTTTAAATGTACACTGCTCAAATACATTAAAGGAACATTTTGAAAACACATCAGATCTTAATGGGGAAAATATCATGTTGGATATCTATACTGATATGGACTGGGTAATGTGTTAGAAACGTAAGGATGCCCAATTGTTTGATAGAAATTAAAATTATCAACCTACAATTTAAAGGAATTTAAAGACAACTTGAAAATCAAATAGAAAAAATGATGCGGCAGGCTAGTCCATTTTGCTGAAATTTCATTGCAGCAACTCAAAATGGTACTCAGTAGTTTGTATGGCCCCCACGTGCTTGTATGCATGCCTGACAACATCGTTGCATGCTCCTAATGAGATGACGCATGGTGTCCTGGGGGATTTCCTCCCAGATCTGGACCAGGGCATCACTGAGCTCCGGGACAGTCTGAGGTGCAACCTGGCGGCGTCGGATGGACCGAAACATGATATGCCAGAGGTGTTTTATTAGATTTAGGTCAGGCCAGCATGGGGGCCATTCAATGGTATCAATTCCTTCATCCTCCAGGAACTGCCTGCATACTCTCACCACATGAGGCCAGGCATTGTCATGCACCAGGAGGAACCCAGGACCCACTGCACCAGTGTAGGGTCTGACAATGGGTCCAAGGATTTCATCCTGATACCTAATGGCAGTCAGGGTGCCATTGTGTAGCCTGTAGAGGTCTGTGCGTCCCTCCATGGATATGCCTGCCCAGACCATCACTCACCCACCACCAAAACGGTCATGCTGAGTGATGTTGCAGGCAGCATAACATTCTCCACGGCTTCTCCAGACCCTTTCACGTCTATCTCATGTGCTCGGGGTGAACCTACTCTCATCTATGAAAAGCACAGAGCACCAGTGGTGGACCTGCCAGTTCAGATGTTCAATGGCAAATGCCAATCGAGCTCTATGGTGCTGGGCAGTGAGCACAGGGCCCACTAGAGGACGTCGGGTCCTCAGGCCACCCTCATGAAGTCTGTTTCTGATTGTTTGGTCAGAGACATTCACACCAGTGGCCTGCCTGAGGTCATTTTGTAGGGCTCTGGCAGTGCTCATCCTGTTCCTCCTTGCACAAAGGAGCAGATACTGGTCCTGCTGATGGGTTAAAGACCTTATACGGCTCTGTCTATCCCTCCTAGAGTAATTACTTGTATCCTGGAATCTCCTCCATGCTCTTGAGACATTGGTAATAGCACGTATTGATGTGCCATCCTGGAGGAGTTGGACTGCCTGTGCAACCTCTGTAGGGTCCAGGTATCGCCTCATGCTATCAATAATAACACTGACCTTAGCCAAATGCAAAACTAGTAAAAAACAGTCAGAAAAGAAGAGTAGGGAAACAATGTCAGTGGCCACCACCTGTAAAACCATTCCTGTTTTAGGGGTTGTCTCCTTGTTGACCATCTAGTGCACCTGTTGTTAATTTCAATAACACCAAATCAGCTGAAACTGATTAACAACCCCCTCTGCTACTTAACTGACCAGATCAATATCCCAGGAGTTTAATTGACTTGATGCTATACTCTGATTAAAAAGTGTTCCTTTAATTTTTTTGAGCAGTGTATTTTCCATGATGGCTTTCTAAGGCTGCATTGGTGTAATGCTGAAGAAGGGCATGCAAGTTCAGAACAAGCTTCTTGGCTGCCTTATGTAGATGAACAACCTGTAATCTCAGCAGAGCTTCTTCTTTGCCACATTAAACAATGCACAATCTATTTTTGGAACTGTTCATGCAGTAAAACTGGGTCATTGTCTTTACATCAGACAGTAATAAATGCATTAATTTTATAGAAAACAGTAGGGGGTTTATTGATTAGATATCATTCTTTAGCAATGTATTTGAAGTGTAGGACTATAATGAATGCTAAGCAGGAATTCTCATTTTCAATGCTATTAAACAGTATGGAATATTAAATATTTACAATATAAAATTATATAAGAGACAAATATATAAGAGATTGTTGCACATCATAATGTATGTGAATGCACATCCCTGATAACTTGGGTTGGGATTAAAAGGAACCCCTCAAAATAGAATACGGTAAATGCACTGGAAACTTGCGTGAATTTAAATTCTATGGGAATGTCATCCTGACCCTTTTTTGGGTTAACAGAATTGCCCTGAAAGTATCACAACATATGATATGATTAAAGCCCAATTCAATTTTCATTTTAAATAGGCCAAGTACATTCCAGGTACATAAAAGCAAAAGGTATACAAAGGACTATAGTTAACCACTTCCAGTCTGGACACTTCTACCCCCTTCCTGTCCAGGCCAATTTTCATCTTTCAGTGCTTTCACAATTTGAATGACAATTGCGTGGTCATGCAACACTGTACCCATATGAATTTTTTTGCATTTTTTTTTAGACAAATAACGCTTTATTTTGGTGGTATTTATTCATCACTGGGATTTTTATTTTTTTTGCTATGTAAATGAAAATGTCCAAAAAGTTTGAAAAAAAGTGTTTTTCTTATAAAATTTAGCAAATAAATAGTATTTCATCATAAATCTGTGCCAAAATTTATTCCGTTATCTTTTTAGTAAAAAAAAAATAACCCAAATTAGTTTATAACCAAAAATTATAATTTTTTAACATTTTATTTACTTTTTTTTTATATTATTATTTATGTTTTTTTTTTTTTTACATTCTTGTCACCCTAGCAGTACAGAGTCACCATGGTGGGGGGTGATGAAGATTTTTTTTTTTTTACACTGATTGCTTTTACACCCATAAAGGCTGTAAAGGCAACCATTTCTCCTTCTCTCTAGCTGCATTCCTGCAGCCATTGAGAACAACTGACTGAGCTGTGATTGGTCACAGCTTTTCACATGGTACAAGGCTGTTGTGAATAACCTTGTACCATGTGACCTCGGTGATCATTCACAGATTTCACACGTAGTAAGCAATGATGTCACAAGTGACATCTTGCTTACTACTCTGCATGTGATCACTGATTGGCCAATCAGTGATCACATGATCGGGACCTCGCATGGAGGTCCCGTCCAACGATCAGTGTTCCACTGTGTCCGGAGGACACAGCGGGAACCGGATCGAGGTGCTGCGCGCTTCCAGGGAGCGCACACAAGCAGGGTGCGGGGAGGCCGTTTATAAACGGGCACCCGACCCTGCACTGCCACCGTCCAGCCGTTTATATACAATGGCCAGACGGGAGGTGGTTAATTTGTTTAGAAAGCATCCATGGCCTGAGTAGGAAAGCCTGTCCCCTTCCTGCATGCTGCAGAGAAGGATCCTTGCTCTTTGTGTGGAAGCAGTGGTCTCTCTGCGGAGGTCCTACACACCCTTGTTAAGTCAGGACTAGAGGTAAAGCTTGTGCTTCCTGCTGACTGGTGAGCTCTATCTAACTCTGACACAGCAAGGGTGTGTGTAGGACCTCTGCAGAGAGACCTATAGTCCTTTGTGAGTCACTCAGAACAATCAGTGAGTATTAGGTGTGCTGCTATCACATACCTAGTAGAAGAGCCTGATATGCTGAGGAAGGCCTCTCTTACACCTCGGGGCCCCTGATAGTGTGAACAGAAAGCAGAGCAGTACAGAGTTGGCACTCATACTCTGTACTGCTCTGCCTTCTGTTCACAATATCAACTCCAATGCTCTGCCTGGAGTTCACACCGACTCTGCTGCTAGCAAGGCCTGTAGGCCTGTAGGCCTTGCTAGCAGCAGAGTCGGTGTGAACTCCAGGCAGGAGTAGTCGTCAGTAGTCTTCAGTAAAGCAGGCAGGCTGGTTTGCAGCTGACTGAAGCAGACTGATACTGGCAACAGCAGGCAAGCGAGGCATATGGTGGTAGCAGACAGTAGATAAACAGGCACAGCTGGATGGTATGTAGGTACTGGAAACAGCAGGAGAAGTAGCGGAGACAGACAAGCCAGGTCATACACTGGCAGACAGTTCAGGTACAGGTAGGCAAGAGTGTGGTCAAGTGCAAGCCAGGTCAGGAGCCAATTTGTGGAACAGTAGCAAAAGGAGCAGGCAGAAATGGTGGTCAGAAGACAAGCTGAGGTCAGTACAGGCAGAGTTCAATGGGTAGTGAGGACAAGCTGGGTCAGCAACTGGAATCAGGATAAAGAATCACAAGGTCTCATGCTGTAGACAAAAGAGCACTGGCTCGGTTTAAATAGCCCATTTGGCACCATCGCCTGTCACTAGTGCGCATGAGCTCACCAATGTGCACAGGTATGCGTACTCTGTGTGCATGCGCACATGCATGAGCATGTGCACACCTCCTACGTGCATGAGAAGGGATGTGGATTAACCTGTAATGATTTACAGAAGTCCACCCAGGGGAGCCATCTTGTCTACTGGCATTCTCTTCCTGACAGCTTCCCCTAGCAAAGGACTAAATGAAATGTTCCAAAAAAAATTTTAGACGTAGGTGGAAGGTTCTTAATGTGGGGACCAAGTACATCATACAAAGCAAGGTGTAATTTGTAGTCCCTAGGCAGCTCTCATGTGCTTAAAAACCTTACGGGGGAGAAGTTCTGGTGAAGTCTAATACGTAAAGCCACTGAAGACTTTACTGCTATGGTGCCATAATCATGGGGCTAAAAATCAACAAAACATTGGAATAATATTATTTTCTAAACTAATTATTTAGGAACTTATTATAAATACATATATATACAACACTACATATTACTTTGGCAAATGTGGACCATTATTCATTAACAAGGGCTATGTTTGTGGGTAGCTTTGCGTGGTCATTATTTTGTAAGATTCCTTTTGTTTCTTATGCATGAGACTAATTCAGTTTTTATGCTTTTTAAGACATAATTCGATCAGAAGACAATTGAACCTTTCAAACCCCGACTTCAACATCCAGCAGTTTCAAAAGCAGGAGCAGTTGACTGGAATAGGACGAATCAAGCCTGAACTGTATAAACAACGGTCTGTAGAGACAGACGATGGTCGAAGGAACAATACCAAATCTTGTGGGAAGCTTAACTTCATCATAAAATATGATTGTGACTTGGAAAAACTTATAGTAAAGATTCACAAGGCAGTTGGCCTACCAGCCAAAGACTTCTCTGGGACATCAGACCCTTATGTCAAGATTTATTTACTTCCGGATCGGAAGACTAAACACCAGACTAAGGTCCACCGGAAGACTCTGAATCCCGTGTTTGATGAAGTTTTTTTATTTCCTGTTCCCTATAATGAGTTGCCCAGTAGGAAACTCCACTTCTCTGTCTATGATTTTGACCGCTTTTCAAGACATGATGTCATTGGCCAGGTCATAGTGGATAATTTTTTAGACTTGGCGGATTTTCCTAGGGAAAGTAACATCTGGAGGGACATTGAACACGTCACTAATGTAAGTACTGTGGTCCCTAAATGTCTAAATATTATTAATGATGGTCTTAGAATGAAAATCAGTTTTTACGAATGTTTTTTATAATGTCTTTTTTGTTCAATTTAGCAATTTATTGGATTTAGTGATTAAGATAGTGTAAAGGACAGTAATTTGTTGCAACCACTCAGAATTCAGTTTACTGTTTTCAGCTTAAAAATGTTATTGAGTTACTAATCTTTTAACACAGATCAGTCTTAAAGTGGTATTAAACCCAAAAGCAAAAATTTATTGCATTGTACCCTATCAATTCCTAAATGTGGAGGCTGAACTTGTTTTCCTTTTTAGGCTTTTTTCCTTTACTTTCAGCTGGTGTCAAGCTAGTAACACACTTCCTGTCTTAGGGTGTCCCCACTCTGGATTGGAGAGCAACAGAGACACCTTTAGACACCAGCATTAACCTGGATAGAGGGTAGTGTTGGATGCACTCGCGGATTTAAACGGTCTTAACAATCGAATTAAAGCCAAGCTCCAGCTAACACTTTTAGGCAGTTACAGCAATGTTTTTGCCTTTTGAGATAAATGTTTTATATATCAATGCTATAAATTTAGAACACATGGACTTTGTAGGCACCAAAACATTCATTAAAAAGGTATTTTTAATGAATGGTTTGGTGCCTAAAAAGTCCATGTGCTCTAAATTTATAGCATTGATATTGCTTGGGACGTAGCACTTGCTTTCTAGTCTCATGCACTCACAGTAGCCACCCCGTGTTTGAGCATTGCTGTGGAAAGGTTTTTTTTTTTCTTCATAAGTGTTACTTTCTTGAGTCTGTTTCTTACAGACGGGAACTTTCCATCTTCACTAGTGTCACGGATCATCTTTCTTCTGACCAGAATGTAATGGGATGATTCATGTCTGAATATTGAAAGTTACTGACAAATTGTTTTGCCCTTATCTAAACTGTAATTAGGCAATTATTTAGCTAGAAGTGCGTGTATGTGCAGAAGGACCACCTCTAAAAGTAAATGCTTTTTTGTTCCGTGTACCTGACCTTCCATACTGAGGGAGGGATGGTTCTGAAAAGATATTATTTTCAACTCAGCCTTTTATTCTTTATTATACATATACAGCAAAGTATGCATGACTTTTCAGAGTTTGTCACTTTTAAATACTTTTTAAATCCCTGAGTCTGATGAAAGTTATGAAAAAAGTCTAATAACAATTTTCCATATAGAGCTTACCTACAAAGGGACTGCTGAGAATATTGTTAAATTAAATATTGTGCTTTGTATAATAATATAAACTTCACTTGTCGAACATATTCACTATAAAGTCACTCATACCTATGAAAAGCTATGAAATCAGTGAAAAATAAATAAATAAAATAAATAGTGACATTTAATATAAAAATTCACTTAAACATATTCACTGTGAAATCACATATACCCATGAAAAGTGATCAAATCAGCAAAAAACAAACAAATAAAAATCATACTTACAAGCTGTAGAGTGCTGCATGTTTTTTCTATGATACTATTTGTCATCGTTTTGGAGTTCATATTTTGATCCAAGAGGCTTGGGATATTACTGATTCAGGCATGGCATGGAGAACTGGATGATATCCTGTATTGCAATGCTGATTGCTGGTACTGCTGTAGCTGTGTCCAGAAAAGAGGAGTAGAGGGCAAATGACTAGTCCTAGTATTGTGTGTAGGTTCCCTGCAGTTGATCTTTTGGTGACATGCTTTGTTTCATACTGTGTCTCTGTATAGAAGTGTCCATCTTGGTAGAGTTGCAGGACTTGGCTTCCTTGTGTCTTTGATGATTGGTGGAGTAATGAGCAAGACGTGGGAAACATAGATCCACCGAAAGAATTAAGCAGAAGCAGAGAGATATTTGCACTGCAGGTCCTTATGTACAGTTTCCTCTCCAGCAAGGAGAACAGTGAGCAGTACAGTAGGGACATCACCAAATCTCACTCCAAGTGCTCTGAGACCAGCAAGAACAGGCATCAGTGCCTTAAATAGTTTCACACTGCAGATATACTGTATACAGCCATGAGGCTATAGAAAAGGGGTGCCTAAGCACAGCCATATATTAGGAAGTGCACTGATAATTTTCAGGGGAAATTTAAGGCAAAAGGTAGCTTTTTTTAGGGTACTGCTCAAGAATAATTAATCCTACTATATAGGTTCTATAAGATAGCAAATCTTTACTTTTCAAACTATAGATCCTCTTTAAAGACACCTTGTTACCAACTTAAAAAATGGAGAGCACAGAAAAATAAAGCATTTTAAATGCTTACTTGCAGTATTTTTTCTTTTCATAAATGTCTTTTAGTTAATTTGCTATGTGCCTTTGAACTTGCCAGAATATTTGACAGAATTGACAAGTGTCAATTCTTTAGTACAGCTCGTATGTCATCTTCTTGCATGTCATAGCCTTCTCTTCTTCTGACACTGTCTAATTACTGACTGTGCTGACCCAGCATCTTCATTCTTCCTTTCTGCTACCTACCCTTCATAACATTGCCAGGGAGGAATCTAGGAGAATATTATAGAGTGCCACTTGAGTGACAGCCCTGAGTCTGCTGGAGCAATCTACAACAGGAAGATGAAATCTCTATAAACTGAGGGAAAGTGCCTTCTTAGCAGTCCCCATTGAAACAGTTGTCCCAACGGAGAATTTACCCCCACCTCCTGTTCTGGTGACCGCTATAATTCTTTGGATTTGACATCACTTTGTGTCTCGGTGACAATATAATCACCAACACTATAGAGTGCCGTTTGAGTGACAGCTCTGAGTCTGGCGGGACTGTTGATATCACATTCAAGATGGTGGCACCCAGAAGTTGTCTCAAGACTTTTGGATCTGTACACAAAGGAAGACTTTACAGATAAATAACATGCCTCTATACTAAGTTTTAAAAATAATAACATACCTCAATAAATTAAATGCACATACTGTATAATTGGAGGATTAATGCAACAGGCTCTCTGTAAGTATAAAACCTAAATAAATGCTGTACGGAGTTACCTTTACTGCAATAGGTTTTCAAAACTGTGCAGCAACAGAGCTTTGGAATCATCAGAAAAGCTTTGTAAAAATGGTGTTGGGTGGTAACCAAAATCTGAAATCCTCCAAGAATTGTTAATGATAAATTAGGTCACTGCTAACCCTACCTTCCTCCTGAACTCCTCCAACTCTCTCTTGAACCACACAAATATTCGAGTCAACTCACCTCCACCTTTCATAAAGTCCAGGATTGGTGTACCAATTAAAGTATCACATAGCTCCGATGAGTGTATAAAAAAATGAAAATGATGCTATTTAGAATATTCAAAAAACCTTCATGCTCACATCTCATTACCTTTTGTGAAGGTTATAATTGTGCCAGGACCTCGGAACAGAGAAGATCCTTGCCTTAAGCTACTTTCCTAAACATTCAGGGGTGATGTCTCAGCAGAGCTACGTATTAAGCCACATAGCAATACTAAACCTCAATTTAGTTATGGATATCATTCCGTTTCTCAGTTATTTATTGGATTCTTCTCTGCTGGGGGAAATAAATGAATATGGAAGCCTTGCTGTGTTAAAAGGAGTGAAATCCTCTGTACGCACACTGGCATTGAGGACGTGAAAGGCAGCTGCGTTTGATTGATTAAATAGATTCCTTTTCTAGATTGACGTAGCTATACATTATTGAGCATGCAGTATTTATTACCAGTATTCTGTGCTGGATATATGGACAGTGATAGACATCTCTGGAATTGTACAAGCTTCTGAGATAAATCTGGGTCACTCCACCTCTTGTCTAAAAACCCAGTAAGCTCTTAATAGTGTTTGTGCTATCACAGAGGAGTATACAAATGAAAAGCATTGATGGATTTTCCTGTGCTGCTTAGTCTGTCTCCACGCACTCAGCCAATGATGCGTCTGTGCTTTCATTTAGAAAGCTTTATATTCACAATGCTGCTGTAAAATCTGATGCTGACGTATATCATTTTATGTAAGGAGAATATACTGTATGTATGAAAACAACAACTGGATTTCCTTCAATAAGGAAGGTTGATGAACTTTCCATGGAATTGAAGTGTCACTAAACTTACATCATAAAAATCAATCAATCAATGCTGTATTACATGCTGTTCATACTCATTCAGTCACTATGAGATTTGTTTTCTGTATTCTGCAAAAACCCTGTTTTTTTGTTTTTTTTTTAATTTAAATATTTATTAAATTTTTCATATTAATACAAAAACCCATAAAGGGAAATAATTCTCATACAAGTAGACAATTATAACATTTCTACCTTTCCCTTACTAAAAACTCGTTTCCTTCCCGTCCCACTACCCCCCCTTCCCGCCCCTCCTCCCCATCTGCAGACTCTAGGCCTTTCTAATCTCTTGAGGCTTATTAATTTTTTGCTAACATCTTAGTTCATATTTTCCTATATTTCTCTTTCAATCCTGCTCTTTCCCACTTTTCCCATCTCCTGGAATAAACTCTCATCCTATCTTCTTGCATATGGTATGATCTTTCCATTCTACCTATCTGGTTTACTCTATTAATCCAGTCTACCTCCATGATCCGAGAACGTCCTTGTCTCTATGTCAATTTTAACCAGATGATCTATAAGTTGATGGTCTATTAAGATGTAATCTAATCTCGAGTATATCTCATGTGCATTAGAGAAGAAGGTATAGTCTCTGTCTTTCATATGCTTTATTCTCCACGTGTCCACTAGTTGATATTCATGCATCACTTTTTTCAGAGCTCTCAGAGACCTACTCCCCTCTCTTTGCACAGAAGAGGTATTATCCTTTTGTGGGTCCATACAGAAATTTAGGTCTCCAGCTACTATCAGACACCCTTTTTTAAATTCCATTAATTTTTTCAGCAGACCCTTCATATACATCTCCGGGTTTTTATTAGGGCAGTATATATTGGCTAAAGTACACTCAATCCCCTGGAGTCTACCTTTTAAGAATAAAAACCTCCCCCCCGGATCGGTTCTTCTATCCTCCAGCTCAAATCTCATATTCTTTGCCAAACCTATTGCAACCCCTTTTGCTCTTTTAATTGGAGAATCTGCATAGTACCATGTTGGGTAGTGTTTGGATTTCAATTTCACGTTTGCCTCTATCTCAAAATGCGTCTCCTATAGAAATACCACTGACGTAGCCCTATGATGTAACTCATTAAACAACCTAAATCTCTTCCCTGGACAACTCAACCCGTTCACATTATAGGTTATAAACTGTATTTCTTCCATCATTCCCAATTTAACTCCATCTCTCTTCCAGATTGCATCTTCCTCTTTATCCCTTCTGTCATGCAGAGTATTGACCCAATACCTCCTCCCCTCCCTCCCTCCCACCCAACTCTCATCCCCTCCCTCCCCCCTTTCCCCCTACCCCTTTTTAGGCTTGTAAAGTGCCTACTAATCATTTTTGGGATCATTCCCACCCTTGATTTAAGACTTTGGGGTTGACCTCCGCCCATGGGCGGCTCACCTCTCCTCCATCCTCCCCAGTTTACCTCTCTCTAAAAATTTGACTCAGAAAGAAAAGAAAAAAAAGAAGAAATCAGTCCGGAAGAAATACCCTATTTTCAGAAGGGGGTGGGTGGGAAATGAGGAGAATGGAAGGGAGAGACAAAAAAAAAAAAAAAAAATTGAGTCTCTATTTCTCCCCTCCCTCTCTCCCCCGCCCCAAACCGCCCCCTCTTCCTCCCCTAACCCGCAGCCAGTCCTCTTTTCTTATGTCTTCTAATTCTCCTTTTTCTTCTTCCCATCCTTCTATTTCCATTCTTTGGAAGTCCAATCTCTCACAAAAGACTCTCAGTTCCTCTGGAAATCTCAGGTAGGCTGTAACTCTGTTTCTCCATCCAATTAGGCATTCTGGGGTTCCCCATCTATACTGCACCTTCTGCTTTCTCATTTGTTCCAATAAAGGTCTCAAGGATCTTCTTCTCCATAGGGTCTCTGATGTTAAGTCCGCATAGATTTGGATATCTAAATCTCTATATTTAATTATTGATCTTCCTTTAATCTTCCTCCAAATCTTATCTTTGTCCCCAGATTTTTGAAATTGAACAACTGTATCCCTCGGTCTCTCCTTCCCCATGATCTGTTTGAGCTTTCCTGTTCTGAACACTCCATCCAGATTAATCACTTCTGATTCCGCTCTATCCATTATGGAGTTTAGAATTTTACTAACTAGTTCATACAGTGATTCCCCTTTTACAAACTCTGGGATTCCTCGTACCCTAAGGTTACTCCTTCTTTCTTTATTCTATTGAACCTCCATTCTATAAAGAAGTTTTTTCTGAATAAAGTCCATATTTATTAACTTCCTTTCTAGTTTAACAATGGTTTGGGCCTGATTTTTAACTTTCTCCTCTGTTTCCTCCACTCTCAGCAACAGGTGCCCCAAATCATTCCGAATAGATGTCATTTCTTGCTTTATCATTTTCTCCAGACTTTGGAACATTTCTATCATCTCTTTTTTATTTGGTACATGTAGTTCACCCTCAGGTTCGTTTTTCTCCAGCCTTTCCACCGTTTGTTGACTACAGCTGCTATTCATGTCCAGTGATAATCTAGGGTTACTTACTTCCCAAACTGACTTCCATTTCACCTTTTTCACTAGCATCTTGGGGCCTTTCTGGAGTACTATTTCCTTGAGTAGTATATTCCTTGATCATACCCGTTTGGGACCCTTTGAGCCCTGCTCCTTTAATTCCTTTATTCTTCATGTCCTCTATGGGTCTTGTTTTCTTCTATGACCCCTTATACCGATGTATGTCATATTTTCTATGGCTTGCTAACCCAGCCTTGCCTTGCTATTTTTCCTTTTACTTTACTTTTCTGTGTCTCCTTATTCCTCTTCTCTTCTCCACCTCTTCTTGACCCTTGGGAATCCCCCCTCCTCTCTTTCACCTTTTTCCTCCCCTCTGCCACAGGAGATTGTAGTACACACACAATATTCCAGTATGTAAAAAAAAGCCCCAGCCGCTCTCACTCACCCGTCTTTTTGCTTGTAAGAGGCTCTGGTCGTCGGGTAGAGGGCTTTTCTCAGTCCTAGGGGGATTCCTCCGGGTCTCCTTTGGCTTTTCGGTCACTTAGGGGTCATCACAAGGCAACAGGCTGCTTCTCCTGATTTTCCAGGGTCCAGGGCTAGTCTGCACGCTAGGAGTGAACCGGCACTTCCCTCTCTGCTCGGGATGCCGGCCGGTCTCACCTCCTCCCAGAGATCCTCCGCGGCTAGTCACATGGTCCCACCGCGTCTCCTCGTCTTCCGGCTGACCCGGCTCCTGCCTCTCTTCACGGGCCACTTACCTCCCCTGCTCTCCGACCTCTCCTCCTCGGCCCACCTAACTGCGGTGAGTCTGCCCCTTCATTTTTTGTTACGGAGGGTCCCTGGGAAGGATGGAAAGCATAGCCTAGCAGAATGTTAGTGCCTCACGCTCTCCTCGGCCGCCATGTTCGGGCTCCTCCCCTATCCGATGTACTCTTGGACCTGTCCTATTCTCGACCTATCTGCAAAAACCCTGGTTGATCCTGCTGTTCTCTTTCTCGCCATTCTGTCCAAGTCCCCAATACAGTTGGGGATTTTGCAGAGCAGTGTTGGCAGCTCTGCACATGCTCAGTTTTCAGTGAGTTTCTATGCTAAGTATTTCCTCCCTATCCAGGGGCAGACTGACCATTTGGAAACTTGGGCACTGCCCGAGGGCCCAGGGTCAGTAGGGGGCCCCATGAGATGCCCCTGGTACCTTTTTCATAGACTTTTTTGAGTTTGGGCAAGGACACAGGGGCCAAATGATGCCCTATTGCCCGGGGGCCCCATGAGTTGTCAGTCTGCCCCTGTCCCTATCGCATCTGAGCAGCCCATATGACTGTTGAGTCACACATTTGGGCATATACACAATGATAAATGACAGCCCACTCCCTCCCTCCTCTTCCATGTCCTCTAACCAGCTAAACACAATAAGGGGATGGGTTATTACATCTTGATTGATAGAGACTTCACCTCTCTCTCATTCTAAGACACAGGCTGGAGGGACATGGCACAGCCTGTGACTGTCAGAAATCTGCCCACACCATGTTATTGCCAAAAAATAATAAAGATTTGATTTAAAATATATATTTGTGTGACAATTTAAAACAATTTATTTATATTGATTATTTATTTTTGCTCTGTATTCCAAAGGCTTTTTTTTATTTTGAACACTGGATCAGCAGCAGAGCAGTACAAGCTCCTCCTGTGTTTGTTTCCTTGCAGACAGGCTGGGAAAGAGCTGGGTCATGTGACAACTGTATATTGATCAGGAAAAAGGTACTTAGATGGGTTTTGTAATTAAAATAATTACAGTGCCATCACCCATATACAGAAAGAAAAGGCACAATGTAAATTAAACAGTACGTGTTTAATATCACTTTAGTTACTGGAAATGTTTACACCTGAATCAGAAGAGCAAACACCAGAGAAAGGGCAATTGTCTGTGTCCCATTGGTGAGAGTTCCCTTAAATTTCTGCCCTGGAGAAGAAGAATTCTATACCAATTGAGAGAAATTGCCATATCAGAAAGTTGCCATTTGAACAATTGTCCCAACTTACCCTCACCTCTTGTTCTGGTGACCCCTATAAAATTTTGGATTTCCCATTACTTTGTGTCAATAATCACCACTTCAAAAAGAGAGGTGAATTTATTTAGTGGGGACATAGAGGGCATTAAAAAACCTAAAAGGGTTACTAATCCTTCATGACTCTTATCTAAACCTAAAAATAACATTTTGCTGGTGTAAAGCTAAGCTCCAGGCAAACGGCTAAACACATAGCTGAAATATAAATGTATGACCTGGTTTACCTGCCAAAGGATTTGTAAGTGTTTAGCCAGTCTTGTGATTTACACACCTCTGTCCACATTGTGCATCCAGGCAGGTCACTTATATCCTGGATCAGCTTTACAACTTTCTCCTTTGCTTTTTTGGTTGGAGGTATAGGAAGCTGTAAAGCCCTGTACATGAATGATCATCCTTTTTTTTGCATGCTAGTCTCATATCAAAAGTGAAGAGGTTACTAAAATTATGAAAATTGTTGCACAACAGAAAGAAAAATGGAAGTGATGTAATGCACTTGTATTGTACAGGTGAAACTCGAAAAATTAGAATATCGTGCAAAAGTTCATTTATTTCCGTAATGCAACTTAAAAGGTGAAACTAATATATGAGATAGACTTATGACATGCAAAGCAGGATAGTTCAAGCCGTGATTTGTCATAATTGTGATGATTATGACTTACAGCTCATATAAACCCCAAATCAACAATCTCAGAAAATTAGAATATTACCTGCAATCAATAAAACAAGGATTGTACATAGAACAATATTGGACCTCTGAAAAGTATAAGCATGCATTTGTACTCAGTACTTGATTTGGGTTCCTTTTGCGCCAATTACTGCATCAATGCGGTGTGGCATGGAAGCTATCAGCCTGTGGCACTGCTGAGGTGTTATGGAAGACCAGGATGCTTCAATAGCGGTCTTCAGCTCTTCTTCATTGTTCGGTCTCATGTCTCTCATCTTTCTCTTGGCAATGCCCCATAGATTTTCTATGAGGTTCTGGTCAGGTGAGTTTGCTGGCCAATCAAGCACAGTAATCCCACAGTCATTGAACCAGGCTTTGGTGCTTTTGGCAGTGTGGGCAGGTGCCAAGTCCTGCTGGAAAATGAAGTCAGCATCCCCATAAAGCTCGTCTGTGGAAGGAAGCATGAAGTTCTCCAAATCTCCTGGTAGATGGCTGCGCTGACCCTGGCCTTAATGAAGCACAGTGGACCAACACCAGTAGATGACATGGCTCCCCAAATCAACACAGACTGTGGAAACTTCACACTGGACTTCAAGCATCTTGCAGTGTGTGCCTTTCCATTCTTCCTCCATACTCTGGGTCCTTGGTTTCCAAATGACATGCAAAAGTTGCTGTCATCAGAAAAGAGGACTTTGGACCACTGAGCAACAGACCAGGTCTGTTTTTCTTTAGTCCAGGTAAGATGCTTCTGACGTTGTTTGTTGTTCAGGAGCGGCTTGACAAGAGGAATATGACATTTGAAGCCCATGTCCAATATCCGTCTGTGTGTGGTGGCTCTTGGTGCACTGACTCCAGCCTCAGTCCACTCCTTGTGAAAGTTCCCAACACTTTTGAATGGCCTTTTCCTGACAATCCTCTCCAGGCTGCGGTCATCCCTTCTGCTTGTGCACCTTTTTCTTCCACACTTTTCCCTTCCACATAACTTTCTATTAATGTGCTTTGATACAGCACTTTGGGAACATCCAACTTCTTTTGCAATTACCTTTTGAGGCTTTCCCTCCTTATGGAGGGTGTCAATGATGGTTTTCTGCACAACTGTCAGGTCAGCAGTCTTTCCCTTGATTGTGATTCCTACTGAACCAGACTGAGAGACCATTTAAAGGCTCAGGAACCCTTTGCAGGTGTTATGACTTAATTAGCTGATTAGAGTGGGACACTTTGAGCCGAGAATATTGCACCTTTTCACAATATTCTCATTTTCTGAGATTGTGGATTTGGAGTTTTCATGAGCTGTAAGCCATAATCATCACAATTATGACAAATCATGGCTTGAACTATCTTGCTTTGCATGTAATGAGTCTATCTCATATATTAGTTTCACCTTTTAAGTTGCATTACTGAAATAAATGAACTTTTGTACGATATTCAAATTTTTTGAGTTTTACTTGTATATTTGGACGGAAACTGTTCTGATTAAACGATAATCGTACAATCTGCTATCATACAAAAAACATTTTTGTGCTTGTCCCTTCAAACTATTTTTAAGGAAAGCTGTGTACTAATGCTCAGATTATCATATGATTGCTTCAAAAGCAGTATTTTTTTGTACGATTTTTTGATCATGTGTACTAGGCTTAAAACTGAATTAAGAAATAGGAGTGTCATATGTGTCTTTATATGGGGTGGAAGAGGTAACTGAATCACAAAAATCCTCTACAGCCATGGCAGGAGGGAAAGGTTCAGGAGAGTACATGTGAGAGGGAGAGTTGTATCCACCACAGATGAGCTAACAGGCCAGTAGTGGGGGTAGAAGAGGGAGAAGTTGGCAATGCCAGGTAGTATGGAAGACAAGGTCTGTATGAGTGATGCACCATGACAGTTCTGTACATGAAAGTTGATAGGGCAGTGATGTATGGAGCATAAAGGGAGGAAGGTTGGTGAGGCAACAGCTTCAGGGTTGTGGTCTACCATGGTAAGAAAAAAAAGATTCATGTTGATGCCAGGGCGGAGGCCGCTTCCAGGGATACCTCCAACCCATAGATGACCGTGCACCGTGAACACTTGAGCAATAAACTGACCTTTGGTTAACTCTTTCAGTCCCTGTGTCAATGTACAAAAACTACTGTCACTTGTTGCATTCAGGAGGGACATGCTGGGCCAATGCCCGTTCCACCTGTCCAGTGTATTTCCACTACCTCACTCCCAGTAACAGAATGAAATCCTGCCATGCCCCTAGCGCAAACTCCATGCATGCACTCACTTAACTCTTTCTCTTCCGTACCTGTGCACAGACTGGGGACACCTGAGCGCTGATCTGCTCCTATATCTATGGCAGATGGACTGCCAGGGAAGATAATCCTTCCATCTTCTTTGCTGCAAGAGGATGTCCCACCTTTCACAGGTATATGCTTCACAACAGGCTGCTTGTTAGACCTACGTTACACTTGGTAACCACTTGTTGTCTTCATACCCCAATGTGCCTACTGGCCCAGAATGGAAGCCACGTGTGTGCCAGTTCCTTGCATACACCCCTTTAAAAAAACTTCAGACCAGGCATAGATAAAGTGTCAAAAAGCTTTACTCAAATACCTTAGGCCTGATAGTCAAACAAAGACCACAGTCTTTCCTTAACTAATCCCTAACTCAAATTTTTGGATACCCCAGCATAAATGCACAGTTGAAGTTCATGACAAGGAAAAGTCCATAGTGGTAAATCTCTAGAACTGGTGTCTTCAGGGTGGACTTCAGGTCCCAGCAATCCCCCTACATATGGAAGGCTTCAGGATGTAAGTCTCTGGTAAAAACAGCATGGACTAGCACAGGTAACAGCAGCAGGAACTCCAATTCTATACAGCAGGCCACTGATCCAGACCCCTGTCCCTTTTTATGATAACACAGGACCAGTGGGTCAGGCCAAGAAAAGCCCACAAAGACAACTCTGGTAGCAGTGTAGAAGGATTTAGCCCTCTCCATCCTGATCAGAGCACCAACTTACTAACTGCCATTAGGCAACCTGTTAACATCCTAAATTAATTTACTTCTACAAGTTGCTAGAAAACCTCAGTAGAGTATAATTCTGAAGGAAAAAAAATATGCATTCCAGACAAAATTATTATTATTTTTTCTTTTTTTTGTCAGGTTTTTATTTCTGATCCTTTTGGGGGAGATTTTTCCTTACTTCCTATCCCATGTCAGAAATGGAGGATGAGGTTGTCTAACTTACTTACTCTATTATAAATGCATATTTGCATTTGTCAGCACATCTATTGAAAAGATTTCCCTTCAAATAAGTAGAAATATCCCCAGTAGGGACATAGCAAAAAAAAAAGAAAATCCCTACAGAGGCTCTAACCCTTTCCTGTTCTTTAAAAAACAAAATAATTTGGCTGTAGTTGGCCGTTAATAAATTAACACAAAAGTGGTAAGATCAGATCAGATCAAATAAGAAGTGACCTCAATGCAGATCATATGAGACTTGCCAAACTCTGCCAGGACCTGGATTGATGTCAGGCCAGGAGAAGGGACCTGGAACATGTCTGGAAAAAGTCTCTATACATAGTTCAGTAATCATGAGCTTATTTGCATTCTACAGTCAGTTTTTGTCTGCCACTATCAACTGTAGGTATTAATGCAGGAAGCTAAATAATAAGGGATCCTCCTGCGCTCATGGGAATAATTGACAAAATACAGCTGCTGTCACTTAGCTGATACCAATAAGTGCAAAATAAAATTAAAAATTAGTGAAGCGCTTGTATCACATGAATACAATCATGTATCTCCATATAGTGTAATTATAAATCAAAGTGACCACTATATATAATAAATGTGTGTTGACTCCATCTAGTGAAAAGAAAAAATAGTGTCAACCAAAATAGCTAAATAACACACATTAGGAAACTAAATATATAGTGCATAAATCAAATATAATGAACAGAATATATATATACGTGAAAACAGAATATTGGCCACATACAATGGTGTCTAAATTATACATAAATGATATATGCCATAGGTGAACAAGACAATATCAAAGGTGAAAAAAATATTCCATGCATGTGACTGTGCTTTAAGCTGGAACACACACGTGATCTCCACTTCTAAGTGCAAGTACTCTCCTTCAAATGGCAGCAATGCCTGCTCACCTCCCTTCCTCGACCCACACAGGGCCTCAAAGCAGTTACCACCTCAGTGGTGTATTCCTCTGGCAGACTCCTTATTCCTCCTCCTCTCTTATGCAACTCATAAAAAGACAAGAAAGCCTTCCATAGTGTAGTAAATTTAATAGGCAAAGTTAAAAATTACAAAGTTTTGATTAATAAAGTTTATGATTTGGTGTTATTGCACCATTAAAGATGTAGATGTGGTTCATATAGGCTTAAATATATAATTTGTTTACTCCTATATGTGTATATCTTGAATATGACATATGGAGATTTATATCTGGTATCCAGCACTAGAATTCGTATATGGGATAGATTCATGTATGTGAGTGCCGATCCAGCCCATCAATGTCTTGCTATAAAAAAAAATATATGTAGATACTGTATATATGTAGAGAAGCCTTTCTCTACCTTTCTCTACCTTTTTGATCTTACTCAAATTAATACTATATTAAATTAAATTATGATACATTATTTTAAACTAATATTAGATTATTATGTTATATAATTATTATATTATATTATTAATATATACAATTCATGGTACATTACTATGAAGAGTAGGATGTAGACAGTTGTATATAAAAGAATAAACATCGTGGAACACCTAGAGTATTTGACACAGAACAGATAATTTTTCAATACCCACCTGCTCTACATGCCAAAGTGTTGTTTGCTATTAAATATAAAATTAAAGGAATAAAAGTAATGGCAAAAAATAGAAATGCAGTAAGTGAAAGAATATAGAGAGGTGTTTCCTTACGCTGGTGGTCAATGTTGACAGAAGGTCATCCACTATTGCTCACAGCTCAAAAAAAGCTTGCGGCCTCTAATCGAATCTTAAGATTCCACTGAACCCTAGTTCTTAAAGATTGGTGTAGCGTATACTGACCATCTAATCAAGTGATTCTCATGTAGTATAACATTTTTATTTAATGCATAATTCTAGGCAAAATCAAAATCTCATTTATATGCTCCTCCATGAGCACACTTCCACAATGCTGAAATCATGATAATCATGCTCAACCATCTAAAGAGTGACTATAGAAGAAAATGGCTGGAGAAGTGTTTTTTTACAGTCACTGCTCAACTCCCATCATATCTTTGCACAGTGGAGAAACAGCAACGGATTGGCAAGGTTATCTCTATGATGTCTTCTATTGTAAGTGTGTGTCAGGCTGAGAAGAGCTATACAAAGCAGTATAGACCTGATTGGCTGATGTAATAGCCCCTACCTCTACCAGATCTGCAGAAGGTGACAGGTGTTAATATAAAGACAGATTATTGGGGTTATGCTGGTTGTAAGCAAAAATTATTTAATTTGGTGCTGAAAAGTAACACACTGTGTAAATTGACAGTGCTATAAAATTACCTGTAATAAAGAAATACATTTGCGGAATAAACATGTTTTTCAGTGTTTTTCTGGAGTTCAGCTTTAACGATTATTCTTGGCAAGTTTCCTTTATTGCCTCCAAGGTCAACAAGAGATCTTTTTTCTCTACATCCTTCTGTAATTTATTTTTATATGGGTAGATATGTATGTATGTCACATGGTGTCAAAGAATAGCAGTATCAGATGATGTGAAAATAACGCGCATAGGCAAAAGAAGACATTGACTGATTTAATTGCTTTATGTTGTTTCAGCTCATCGGTATAATGTATAACAAGATGTTTCGTCCTCTCTAGAGGATTTGTCTTATATTACATCTACCCTGAATTACATATGGTCTCATTTTCTGAACTTCTAGCTGTGACATTGTAAATGCCTTATCTCTTCTCAATGTATAGTAAAGTGTGCAGTTTTAATTCAAAGGGTACTTATGGGCCCCAAAAGAAGGCACTTCTAGGTAGCTGGTTTATTTGCATCTCTTGCAAAGAATCCAGAGGACCTTGTAAGCCCATGTACTGTAGTTCCATTATGGTAAGGCTGCCAAGTTGTTAATCCTTGCTGGCACTTGCTCTTCCCTCTTGTCTCTTGTTTTTTTTTTTGTTTACAAACGATTTTATTGTACATGAGTAGACAGTAGAACAACAGCACACTTTAAAAGTGATATTGTCAGCAAAAACAAGGCACTTTTGAAAAGTACAATACATAAAGGTATATTAACATAACAAAGAAGATAAGAAAAAAAAGAGGAAGTTACAAGTGCATGAAGTACGTAAACGACAAAATAGGTTAGGTGATACACCTGTCAATAGTACATGCCAGCCAACTTTTACTGGGGATGTTATTAAGCATGTAATAAGTGTCTGCAATCTCTCCATGACTCCCATTTTTTATCGTATAAGTGCATCTTATTCAGTAGGGTATAATGAATGCGTTCCATAAGCATTACAGTGTCAATTCTGTGTAAAACGGAGTCCAAGGGTACAACATTGGACCTCCAATGTAGGGCAATAGACCATAAAGTGGCAATACATAATGTGTGTATCAATCTCAGATTGGCATCAGAGACCCCTGGGATATGGGCCCCCAATAAACAGGTCTGCATGGACAATCGTATCGGGGCACCCGACAATAAGGCAGCGACCTCAGAAATCCTACGCCAGATCAAAGATATGGTCGGGCAATCCCAAAATATATGAACCAAAGTACCCGTGCAGTCACAGCCCCGAAAACATAGAGGGGACGTTTGTGGAAACAGTACATGTAGTCTTGACGGGGTATAATACCATCTGGTTAGAACTTTAAGGGCCGTCTCACGAACCGAAAGAGATCTAGAGCTCTTGCATATATTATCCACCATGGAATCCCAATCCTCATCCGAAAAAGTGACGCCACAATCCTCCTCCCATTTTCGTCTGTACAAAGGGGGAGCATGAAAAAGACAGATCAAAAATTGGTGATAAAGATTTGAGATAAGACCCCTACCCCTGGGAGAGTCACGGCTGATACGTTCAAAAAAGGAAATCGGAGAGGATGGGGTAAGGCCAAAGTGCGCCTTAAAAAAGTGCCTAATCTGTCTATAACGAAGGTACTCACGAAGAGGAACATCAAACAACACGCGCAGCATATCAAAGGTAATATAAGATCCTCCTCTTTGGAAATCAGATAATCTGATAAAAGATCGATCATACCACCAATGAAACATATGAGGGGAAGAAAAGGCTACAACAAAAGTAGGATCCCCAAAAAATGACACACCTGGGGGAATAGAAGAGACTAAACCCAATTTAGATTTGTGTTTGGACCAAAGCGTCAGTGAGTGAGTCACTATGGAGTTATGAAAAACAGTCGATCGGGGGGAGATGTTAGACCATAAAATTCCCGGTAAATAAAAAGGACGTATCGACTGAGACTCAAACTTGATCCACGGGATTTGAGAGTTAATAGTAGCCCATTGTGACAATTGCGCAAAACGAGCCGAGAGATAATATAGCCAAAAGTTAGGAAGACCGAGACCTCCCGACCGTTGTGAGCGATACAAAATGGATGAGGCAAAACGTGGATGCTTATTTCCCCAAATAAAATTATTAATAGTCCGCTGAAAATGATCCAAAAAGGTTTTTGAGACCGGAACTGGAAGTGCTCTAAAAAGATAAAGCAATTTGGGCAAAATATTCATTTTAACCGCCGTGACTCTACCCAGAAAGGAGATATGATAACCGTGCCAGATCTTCAGTAGAGTAGAGAGACGCGATACACATGGTGGATAATTAGCCGCAAATATATCCGAGTATCTGGGAGTGAGGTTAATCCCCAGATAGGATATCCTGTCCTTGACCCAGCGAAATGGGAAAGAACTACGGAGAGATGCACTTAGGGAGTCAGGAACATTAACAGGCATGACCACAGATTTGGTAAAATTAACGGTGAGACCTGACACTTTGGCAAAATCGTTCAATACAGCACACAAGTTAGGTAAAGAAGTCAACGGGTTAGTAATAAAAAGCATAACATCATCAGCATACATGCTCAATTTAAAATGTGAAACTAATAATGAATAGCCAGAAATATCCGAATGTGATTTAATCGCCAATGCCAAAGGTTCCAACACCAGCGCAAATAAAAGGGGTGAAAGAGGACAGCCCTGGCGGGTACCTCTACCCAATGTAAAGAAGTCAGAGTTACAGCCAGGAAGCCTAATTCTCGTTTTAGGAGAGTCATACAGGGCATGTATGCCTGCCAAAAAACCCTCATTAAAGCCCATTTTCTGTAGCAAGGAGAACAAGTAGGGCCAAAGAACACTATCAAAGGCCTTGTTTATATCCAAACTCATCAACAGAACCTCTTTGGAATGTAAATTGGCGTCTTGAATAACATTTAGAGTGAGACGAATGTTATCAGTAATAAATCTGTCGGGAATAAAACCCGACTGGTCTGGAGAGACCAAAGAGGAGATGATAGGGGCCAACCGGTCCGCCAAAATACGGCTAAATATCTTTAGATCATTATTCATGACTGAGATTGGTCTATAGTTTTGTGGCAAACAGTGGTCCTTCTGTGGCTTGGGTATTAGAGACATGTTAGCCAATAACATCTCCTCAGGGAACTTACCCCCCTGCAAAACATCATTAAATAAAGTTATCAAGTATGGAGCCAATGTAGAGGCAAAATGTTTATAATAGCTAGCGGTAAATCCGTCAGGACCCGGTGCAGTAGAGCGCTTGAGCGCGCCTATCGCACATGTTATTTCCTCTAAAGTACAGGGGGCATTAAGAGTGACAATCTGAGAGGGTGTAAGGGCAGGGAGGGGTATAGAGTCCAGCCAAGAGTCCGACAGAGGGACAGAATCCGACTGCGGAGGAGCTAGTAGTTTAGAATAAAAATGTTCGAAAATACCCAAGACTTCCTGAGGTAGAGATGAGATAGCACCCGAATTTGTGCGTAATTTATACACGTGTGGGGGGCGCAGAGAGTAGTTCAACTTCCTTGCGAACATGGTAGATGCCGAGTTACTATGTAATAGGAATGAGGCCTTCGACCAGCGAAGGGCCTTTTCAGTTTTTTGGGAAAGCAGGGCATTCAGTTCCAAGCGCTTTTGGGACAGTAGCTGTTTATTAAGTAGAGATGGATTAGCGACATGGCTTCTATAGTGTGCTTCTAATTCTCGGGTTAGAAGTAGTATTTGCTGCCAACGTTTTCTATTTCTGGATGAGGCCATGGAGATAAGTCGGCCTCGTAGGACCGCCTTGTGGGCTACCCAGAGTGTGGCTGGGGAAATATCAGGGGTTAAATTAGATTGAAAATATTCCTGAATAGATGTAACCACTTCCTGGCGAGAGTCAATATCGGTTAGCATAGAGTCATTAAGTCTCCAAGAGAAGGGAGTAGGTGCCAATCCCACAAATGTGATAGATAAGGCCACAATACTGTGATCCGACCAGGGGCTCAAATGAATGCAAGCTACCTTAGAATTAGCTAGTAAAATTGGGGTACAATATATATAGTCTAATCTAGCATAAGAGTCATGTGGGTGGGAATAAAATGTGTAATCCCTGGCTCCGGTGTTGTGCGCTCTCCAGGCATCCACCAACTGGAGGGTATCTAATTTCTTAGTAAGGGATTTTGGGAAAGCCTGGGAAGAATGCGAGGGGGAACTACGGTCCAAAAGAGGATTTGCCACCAGATTAAAATCCCCACCCACCAAGAGATGAGGAGACAAAAACCTATCCAGAGTACCAAAAAATTTTGAAAAAAAGGTAGCTTGTGCTGAATTCGGTGCATATACATTAGCAATAGTAAGTTCTCGACCTGAAAGGGTGCCTTTAAGAATGATAAACCTACTGTCCGGATCACGATACACATGTTGAACCTCAAAGGGGAATGAGTTATGTAGAAAGATGGCTACGCCCCTACTCTTGGAGGAATGCAGGGTATAATACCCCTGCCTATAAGATCTATGAAAATATGTCGGGTGTTTTGCAGCTGCAAAATGTGTTTCCTGTAATAAGATAATCTTGGCTCCCAGTCGTTTATATTGAAGAAAGGCCGTTTTGCGCTTGTTTGGCGAATTGAAACCCTGGACATTATGCGAAATACATTGAATTACCATAGTAAACAGAGCTTATTACTATCATCATAAAAGTACACATTACAAGGATATCCCCTAAAATTAATTGGCTAGACATAGAAATCCGCAGGTCTATAGCAGACAGACGTACAGGTGGCAGAACCAGCCCAGGGGACCTCCCGACCCCAAGATGGGGGCCATGATGTCCACAGACCGACACAACACCATCCTCATGCACTAAAGTGTTGAAAAAAAAGAAGACAAAAAACAATAGAGAGGAGATTTGAAGAGCTCCTACAAATAAGGTAACTAAAGAACATGGATCAGGCTGAAAATTTGTCATACCTGATAAAACAAAAAGTTCAAATATTAAGGGGCCAAATGGGCCCAAACCCTGTCTCCCTAAAACATGGAAAACGGAACTGCCACCCCTCAATCGGGCGGCGACACTTCCGGCCATGTCAGGAGGCAGGGTGGGGTAACGTGTCAAAGAGTTGTGGAACCATAAACCAATGGGCGCAATTAAGAGGGACCAAAGACCCTTGTTATACCTTAACTCGTCCAGCTATCAATGCAAGACACACACATTACTCAGGATTATAAAATTAACATAGCAGTAACCATAGAAATACACATCCTGATAGCGTAAGATGTAAGAAACAAAATCCCTGTGTCTCAATTCTCGGTAAAGTCATAAAAGACAATAGGCAAGACCAAGGACTGTCAAACAATAGGTAATAGGCAAGTGAGAATGGACCTATCAACCCGGATCCTGTCTGACTCTCCTTCTATCTCTCCGTGGAGATGGGGTATGCCAAATGGGAGAGACACGAGGGGTGGAGGGTGGACGTTGAGGTGATGGGGCATCCGCTAGGCCCAGTTTGGCCAAGATTGCTCTACCTTCAGAAGGAGATGTAGCTATATATGTGCTCCCATTATGTGGAACAATCAACTTAAAGGGAAAGCCCCATTTGTAGCGAATACGAGCTGAGAACAGGACCGTTGTGACTTCTTTCATTTTTCTACGCTTCTCCAACGTGGCCGGGGAAACATCCGGAAAGATTTGTAAGACCGAGCCTTCAAAGGAGATCGTAGGGGTATTGCGAGCAGCTCTGAGTATTTCCTCTTTGGTCAAAAAGTCCCTCATGCACAGGACAATATCCCTAGGTGGCTTGTCAGTAGGAGGTTTAGGGCGCAGGGCTCTATGGATGCGGTCACAGGCAAAAGACCCAGGGTCACGATCCGGGAGGAGTGATTGAAATAATTTGGTCACGATTAAGGAGAGGTCAGACATAGACTCCGGGATTCCCCTGATTCGCAGATTATTCCTGCGATTGCGATTATCAAGGTCCTCCACCTGCGCCTGTAGTTGAAAAAAGGCCGTTTGTAAACGATCATGCTGTCTGGAAAGTTCACCATAGGCCAGGCTAAGTTCATCGTGTTTGGTTTCTAAGCGGTCTGTCCTGGAGCCCAGCGTGGCTATTTCCTGAGAGAGAACATTAGTGCTTTTATGCAATTCTGATTGAAATTTGGCGGCTAGTTTGGCGTACATAGATTCCAAGCAGGACTCCAAGTCTCCTTTTGTAAGTTGCTGTGTATTTTCACTGACCAAGGCCGATAAGGGAGCGGTGGTATCCTGTGTGGGATCGGACAGGGATGCTCGCTCTGTATTGACTGGAGACATGTTACAAAGCTCGTGTGCCTTAAGTAGGTATGTCGTGAGGGACTTCTGAGCTTGTCCCTTTTTTTTCTTTGTGGACGGCATACAGGGAGTCTCCTGGGGGTGATCAACTGAAAATAGGATAATGAATGGAGATTATAACCCCAGGGGACCTATAACGCCCAAAATAGGTTTAGGGTTGTAGTTACATGAATGCGGTTAGATTCATCTGCGAGAACATTATATTGTAAAGATAATTAGCAAGTCATGGAAGGGTAGAGAGGACATAGATCACAGTAACACGCAGATATAGCACACCGGAGCAGGATGATGGCACCAGATCCCAACCTAGGACACAAGAGGGACAAGTGGGAAGCAGAGGACCTCCAACACCAAGCACAGGGCCCTCCAGGGAGACACTCCACGGGGCAATATTAAGGCCCCAGTAGGCCTCTGAGCCCAACAGGGGCTGTGGTTACAGGAGATGGCAGGCTCTGTGGGTCAGCAACGTGAGGCCCACTCCCAGGTCACTGTGGGGGGAGCTAATAATAAGAGGGCACCCGCATCCCCCACTCACTGTGACCAGATGGAGGCTCCAGACCGGTGATGTAGGCCGCAGAGGCCGCCGCCACCGCGGGAAGCAGCAAGGCTCAGCGGCGTCTCTCCCCCAGTCCCAGCAATGCAGAGGGCGCCGCGGATGTCCCCAGGCGATCTCCCACAGCCCGGATGGCAGCAGGTGCGGATGGGAGAGCTGATGGGTGGCGCCGGAGCCCCGGCCCACGCGGCCGCACCAGGCCGCGGACGTCAGCCGCCACGAGGGGCGGAAATATCACCCGGGTTCCGACTCCCCGGGATCGGGGATACTACCCGGGTCCTCCGCCGTCACTCCGTGATCCGCTGCCGCACGGATGGCAGCAGATTTAAAAGCTCGGCACCGGAGCTCCGGATTATGCGGCCGCTCCGGTCGCCATCTTGGACACGCCCCCTTTTTGTCTCTTGTTTTTTACTATTGACTTATAAGACTGACCTTCAAATTAATGAGCCAGTAGTAAAGTGGCAAGGCTGAGAAGCAGTGGAAAAGCCAACAACTGTGGCAGCTCATCATTGTTTCCATGACAAAGTGAATTTGGTTTCTGGAAGTCCTAGGTGCTCTACAAGAAATCCAAGTCAATCTACTGTACAGGTGCCTAGCAGTGCCTGATGTTTGGTGGTCCAAAGGTTATCTTTAATGGTATAGTTGCCAAAATTTGAAAATAAGTGGCTGGGACACCCTGTAAAACCTGAAAGGAACAATAAGGCATGACGCTCACCACTGTCCAAGTGCATGAGGGCATGGCCAATAAAGTGTATGTAGTCAATAATGTGGGTGTGATATTACAGCATATGGCTTGTAGTATAGAACCTTTCCCTCTAGTTTACCATGTTTCATTGAGAAAGAACTGGTGTTCAGCAGTTATTTAAAATGGATCTCCACCCAATGGTCACCTTTTTTTTCTTTTCCAGGTAAATGCAAATTTTATTGTAGGTTGTAACCATCTCAGATATTCACTCGCCCAGGGGATCCAGTTGTGTCCTGCAAAATCCTCTCAGAATTCTGCCCCATTGAGTCCCACACCACCATTTTCATATATATCATCACAAGGCCCGCCAGCTCTTCCAGGTTTAGAAGCTGGCCTCATAATGACCCGACTTTCTCCTTCTTTCTCTATGAAGGACTATGTCTTCTGGGACATATGATGTGCATATTCAGGATGAAGAGTGGCATAATGCACGTCATTCACCTAGGACCTAGGTGAATGACGCGCATTGGGGGTAGGCCTGAAGTTTTTATGCAAAACTGTAAACAAGATGAAAAAAATTGCACGCTGTGTGAAAAGTAGGGGTGGATAGGAGGCAACTTAAACTTGAGAGTTTAGATCCGCTTTAATAACATGCTTCCGAACTGCTGCTCTGTCACTTGCTCTGCTGAAGCTGGAGCTTTACTGTGACAGTTGGCAGGACACCACCCTGCGTTTCAGTGTGCTGAAATGCAGATCAATCCAGCACTTGGCACTTTGCTGTCACTTGGCACAATGTCCAGAGTGCTATGAAACAGCCAGCAGGATGTAGACACTGCAATATTAAAATCCCTGGACAGACCCCGCAGGATCCGGGTCACTAGACAGCTTTGCAGACCAGACCCTTACTTTCCTCCCTTAAATCAAAAAAGCTGTGAATCCCCCTCCTTTCCTTGGCGTAGGGACCTTATAAATGCCTTAATGTGCACTGCAACACATTCAATAGTATGCAAAATTTATAAAAAAAAAAAAATTTATAAAAAATCCTCCTGCGCTCTATATACCTATAAATACCTATAAACTAACAGTAGAAGCAGCTAACACCTAGTCCTATACCTGTAGGTGAAACATAAATAAACAATACAAAATGGTTTAGCGCTACCTAAAATGCCATAAACCGTGACTAAATGTGCTAAAAGCCACACGATGTCCTATATTGGGACCAAATAAAGTGACCTAAACAGGTGATATTATAAATGTGAACCTAATCCCTATAGGGATACAACTGACGTGACCCCTGGTACCCAATAAACTGGGACACAACCTATATAAATAAAGTAATGTGAATCCCTGTTCAGGGATAAAAACACTCTGTGCTCAAATTATTAAACAACACTCTAATAACAAATATTATTAATAATACGTGAAAAAATGACCAAAATAACAATTAACAGCTGATAAAGGGGGGGGGGGAATAGTAATACTGGCTAAGGACTATTATGAAAAAGAATTAAAGTCACAATTAGGAGATATTGCGACCTACTTTATTTTGCCTAAGGATCCTACAGGTTCATATAAAAAAGAACTTTCTAAACTGATCAATAAAGGAGTAGATAACAAAATTGTTGAACAAAAAAGAAGCTCAATATTTAATTCCTGAAGTATGTCGGATACCAGTTATTTATACTGTACCAAAAATGCATAAAGATCCAAAAAAACAGTGGGCAATCAAACAGCTGAAATAGGGGCAAGTGGGGAGATACCAAATCCACTGACTATACTGTATCACTGAGTCCCAAACATGTAGTGTATGTGTTACTATTGAGCTGAGAGGTTTAGGCCGAGAGGGTGAAGGGAGCCATGCAATAGAAATCGATGGGATTGGGTGACGGGTGACACCTGGTGTAACGATCATAGCCCACAGAAGTAGGTCTTTTTTTTTAAAACAGTTGAAGCAATGGGGTGATTTGGACCGCTATATATACTGCATTTTTCCAAAATAACAAGCAAAATAAAAGATAGGATGAAGGTTTAGTGCAGAATGACACTTTTAGTAAATGAATAATATATATTGATACATCTGACTAAAAGAAGGAACAGTTGAGAAGGGAAGAGTGATAAGATGGATTTAGTTGCAAATGAGGAACAATCCCTCATGAGAGACAGTTGGGAGATATGGGGCTGATAGATTACCTTTGGTGTGACACATAGGAAATCCATGTTTGTGGCTCATGTTTTGAGAGGCCCTGTCCTTCATTTAAACTATTACCTTAGCACTGTAGCATACAGGTTTTTATTAGCATGGAGGAAGAGCTGCATGACTGAGGTGTTCTATCAGCACCCCATAGATGGTGGATCAGAAGATCCAAAAGTGCTTAACTGTATTATGAGAATGAATCAGTACAGCTTTATAATCGCAATACCATAATTGTACTAAATTAATTGGAAAATGACATCAGTGATTTTTTTTTTCATCAACTTACGATAAATCTATTACCATACCGTACATTGAATTGACAGTCTAAGCCCTACTGTTCTGGAGGAAGCCAGTAAACCATCAATATGCTTTTGGTAGAAATCTCATTCTATCTTCATGCAGCCAATGTAGCATGTGGGATTAGAACCCAGGGATACAAGTGTGCTAAGTACCGGTATTAAGCGTAATCAGCTAAAGCACAAATAATATTACCCCATTGCCTTAAAGCTGAACTCTAGCCATCTAGAAAAAGCCATGACATGCAGCTGGTCTAGAGATTTATTTTCCAAAAATGGCCTTCCTGGATTTGTCCCTTAGCTATTACTGGGTTCAATTTCCGATCAAGATCTGGTTACTGCCATGTTGTCTGGCTGCAAAGTGGTAATACCATATCTGCCAACTTTCTGAAATTATAAAAATTGACACATTTTAGCACAAATTTTGTAAGCAAAGAAATGCCCGTAGCGAATAGGGAAGAATGGAAATAGCGCAGGGCATACATGACTAGGCCCAGAGTGGTAGGGAACGGAAAGGGTTAAAAATTTAGCTCCAAGGGGTGGGGAATGGATTGGGAATTACGGGATTGGCAGATGTGGAGTGTAGGAGGTGTCTGTGGCACCGTAGGGTGGGGGTTGCTGCGGAAGGGGCGTCAGTGCAGCTGGATGGGTGCAAGGACCAGAGCTTCCCTCCCGCCCTCCCTGTTAGGTTGGGTATAGGGTCTTGTCCGGGGGCAGGTGCTCAGGAAACTCGAAAAAAAAAAAAAAACGGTGACACTGGTTGGAGAGGTGGGTTTTATGTTGGTTCGTGGGCGGTTGTTGGTCTTTGGAGGCGGTTCTCATCTTGGAAGGAAAACAATGGTGTGGGACCCCATCCGTGGTATGGGGGGCAGGGTGGATATTCCCAGTTAACCAAGGTTTAACTGGAAGGTGGTGGTGCTGCACTGCGGACGGTATGGTTGTCTCCGAGCTGGTTGGTTGCGGCTGGAGGCCTAGTGTATAGGGTTGTCCGCAGGTGCATTTTGGATCGTTTGTGGGTGCCTTTGAAGACCAACAACAATTCTTTGGTTTCCGTTAAGGAACGGTTGATGTATGTAAAATGTGAAGTTGTTAATAAAAGGCCATGTTGGCCATTTACTCCAAAATGGTGTCATGTTTTTGTAAAGTTTATTTGGTTAAAGGGGGGGTTTGGAGTGGTATGGATAGGCAATGGTGGAAGTAGGAGTGGACAAGCCTATCTATGGTGCAGTAGTCAAGGATACGTCCCTGCCACAGTCCTGTTTACATGGAGCACAAAGATCTAATATGAAGAAAATGAATGGTTAAACCCCACAAGTACTTTTTTTAGCTGTATTTTTCCCTTTTTGTTGTCTTTTTAAATTAACATGGTTCTAAAGCCTAGAATTCATGAAAGTAAAAAAAAACCTCCAGTGTGCAGTTTCCCCTAATATTTACCTGAGCCTTATCCAGCGATGTGCATGAGAACAGTGGCTCTCCCACCTCTCTCCCGCCCCACTGGCTCAGGCACAGCAGCGGGAGCCTCTCGCGTTGCTGTCAATCACAGTCAGTGAGGAGGGAATGGGGGAGAGGCTGAGACATGCTTTGTGTGTCCTAATCGACATACAGAGCTGGGCTCGAGAGGGAGCAGGCACGGGTGCCACCATTGCAAGGAGGAGGAGCCAGGAGCATTGGCGGAAGACCCGAGCGGAGGAGAATCAGGGCTGCTCTGTGCAAAACCATTGCATAGAGCAGGTACTGTAAGTATAACATGTTTGTTATTTTAACGAAAAGCCTTTGCAATCACTTTAATAGATGTAGTAATATAGAGATTGGATAAAACGTTTGTGCAACATAACACTTTTTGTAATAAAATAGTAGATTTTGTATAGAGATGCACACTTCAGATCAAAAAAAGGGTAACTAAGGCTGCAAGAGGGAAAGTGGGATTTGATCTCAAAAGATAGACAGTGTCTCCAAACGAGGAGAGTTCTGAGCTATGGGTACTACAGGCAGCAGTCTTTGGGAGGGATACGGAAAAACATGCCCCATCTACTATACAAAAGTATAATTAATGCTTCTGTGGATGAGAAATCGTGGTGTGCGCTGTCAGTAAGGGAAACTGCAAAAGAAGAAAACTATTGGCATATAAAGGCAATTCATATAACACCATTAAACATCGTAACTTGATTTTGGTGCCCATAGGCCAACATTAGCAGATTTGGACAGAAATGTGGTGCAACATTACTTGTATGTAGGGGCTGCTTTTACATTTTGGTGGCTTTTTTACTAAATAAAGACCATTTCATAGTACTGACACAAGGTACACTGCTATTGGGAAGCAGAATTAATGTTTTGCTTAAATGTTTTGTCAGCTGATGCTCAAGCTGTTCCAAATATCACCAAGGGATCTTCACAGATTGAAATTCATTTCCTGTAGCTTCCTCGAACTCCATTTCCTGATCGCTCAATCCGGCTTTTAGGAGTGTAAACAATCGGACAAATCCTTTTGAACCAGAGATTTGAGGCTAACAGCTTTATTTATTTATAGTGGGGGTAGGCAGCAAGAACTATAGGTGTGTCTTCCATACTGATGAAGCTTGCTTGGACAAGGAACTAATACGGGTCTGGGCTCCCACTGTCATCTGCACTGCTGAACAAATGATGTACATCTCTGAGATGGAAATGCTTGGTAACTGAAGACGAGCCAGGCTTCCTATGGTTCCTTATTGCATTCATTTTTCTAACTGTTGGATATTTTTTCAACCGCTTGGTTCACCACAGGGTGATAAATGTAAAAAGCACTGGGCACCAAGGTAATGCAGTGACATGGGCTTTCAAACTAAAACACAGGCAATATTCAGTCATTTATATTTTCATATAATGCATTCAAAGAAAATGATTGAAAATATTCATGATTCACATTGATTTAAGTGAAGGTTTGAAGTTTATACGGTCACTTCAATGTTTGGGTTCTCTGGCCTCTTGTGTCTTTGGGTAGATTTTTTTTTAAAACATTAGCAAGCTTTTTTGTTTTAGCAATACTGCCGGGAAGCTTCACAATCTTTTCAAGAAAACTTTGAACTTTGCCCAGGCATGAAAAAAGCAGCAGGTATGCTTTTATCCTCCCCCATTCCCAGCAGCATATACGTACCTTTCCTTGTTCTCCTGTCTCCCTGTTCAGTGTCAGAAGCCAAATGAAATAACGGATACTTCTAGATATGGAGGAGCATGTGGCTCACTGTGTGTTACCGAGCTGGGCCAATTAGCCTTATCACACAGGGAGTCCACAGCCATGGGTAAGACTCCAGTGACTCATAACTTACACAGGGCTTTTCGTTTGCTCCTAGCAGCTGAACAGAGTGTCAGGAGAACAAAATGAAGGTAAAAGGAAGGAAGGTACAGGGGCTGGACAAAATTAAGGAAACACCATTTAAAAGAACAAAAATGTTACCTAGTATGGCGTTGGATTGCCTTTGGCATCCTAAACAGCCTGAATTCTCCTGGGAATTGACAAAGATAAATTCCGAAAGGTGGATAATGGAATCTGATACCACTCTCCGTGCAAAAATTGTTTCAGTTCTCACAGAGATACCAGAAGTAGAAATCAAGCCTAAACCTTGTTCTCCAAAATTGACCATAGTGGCTCTATGATATTAAGGTCTGGTGACTGCAGCACCCAGGAAAGGTGTGGGACTTCTGCATGCTTGTCAAACCAGGATTTTACAACACTAGTTTAGTGAATCAGAGCAATATCATCTTGGTAAATGGTGCTGTCTTCAAGAAACAATGTCTGCACCATGGGGTGCACATGATTGGGAAAAATGTATACATAGCCGCTGGCAGTGACTTTACCATTCAAGATTCAAGGTTATGATGGGGCCAGCAGAATACCAAGATATGTCTGCCCAAACCATGATAGCGCCGCCACCATGCTTTACTGTTGGCACAGGACAGACCTGCGATGGTGTTCGCCATGCGTAAACATGTCTTGTGGTTGGGAACAGTGTGAAGCTTGATTCATTGGACCATAATATTGTCTTTTATTGATTGATAGTCCATAATTTATGGTGTTGCACCACTCTTTCCTCTTCTGAGCATTAACCTCCCTGGCGGTATTCCCGAGTGTAGCTCGGGGTAGAGTTTTAGTACCAAAAGCGGTAACCCCTAGCTACACTCGGGCTTACCATGCGGCGCTGCATAGGGAGTCCCTGCAGCACTTACCTTGTCCTTCGCTCCCACGATGTGTCCCCTGCAGCATCCCCGGTCATCTCCTCCGGCCGATGCCGGCATCCGGCTTCTGTGTTCCGGTCCCTGGGATGTCGGGACGTACGGGCGCCGCCGGCGGCGGGAAATTTGAAAATTTGAAAAAATGTCATTTTTTTCAAAACAAATTTTTCACAGTAAAACATTGCTGTTTCAACCCATTTCACATACATTTTGTCCCGAGTGCTTTGTCCTGTGCCCTTCCTGCATTTTGTCTGTTCTTTCTGTCTGGAAACTGAGAAAAGTCCATGGCGTCCAAAAAGTGTCCCTTTAGGTCAAAAGCGGTTTTAGACCGGCTAGAGAACAGCGATAGTAAATCAGAACCACTTGCAGAATTGAGTGATAATGATTCGTGGGGAAATTCATCATCAGACACTGAAAACGATTTTGCGACTTTGCTCAGCAATGTACGAACTTGGCGCTCTATTTCAAATTTTAGTGTTTTCGGTTTGATTATATTATTGAATTAAATGTATTATTATTATATTATTATTTTTTATGATTATTTATTAAATTATAATTTATGATTTTGTGTTTCAAATTTTATCATACCCGGTATGTTTAATAGACTCTTGTTCGGACAGATTTCAGTGAGTTATTCCTAAAAATTACAGCCTACAATAAAAAAACTACATATTTCCATGCAAAATAATGGTACCGCTTTCAGCACCAAAAATCTGAAATAATCAGACCGCCAGGGAGGTTAATATCGGTCACTAGGGGTTTGGCAATTGCAGCTCTCCCGTGAATGTTTTGCTTTTGGAGTTCCCTCTGCACAGTTTTTGTGGATAAGGGCTTTGGAAGACTGAGATGGAGCTCTGTAGTCACTTTTGCAGCAGTTGTATTCCTATTCCGGGTCACAATCCTGCACAGTGTCCTTTTGTCTCTTTCGGTCAGTTGACTATGTCAGTTGTGCTTATGCTTATCAGGCAACGTTTTCTCGGAAACTGTATATGCCCTCATAACCTTTGATACTATACCTCGCAACACGGCAAATAAATTGGAAACTTCAGTCACAGAGGTACCAGCTAAGCGGGCACCAACATTTTGCCCTCTTTGAAGCTCAGTAAGTTCTGACATGACTCCATATTACTAGCAGCACACGCAGTGAATGATGAAAGTGAGGCTTCCCACCTGTTAGCTAGGTGTCTCATCACACAGTGGAAGCAAAAAAATGTTTCTTCAATTCCACTTTCAACACAAAACATGTTGTCACTTTCACACCAGCAAATCATGTAGTGTTTCCATATTTTTGTCCAACCCCCTGTAAGTATATGTGTCTGGGCAGGTCTGCATTAAAGTGAACCTGTTGGTAGAATTGGGTTTTTGGCCCCATTCAAACCTGTGTGGTACACTTATGTGCTTTTTTTTGTTTCTTTTGCTTGCTTGTCACACGACAGCATAGGGCAGCCCGCTCACTTAAAAAGACTTGAAAATGGAGCAGTGAACTCCAAAACATATAGCCATGCTCCCCACCTCCCAGGTGTGATGCACTTCCGGTCTTGAACAGTCCATGCACACCAGGGTGGTTCCAGGATTTCCAGTTTCATTTCAAGGTGTACTGCACAGCTCCTGACAGCAGCATCAGACTCCTGAAAACACATTGGAGGAGATTTACTAAAACTGGAGGACTCAAAATCTGGTGCAGCTGTGCATGGTAGCCAATCAGCTTCTAACCTCAGCTTGTTTAATTAGGCTGTGGCTATAAAACCTGGAAACTGCACTCTGCAGTTTTAGTAAATAACCCCCACTGAGGCTTAACAGTAACCCGCTCTGGGTGGATTACTTGCTCTTATCCCTATGCATCTTGTGAGTTGCCACCTGTGATTTTTCATAAAATCATTTCCTATATACTGCACTTAGTTGGCACCCTCTGCTGTTTCATTCACTTGAATGCGGGACAAAAACTCCACAGTTCCTCTGCCTTTTTTGGGGAGGTTAGCCTCACGTGTTTTTCTACCATACATTATCTCACGTGACAAAACATGCATCTTGTAGCTGCATTTGGTGTGCCAATAACAAAATTTTGGCATGCATTGAGTGAGTGGCAGTCTAGGGACAGGATGCCACTTGTGAGGGACATCATTAGTACAGGGAAAGGTTCCAGTCGAGCATGGATAGCTCAGAGAAGGCTCCCCCAGTACTTCACACACTCCGGTGTTCAACACAAGAGTGGAGCTAGTGCTGACTACAGAAACACAATTAGCATTACAAAAGGACACCACCCCCAGTAGTGAAAGCTGTCCTCTGGTAACACATCTTTTTAAACATTGTGATTGCTTTATTACTGGATGGCTATGTAACAGTGTCAAAGACCTGAAAATTCATTGTTATTATAAAGCAACACAAAGTCAATACAGGATCAGGGGCGGATTGACAACTCATGGGGCCCCCGGGCAATAGGGGATCATGGGGCCCCTGTGTCCTTGCCCAAACTCAAAAAAGCCTATGAAAAAGGTACTAGGTGCATCTCATGGGGCCCCTACTGACCCCAGGCTCTCAGGCAGTGCCCGAGTATTCAAATGGTCAGTCCACCCCTGTACAGGATATATAATGCTCCATATGCTGTGTGTGGTTCCCCCTAAATAGGGTACCTATCTTAAGCCCTGCCTACACATCTCTATCTTGCAACCCTCCAAAACACACATATAAATGGTCTCTTTCTTTCTCTTTCTCTTTCTCTTTCTCTTTCTCTCTCTCTCTCTTTTTCCCCTTGATCTTTCTCTTTCTTCTTCTCTTTCTTCTTCACTTTGCCACCCTCTTTGCCTCTTTTTCATTCTACCATTCTCTCTTGCTCCACCAGGCTCTCTTTCTTTGTCTCACACTCTACCACCATCTCTCGCTTCCACTCTAAATTTCTCTTTCAATCTACAACCCTCTCTCCTTTTCATTCTTCTACCCTCTTTCATGCTCTACCACCTGTTCTCTCTCTCTTCCACTCTACCTCTCTCTTTTTTTCTTTTTTCCACTCTCACTTTACCACCTTCTCTTGATCCCTGTGGTTTTCTAATGTTGTTCTGTTTACTAGACTGTGTAGCCAGGGAATTTGCTGAGGCTTTTGAAATCTTTCAGAAGGAAGCGACCTTCAGGCAATTTGTCTTTCATATAAAGGATTTAAAATTTGAGCCCTGTGGGTCCTTGATCTTGTTTACAGGTGATGTTTTTCATTCTGTTTGCATTACTGAAATTTAAAAACAGAAAGCTTATCCTTGTCCACTCATTCAGTACAATTATTTAGTGAAAGAACTTTGCTCATCTTGCTGCAGAAAGTCCTAAAATCAATCACATTTAACATTAATATGTATGGTGTTGGAATAAACTGTAACGTTGCAACTGTATTACAGGACCCCCCACATTCTAACTTCACAGCGCCATTCTGCCTCCCTTGGTTGCTGCTGATGGACCCCAAGACCCCATGAGAGGAACCTAATAAATACCACTCCTAGGTGGCAGTACTCGGGCCCTACAGTAGGTCATTTAGGCATTCAACATTGCACTGTAGAATGGAGAAGGAAAAAGTCTTTGTATCCCCTTAACGCAATAATTTTTTTTTTAAGTGGGCTCCAGGGGAGCACTGGGTAGGTGGGCAGGCACTGTGATTTTAAGATATGACACTGTTGGGTGCCTACTATTCAGCTGCAAGTTACCATTTCATTCAGCCAAAGAGGGATTCCAGTCTGATGGAAGACTAGGATATGGAACCAAGATGCAAGCTGCTAAAGCACTTAAAATGGAACTAAACCCTCCTATGTTTTACGGATGAGGAAGTTGCCATTTTCACCTCTATGTGATTTGCAGTTACTCTGGTGCTGTCCATGTAATCAGCTATAACACCAGCCTCTTGATGACTTGACAGTTCTGCTGAGAGCAGAAACAACCGTGGGAATTATCATTCATGGCATGCCTTGAATGGGACTGTTTTGGAAAATAATTAAATTGATGGGTTTATTTCCGCATTAAGGTACATTGGAATAGCTTTAAAATATATCTAAAGCCCGTTGGTAAAATTTATTCTCTGTTTGTCCTGGTGACCATTGTTCCCAGGACTGAAAGTGGGGGAAAATCCAAAATTGTTAGTGGTCAACAGAATAAGAATAGAGAGCAAGTCATCATCAAGCATCAAAAAAAGTTATGGGTTTTCCCATGCAGGCAGCTTCCAAAGCTATATATATCATAAATCATATATCATAAATCATATATCATAAAGTGCAGCACTAAATAAACAGTCAATAATATTAAGATCACGATAAAATCCCAATATAAATAAGTCTGTAGAAGTATGGTGTGGTAAGATCCAAAATGAGCAGAAGTCAAATGGTGATGCTCTGGAGAAACGATAAAATTGCGCACTTACCAGATGCGCATAGGTTATACGCATTAATATATCCACCTCAGGACACTTAGTGTATGAGGTATGGTAGGTGTGTGAAGATCCTCCTTCAAGAAATGGGCAGCACAGTGGTGTATGGGTGAAGATTGCTAATCGAGAGGTCCGCTTTAGGATGGATCGGGTCAGCAACCTGCTTACAGGGATTCCCTTCTTCTGGATACTGTGTCAATCAGGAAATATCCACTGTCTCTGAAACTTAATGGCTCCATAGAGAAGCCATAAAAAAGGTGCCCATAGTGTAGTATTTTCCTTTGTAACTTTTATTCAGACTCAAATAGGTAGTACAGGTAGTGAATGTAAAATGCATTGACCCTTCTCAAAGATGGCCGCCGGACCAACACGTGGCTCTGGCGGCGTGACGTCACAGCGTGTTGAACCTCACACGCTGTGACGTCAAGCTGCCGGAGCCACGTGTTGGTCCGGTGGTCATCTTTAGAACACCTCTGGGATATCATGTTTCGGTCCATCCGATGACGCCAGGTTGCACCACAGACTGCCCAGGAGCTCAGTGATGCCCTGGTCCAGAACTGAGAGAAAATACCCCAGGACACCATCTGTTGTCATTAGGAGCATGCCCCGATGTTGTCAGGCATGCATACAAGCACATGGAGGCCATGCAAACTACTGAGTACCATTTTGAGTTGCTGCAATGAAATTTCAGCAAAATGCACTAGTCTGCTGCATAATTTTTTCACTTTGATTTTCATGGGTGTCTTTGAATTCAGCCCTCTGTAGGTTGATAATTTTCATTTCCATCAAATGATGGGGCATCCTTACGTTCCTAACACGTTAACCAGTCCATATTAGTATAGATCTCCAGCATATTTTTTCCCATTAAGATTTTATGTGATTTCAAAGTGTTCCTCTGATTTTTTTGAGCAGTGTACATGATCTGACAATTTTGCTGTGGAATAACTCAAGTGGTCTGAATAGAGTCCTGACTTCAATTGGATTGCTGTTGCTGGCTAGCACTTCTTATCTAACATCGGTCCTGGCCTCTGATTGCTAAATGGACACAAATTCCCAAAGACACACTCCAAAAACTTTTGGAAATCCTTCCCTGAAGAATGGAGCCTGTTGTAGCTATAAAGGAGAAGGCCATTTTTATATCAATGCCCATGGTTTTGGACTGGGATATCCAAGAAGCTGAAATAGGTGTTAAGGTCAAGTGTTCAGAAACTTTTTGCCATTGAGTGTTTTTCTCAAAGATGTTTCTGCTGTTTTTGCATTGCAAAGCCAATTGATGGTGTCAGTGTGGGATATTTATTAAAATGGAAGACTGCAAAATCTGGTACAACTCTTTATATAAACCAATTCCAGATTTTATTGCCAAAGTTTAATTGAACAAGCTGAAGTTAGAAGCTCATTGGCTACAATGCACAGCTGCACCAGATTCTGAGTGCTCCAGTTTTAGTAAATCCCCTTCTTAAACCAATACCAGACAATTTCCGTTTAACCGGTACAGTTTTTGTCTGAAAATACAATACAAATACATTACAATAAGAATTTTCGTAACTTTAATAACCTCTTCACTTTCAATATGACAAACAAATGGACCACCACTCATCCGATATTCGCAACGTGTATACGGGGCGTTAGTGTCCTAATGGATTCAATGGTTTAATAGCAACAGGTTTGCAGTAGGGTGCAGGTATATGATAAAGGCCTGTTGTCTCTACCTTGCACAGTAGATAAACCATTCATGATAGTACAGGGGTATCTGTTCCTTTTAAGACTTTCTCTCCAGTTGGTTGAACACTCCTTAAAGAGAAAAAAACCTGAAAGTGATTAGGGAACAAGGTGACAGCTAGTGGAGTAGAATTTATAGCTACAATATTTGATATTGACAAATCCACCATAGGGATCCCTGCAGGAATGTCACATCTGAGCATCACCAGTGGGTGTTTCTATGACGACCAAAGGTTAAGATCGTCTCTGTGTCACAGAAAAATAAAAGATGCACTGATATAACTTATAAATAGTTCCCTGTGATTGGTATGCTATATTTAATACATCAATCATGTTACCCTACAAAGAGGCATGCAGTAATTTCAGATTCAGAAACTGATTTGTAAGATGAGATATTGGATAGCATAAGGAACCTGTATTAATTTTTTTCTTGTTTATTTTTTTTTTATTTTTTTTGCACGTACATGGATTGTTTTCATGTGTAAAGGACAGCACCCAAAAAACTTACATGGAGGCAAATACTGAGGATTTGTTACTAGACAGAGCGTGGAAATCTGAATTTTGTAGATCAAAGTGACTGCTCCACATGGATTAAACCTCTCTTTAGACTCAGCACTGTAAAAATGCCTGTGGTTTTGTGTGTGTTTTTAATGAGTATTAGGACATATATTTTTTACCATTAACATGTATTTTAATATGTGCCGATATGTGGTATCCATGCATTTTATGTTCCTTCTAGAAGAAAAGAACAAAAACATCTGCCTTGCATATGGTATGCAGCATTAAAAATTACATAAGTTTACATTAAACTTAAAGGGTTGGTGAACCCAAATATTTTAGTCTTAGGTAGAGCACAGTGGACATGTAGGAAGGGTGCAGCACTTGGTTCCCAGAGAGGAGAGAACACACAAGGGGGCCAAATAGGGCAGAAAAGTATATTAACGTGAGGATTCTGAGAGGGTAGTACAAAGTTTGTATGCACGGCCCTACTGGCCCTGCAGCTTTTACAGAGAGGAGGTGGCTGGAAGGCAGACCAGCAATGAGGCATATGGATGAGGAAGGGCTCCTGTCCAAGACACAAGCAACAGTCCCTACTCTGCCCCTCTTCCACTGGAACCTCTCCCTACGCTGGGCACTCTGTCCTTACCCAGTGGGGTCTCTTTTATTAACCAAGCCACTGCATACATGCGTGCCAACCAAAGGGGGACAGTGCTATTGATTAGCACTGCCCCCACCAAAGATGGCTATGGTCAACCAAGGTAGCAACATCCAATTGGACAGCTGCTCTCCTGGTGACACCTACGGAGGCTTCAGAGGAACATGGGTTCCCCTTGCCCTCCACTCTCTCTGCATGGTGGTTGCCAGACCACCTATGCAGGGAGGCCAAAGTGCATCTGCCTACAGACTTAGTCAGCCCCAGGATTTTTACATGTCTTGGATACACCAAAAGTTAAACGTTCCTACTACATTGGCTTTTTTTCTTGTCCAAATGGGAGCTTTGTGTGTTCCTGCTCACCTTTATATGTTCACAATCCTTCTGCTGCATTCACCATAATACAGAAATATACAACAAGGGTAGAGGAAATCTATCGTAAAGTCTACAGCATGAGTGTAGGTTCAGATGTCCCTGATGAAAATATCTGATGGTTTATTTCTTCACAATAAAATTCAAAAAATTCAAAAATTCAAAAAATGTATTTTCTGTAACAGGTTTTGGGGCTGAGATAGGAGTGGAGTTGATTGATTTGAATACAATTTGATGTCTGCATGCCTCCCGACAGTCCAGGATTCCACGGGACTGTCCTGAGATTTTAACAAAATCCTGGCGTCCTGCTGATCCAGTTGTGTCTTGCTGTCGGGCGGGCAGAACTGTGGATAGCAGAGTACAGGCAGTCTTTCCTAACTGGAGTTGGGCCCCATGGGGTCAACAGAGGGGATCAAAATCTGGCAGGGATACCTGTGGGTGACTGCACAGCTTATGGTGTGGCTGGCCGGCTGGGCAGATTGTCAGAACCATTTCCTGAGAGTTAGGAAGCATACAAGGCACTGGAGAAGGTATAAGTCCTGTCGCCTTCCTGATCCATGCAATAACTCAAAGACAAATGCGTAGTGCCAGGACACTATGAACCTCATGTCACGCTCCGAAAGCCTATCTGTACCCATTAGGAGTGTGTTTATGTCTGGGACATGCCAAAAAATGTATGTAAGGAATTTGTTTTAGTGTATAAAATTCAAAAGTTTGTTAATTTAAATCAACAGAGACTATGCACAAGTTATAGCATTACTGGTAGAAGTGTGAGCTGTACAGGGTGAACATTAGTCACTTGATGAGACAATACACACGTGATTAGTAAGACACAGAGGTATATGGTATGACACAGTTCTTAGTATTAGCAAACAGCTCATCTGTCATACCTCCCAACAGGGACAGCACAGCTGCTTAGTAGCTAGCAATATTACTTTGCAGCACTAGGGTCATCAGTTTGAATTCAAACTACAACATTATCTGCATGGAGTTTTTATATTTTCTCTGTGCTTGCATTGGGTTCTTCTCACACTCCTAAGACATGCTAGTAGATTTCTTTGTTCCTGTGTAAATTGGCCCTAGTGCACTGCTCTTTTAAGGTCTATCCATAGATTTTCAATTATGTTTAGGTCAGGAGATTGTGAAGGCCATGGCAAAACCTTCAGTTTACGCCTCTTGATGTAATCCCCCGTGGATTTCGAGGTGTGTTTAGGATCATTATCCATTTGTAGAAGCCATCCTCTCTTTAACTTCAGCTTTTTCACAGATGGCATCAAGTTACCATCCACAATTTGCTGAAATTTTATTGAATCCATTTTTCCTTCTACTCGTGGCTGCAACACAACCCCAAAGCATGATTGATCCAACCCCATGCTTAACAGTTGGACAGAGGTTCTTTTCATTAAATTCTGTGCCCCTTCTTCTCCAAACTTACCTTTGCTCATTCCGGCCAAAAAGTTCAATTTTAACCTCATCAGTCCACAGAACTTGCATCAGGCTTGTCTATATGTTCATTTGCAAAGTTCAAACGATGATTTTTGTGGTGAGGACATAGAAGAGGTTTTCTTCTGATGACTCTTCCATGAAGACCATATTTGTACAAGTATCTTTTTATAGTGGAATAGTGTACCACAACTCCAGTGTCTGCCAGATCTTTCTGGAGGGATCGTGCAGTCAAACGTGGGTTTTGAATTGTTTTGCTCACAATCCTGTGAGCTGTTCTGTCTGATATTTTTCTTGGTCTTCCAGATGTTGCTTTAACTTCCACTGTTCCTGATGACTGCCATTTCTTAATTACATTCCGAACAGAGGATATTGACATCTGAAAATGCTTTGCTATCTTCTTATAGCCTTCTCCAGCTTTGTGAGCGTCAACTATTTTCAGTTTCAGTTTTCTAGACAACTGCTTAGAAGAACCCATGGTGCTGATTGTTGGGGCAAGATCAGATGAGTCTGGGCATTTAAAACCTTTGAGATTGACATCACCTGGTCTTCCCAGACATTGATTGAGAACAATCCATGACACTGGCAGGTCTCAGCTTGGCAAAGGGGGCAGTGCATGCTATAAATTCTGCAGGGTGCCCAAACTTTTGCAGACGCCATTTTTTTGTTTTCTGTTATTTTGAAAGTGTAAATGATGGAAATAAAATCTAACTTTTGTTGACATATTATAAGAATGTCTAATCTGGATTTGATGCCTTTTGGAGATTTTTCCATCTTTCCTTGGCTTCTTTATGCGCATTAATACAAATTTTTAGCTGGGGTGCCCAAACTTTCAATTCCCACTGTATATGTAGCACCCTCCTAAGCAGGTGCTAGGGATAGTCTCTTGCTCACTCCCAAGAAGGACTATGGAATATGGAATGTATAGTGACCACAACTAGAATGCACTGACGGTTCCTTCTAAATAAATGCACCTAGGGGGAAAAGGAGGAGTTTGGGAACCCCTGGAGGACATTACAAGAAGGCAGAAAAACAAAAGGAGAATCAATTTCAATAAAGTGGAACTTTAACCTGAAAATTAGGTCATGACAGATCGCTTCAGGCTGGCACCTTTTGCAGGCATAGTTAAACCATTACAAATAAGTGCCTATACTGTTTAAAATCCAGTAAGGCCCTGTCTCACCCTGTTCTGCACATGCTCAGTTGCTGTCTATTCTTAGCAATCTGCCTAAAATCAGAGTCACTAGAGACCAATCAGCTGACAGCTTTACTATTGCTGAAGGAGGAAGAAAGCCATAGGAATGACACAGACTGTGCGGAGGGAACACAGATTAGGGAGAGAGAAAAGACAAGCAAGAGAGGTAACAGGACAAACTCTGCTGCCACGGAGACAGAAAAGAGTTAAAGTTACAAAGATAGTGTCTTATCTCCCTGATATTCTCTAATTTCTCATTCACTGACAGCCTGTGAACTTCAGCTCTGTAAAGCTTCTGTCAGCCTTCCTATCTAACTGAGCCAAGGCACACAGTCAAGGCTGGAAAGGTACATATTTTAAGAAAGTGACATATAGTTTTTGAGACAAAGATGTGGAGGAGTTTCCAATAACGAAGAAACAGGAGCAACGCTGGAGGCAATTTACAGCACACACTAATTTTGGTAGCATAATTATTCATGTGAAATGTATGTTCTTTTGTTAACAAGTTTACCTCCGGGAGGTTTTATTCCTTTCATCATGACCAGGACATTTTTTGCTATTCAGCACAGCCATACTTTAACTGGCAATTGCATGGACATGCAACACTGTATCCAAATGAAATGTATATCTTTTTTCACACAAATAGAGCTTTCTTTTGGTGGTATTTAATCACCACAGTTTTATTTATTTCTTACTATATAAATGACAAAAAAAAACACACACATCTTGAACAAAAACACATTCTTAGTTTCTGTTATAAAATTTTGCAAACACATAATCTTCCTTCATAAATTTAGGCCAAAATGTATACTGCTACATTTCTTTGGTAAAAATTTCCCAAATCAGTGTATATTTAGTCTGTGTGAAAGTTATAGAGTCCACAAACTATGGTAAATATATCTGAAAATTGATCAATCCTGATGTAATGACGGCTAATCTCATTTCTTGAGGCCTGAAAATGCCAGAACAGTACAAATACCCCCCAAATGACCCCTTTTTGAAAAGTATACAATCCAAGGTACTTAGTGAGAGGTATGATGAGTTTTTTGAAGTTGAAAATTTTATCACAATTTTTAAATGATTGGTCAAAGAGATGACAAGATACCCCAGCCAATCACAGCGGCTGGTTACCGAGCACTATGATCCACTGTGTCCACTGGTCAAAAGATCGAGCTGCCGCATGCCCAATGAGGCATGCCAGTGTGCAAACAACGTATTAGTGCATCACGGAGCCTATAGCTGCCACCCGTTCACAGTAAATGTACTGGGGGGGAGGCAAGTGGTTAAAGAACATTCACTGTGTGACAGGATGAGACTCTGTCACTATGAAAAGATAGGAAATTTGTATTTAGGGTGAATGCGATGTTCCAGACTAGTGTTTCTGGGCATAGAAAGCTGTGGTTTTGGCTTTCTCTGGATTCTGCAGCTCTGGATCCAAACATTGTATCCTATGTCAAGATTTTGCTAGACACCTGCAATCTGACTACGTACACAGGTATGTGGTGTTGTTATATACTCAGGTCTGAGAATAGCTCAGAGCTCCCAGTTTGGAGACCGCTCCCAGTGGGGGAGATGGAAGGTCTCATTGAGGTTTCAGAGAGCCCAGCCAGAAGCCAAGAGATAGAGTTCTCAGTTCCAGGAATCAGGTCAGCTCCTACCGGGTGTCAGGAGAACCCCAATCCTTAGGTCAGAGATGGTCCTTGCAGCAGGGTGGTGTGTCTAAAGGCTAGAGAGCCAAGTATCCAAGAGAGTTGGACAACAGTCTGAGAGTCTGGTAAGAGGGGCCATGGAAGCTGAGTGACCTTATGAGCCAGGCGGATTTTCCAATGTGTGTATTTTTGCTGACGTTGGAGAAGATCTCCTGCGAGGGAAGTTGTTTGTCGTGAAATTTTGCTTTCTTTTAAATAAAAATGGACTACCAAGCCCTTAAAAATAGTTCCTGTCTGCCATGGACTCACTAAAATAATGCATCTACCACAAGAGCTACCTACCCCATGTCACAATTGTTATCAAAAAGGGTATAGTTCTGCTTTAAACTGGAGTTCCACTCATCCTGTCAAAAAATAAAGGTCAGCAGCTACAAAAACTGTAGCTGCTGACTTTTAAAAAACAGCCACTTACCTGTCCCTCGGTCTCGCGGTGTGTCTGTTTCACCGGCCATCCTGTATTCCAGGAGGCCGGCATCTTCAGTGTGGGCAACCGGATGTGATAGCTTGCGGCCTCACAGCCGGGTACCCACTGTGCATGCGCGAGTAGCACTGCGCTTCATGAATGGTCCTGTAGTCTTCTGGGACCTGTCACGTGTCATAAAAAGACTACAGGGAGGGAGGACACCTTCCATTTCCGATCACCTAGGCAATCAGATCGGAAGTGGGAGTGGGTACCTGTCAAATTCGCATACCTGGTCCCCCCCCGCCCCCCAAAGGTGCCAATCCTTAATGGGGTGCAGTCCTTAAAGCGGAATTTCCCCTTTTGGGTGGAGCTCCGCTTTAAGTAGTGGATGTGTATGGGGTTTTTTTTGGGGAGAATAAGAAAAATATTTAGTGTCACTTTAAATTCCCTCCACCTCGGTTTTTTTTTAACATTTTATAGAGAAACTCAAAAGCAATTGTTGGTAATTAGCTGTTTACATGAATATTTACTAAATTTAGCCTTTTCCCTGTAGTTCAGTTTCAGAGACCATTAGCAGGCTATTGCCTGATCTAACTCTCGTATAAAACCTTGGACTGCAAACTTCACGCTGCACCTGTTGTTGACTCAGAAACCTTGGCCCTCGAAGTGTATCGCTCTATATAGTCAGTGTCATTCTGCCTCCCGGGGAGCGCACGGTGACCGATAATGTGACTTATTTACATGGTTACCATGGCAACTGACTTTCAGGGTTTTCAAATATGAATTCTGAATAAGAATGATAAGTTCCCTGCTGTTTTCACTGCTAGAGGAGCCTCCGAAGCTTTACAAGGCCCGATGGCAAATACGAAGCTGAATTCTCTCTATCGTGTAATCGATTGCAGGCCTGCATCCTCTCAGGCATGTGAAAAATTAACCCGCTTATACGGGATGAGCACTTGACAGTAACTAAGAAAAAGTTATCATCACCCCAGCACTATAAGCTGGCCGGAATTATTTAGCAAATATATCACCATAATACCTACAGACACTTCACTGCAGATGTCCGCTAAGGATTCCTATTTTTAGTCTGTGTGTGTTTTATTCTATGGATCTGAATATTCAACGTTTAAAGCAGAACTTGAGTTTTTTCTATCCCAGTTTATATATAAAAAAAACACTTTGGAATCACGGGGGACTAGCATGTTGGCCAAGATGACAGTACATAGACAGTAGGGTTTAAGCAGGCCCAGAACATTTTTGGCACACATAAATACTATGGCTGATGTGTTTTATAGCTGAAATACACATATGAGAGTTGTTTTGACTCTCCCTAAGGCTTTGTATTTCTTCCCAACCTGTCCTGGGATTTGCACAACTCTGCTACACCACACAGCCCTGCCTTGCAGGGCAGGAGACTTGATGTTTCTTTGCTGCAGTTAAGTATCATTTTTTAGTTTCTTCTCCACCACCATACAGTGACTGGGCAGTGAAAGGAGAAGCAGCACACTTATGAGCTCATCCCTCTTGTCACTCTGATCGCTCCTCCTATCAGCATGCTCCTAGTACTACAACAGAACTGGTTAGCTTCTTGTGCTACCCCTCCCTCCATCAGTCCAAGCACTGCTGTATAAATAATTGCAAAAGAATCATGCTTGCATTCATAAAACATACTTTTAATGAGGTATCCAAGTTTTTCCAAGCCCAAGAACAAAAATTGATTGTATTGCAGCTTACCGGATATTGATGCCTGCATTTGTTTTTTGGTTCACTTCTTTCTTCCTTCCTTCTTCTTTCTTTCTTTCTTTCTTTCTTTCTTTCTTTCTTTCTTTCTTTCTTTCTTTCTTTCTTTCTTTCTTTCTCTTTCTTTCTTTCTTTCTTTCTTTCTCCCTCTCTTTCTTTCTTTCTTTCTTTCTTCCCATACACTTTAATGAATACAGAGCTGGCATTATTTTGTGATTTTTTTTATATCTTCCGTTTTGAATGCCAAGGGCTTTTTTCCCTATCTGGCCCTTCCCAAAAACCAGTGTGCCATCTATAGTATCCTGTAGCTACTGAAAAGGATTAAAACGTGCAACAAATAATAGTCACTCTAAGTGCTGTGATGTGTATCCAAATTCATGAAATAAAATACTATATATAATATTAATCAATCATAAATTCACGTAAAATAGCATTGTGAATTCAGGAAGTCCATTAGTAAAAAGTCCAGCACAAATGCACTTCTTCCACCACACCAGTTGTGATAACACGTGCAGATTCATTCTCCCAATATCAGTAAAATTTTATTGCCTGTCATTTTTCAGATAGGCAATAAAGGCTCAAAGCAGAGATCCATAAGCTCTCACCTCTTCTCAACATATGCTACTCCACCTCCACTCAACTCAACTCCAAAACAGGGGTAAATGACCAGGGATCATATAAAAAGAGAAACGCTCCACATAGTGTAATGAAATCCCAATAAAACCTTTATTCCAATAGAAAATATCTCACCAAAAATTTCTTGGATTTAAGTACTAACTACTAGTGACTATTATTTGTTGCACTTATTAATATGAGTAGGAGGTATATAGTGGCAGCAGTGAAATAATATATAATCATGTTTTATTTTTCATAACTTTTTTTAATTTTTAAAAAAAAAATTCATTTTTTTGTACACAATTGAGTATTACCATTTTTGGTGAATTTTTATATTTTTTTTAGAACGTGGAGTTGGGGTTGAAAAAACCAGTGAGAATTATATTTTTTTACTAGTCTTAAGGTAATGCTAAACCAAAACTCATTTTTTACCTTAATGCATTGCTTGCATTAAGTAAAAAAAAACTTTTTTTGTCTCTCTGTGCATCCCCGTCCCTGTGTGAAGGGAGAAGAGAGGGGAGAAGAGATCAGCACTGTACACGGCTGCATCTCTTCTCCCTTGCTTACTCTTCACACAGGGACACAAACAGCAGCAGGAGCCATTGGCTCTTGCTGCTGTCAATCAAATGTAGTGAAGAGGAAGTGAGTGGGTGGGGCTAAGTCTCACTGTGTTTGTCTATGGAGCACAGCTCCATAGACACACAGGTCAGGAGCTTGTATCCCCATACCAAACAGCTTGCTATGGGGGACACACAAAGAAGAGGAGGAGCCGAGATCACCTGCAGGGGACCCAAGAAGAGGAGGACTTGGACCGCTCTGTGCAATACCACTGCACAGAGCAGGTGAGTATAACATGTTTGTTACTTTATTTGAAAAATTATTTTAGGCTTTAATGACACTTTAAGCTTCTTTCAGACAGGTAGTAAGCTCTGCAGTGCATAACTCTTCAGACGCTACTTACGCCTTCTGATACCTGTTTTTTTTTCCGTTTTTTAAAAGGTGTTTAATTGTCAAATGGCAATTTTACATTTTGGGACCCCAAGCCAGTCGTTCTGCTCCGGGCTGTGGTGTGGCCCCATTGATCTCAATGGGCAAGTTTAACAGGCAGTCATGCTTGTTAGACTCTCCCCCCAAAGTTAAATATGCTATAGCATTTGTACAGCTGTCAGGCTTTAATAGTTGACATTGAGTGGTTTTCCAGCCCCTCCTTCCCAGCCCTGTGGTGTGGTGGGGCTGTGGTGTGGCCCCATTGATCTCAATGGGCAAGTTTTGACAGGCAGTCATGCTTGTTAAACTCTCCCCCCAAAGATAAATATGCTATAGCATTTGTACAGCTGTCAGACTTTAATAGTTGACATTGAGTGGTTTTCCAACCCCCCCAGCCCTGTGGTGTGATGGGGCTGTGGTGTGGCCCCATTGATCTCAATGGGCAAGTTTGACAGGAAGTCATGCCTGTTAAACTCTGCACCCCAAGTTAAATATGCCATAGCATTTGTACAGCTGTCAAGCTGTAATAGTTGACATTGAGTGGTTTCCCAGCCCTTCCCAGTGCCTTTACTGAAGTAGACTGAAATTTGATAATTGACCATTGAATACAATCAGCAGCAGTTGAACCAGACAATTGAGGAAACCACTTACACTAATGGGGTCCCTCCCTCGCTGGTCTAGAGTGCTACAGAATGTCATTCATTAGAGAGGAAGAGCACTGAGGGACCAATATTTTGCTGATTCAGCCATTGAAGAAGCAACTCCTTATGGAAAGGTAAGGGGTCTGTTAGCGCTCACTTGCCCGACATCACTTTTAAAACTAGTTGTCATCGTTTGTGTATGTAAGGCAAAAAGCAGTATGCAAACTACCAACATCTAACCAGTCAGAATTTCTCATCAATATTACTGATGTAGAATAAAATGTGATCATTGTTCACTGATCTCATTGTGATTGCTCTCTGTACTACATCATTGAATAGACTCAATATGTGAGGAGTGATAGAAGTAGCAGGAGAATGTCCCCAAGATAGATACACAAAGGGAAAGTAATAACTTAGAATCTGCTGCATAGAGGAAAATTCTCCCCTCTTTTGTCACGACTTGGGAAGGTTGTTCGCACCTGACATCTAAAATTATCCTATACATCGTCATTCACACATACAATGTGAAGCTTATTGCTTTCCTGCTAATGAATGTATCGTAATTTTCACACCCCTTTTTTAACACCATTTTCTTTTAGTAAGTCCTTTAAATATTGTCTACTGTTACATTTCACTAAAACAAGCAACCAAAATCATTCACTATGTATTCACCTGTCATTCACTGTTATAATCGTGCTGTCTACTACTAGAATTAAAAGAATATTTTTGCTGCCTCCCAATTTTTGTGAACCATCACCCTTACTACTATGCCTTGTCACTATGACATTTGACCCCATTTTTCCCACCTTGGAGAAACAACTGAGGTTTTGTATGATTGGAAGAAATGTATCTTCCTATTAAGAGAAGGGGCACTGGTTGCTGGGTCATGAAAGTCTTTTTTTTTTAAATCAAGAAGCGATTTTATTAAGTGAAACAAGGGGTCATCCAGAGCTCACACGTTTGAAGAGATACAATCAGTACAGGCACATGTACATGGAAGTATCACAGTAATAGAAGTACTGGCTGAATATAGCATATTGGCATTGTGACATTACCATGGGGTACAGCAACCCAAATAAAGAGGTAATGAGTCTTGTCCCAATAGGAGAGTAACTATAGGAGACTCTCCAATACCAGATCAATGGAGGATAGGCATAGTGTGGCTAACCAGTTATGCCACAGCTTGGTAAATTTTCCAGGGCATCCCCAGTATTGAAAAATAATTTCTTTAGGTACAATGTATGGCCCATTCGTTCAAGCCATTCTCTATATGTCCACTGCTGCTGAGCCTTCCAGTGTTGTAATTGAGATTTCTGGCTTGGAACAAAGCACTGTTAATGGCTACATAGGAATAATCAGTTGTGAAAGTCTTTCAGAGGAAGTTAATGTAGTAAGTAATTTTTCTGTATGCTGGAGACACCTAGACCCATCAAGTGATCAGTTGATGGAGTTATGGAGTTTCCATTTAACAGGAAAAGGAGGGCAAGGGATGTGTTCCCCCAAGAATTCCCTTTTCTGGGGAGAAAGACTGATACATAGCAACAGATACCTCAGCCAAAGACAATTAGTGGTATTATAGTTCATGGTGATTTTCTACACTGAGAATATTTTAGTAAATTTTACAGGTGGGTAGTCTCTTGTATCCAATGGAGTTACCAAGTTGTACAATGTATAGAAGATGGACGTGGAGGAAGAACTTTACCCCTCTCAGGTCTGATGTCTGGTGTGAGAAGTTATAATAAAATGAAATCCTGGTGAAGGAGATGCAAGTCCTTTGGTGATTAGCAGTATGACCAGTTAGTAAAAGCCAGTCTATATCTGCAGAAGATGGGGCTGAGTCTCAGATGCCTTAAGCCAGAGAGTCCACTGGGCACATGTCTAATTGTACAGCCCAGGGTCTCAGTGTGGAATCTCTTTGTGTTAAACTGAAAGTATAATAATCCCCCCTTTACTTTATGGAAAGGCGTCTAGGCTGGAATATGATGTATCCTGATCTCCAGAAAGGCTTCTGTCAGCACCTGTGGTAGTGAGCCCTTGTAGATATTCAACTTGGAGTTCCCCAGGGTGCAGAGTCTAAGCCCCAGCCTGCTTCTTCACCAAAGCCCCTGATGGTGGGGATGGACTTGCAGCAAGCTGGGACCAGGTCACGGCCCCTGGGTACGCCCAGCTGAGGATGAGGAGACTGCTCGCAGGAGCAGAGTACAGTGGGAGGAGACAAATGGAAATCCGAAAGACTAGCCGAGGTCAGGACAGGCGGAGAACAAGCACAGTCAGAGAACGAAGCTAGGGTCAGTACACAAGTAGTCAATACAGGAGATAGCAACACACAGGCGCTCAGGGAAAGTGGCCTAGACTGAGCATGTCTTATATAGGCAGGCAAACACGGAGGCGGGCCAGGAAGTGATGGAAGGGAAGGAAATAAAATCCAGAGAACAGCAGACGATGCCCATAGGTGAGCACAGACAAACACACATGTGAAAGGGATCAGGAACAGCACTGCAGCAAGGAGGCAAGAATACACAAACAAGAAACTGCAGGCTAACTTGTGACAGCTTCACAGTCCTTCTAAGGCTTAGACTACTTTCCATTCTCTGTTGACTGTTTTTTTTTCTCTCATGTATTGTTTTGTTTTCTATTTCCATTTATTCAGTAGTTTAGATAACTTTTTACAGGCGTCTGTGAATCTTTGTACCATGTCCTTCCATATCATCTTCTTGCTGACTTCTGATTCAGAAATTGCTAGTGATCTGTGGGTCATGATGACCCGCCCTGCTTCAATATGTTGAGCCACCTACACAGAACAAGCTTGCAGATAAAGATTCCTTACTTTACTCTGACTTTCTAGACCTGCATATTGGTTCCAGGTGTGAGAATAGGCAATAAAAGAAGACCATGGTGTCAGGTAGCATCATAGCATAGAAAGGAACACAAGGGACGTCCACATGACAAAGTTAGTTTTAAATGGTATACTTATATAGTTAGTCTGGTTGAAAAAAGGCACAAGTCCATCTATCTCAACCCACACAGAAAAAAAACACACGCACAACAGAAATCTTCCATACACGCAATCTTATAGCCACAGTTGATCCAGAGGAAGGCACAAAAACCCAATAAAGCATGATCCAATTTGTTCCAGCTAGGGAAGAAAATTCCTTCCTGATTCTTCAAGAGGCAATCAGATATTCCTAGCTCAGTCCATCTAGCTCAGCCCACAGAAAAAATAAAAGCACAAGCACAAACAGAAATCTTCAATATACACAATCCTATACTCACAGTATCTACTGAGCCTTTCCATATTAGGGGATTAAATCTTTTTTCTTCCAGATGTAAAGAGTGCCCCCTTGTCCTCTGTGATGACCTTGAAGTGAATAACTCTACACCAAGTTCACTGTATGGACCATTTATGTAATATATTAAGTGAATTTACTTCTAATCTTTCCTCATAGCTGAGCTCCTCCATGGCTCTTATTAATGTAAAACAGAAAGGTTGCCCCAGTGCCAGTCCAGTCACGTACATGGAAGGAGAAGAAAAAACACTGCTCTCACCTCCGGTGCAGTCCCCTGTGTAGAGGATGGCTTCAACCATCATGCCGACCACGCCCTGGTGTAGCCGGCATGACAGCTGAGGCCATATTCTACACATGGGACTTCACGGGAGGTGAGAGCAGTGTCTTTTCTTCTCCTTAGAGAATTTTGGCATAGTGTTGGCACTTCCACGTCTTGGCACCAATATACTAGCACCGAGCAGCCCTGGACTTCCAAAGCCAGGACAAAATATACCGTATTGCTGGATGTGGGGACTGGATCAATACACTATCCAAGTGTCCATCTGAAAGATTTAGTGTGAGAGGTGGTGAACGGATCAAATTGTATAATGAATCTGTCCTGGATAACTAACAATTCTCAGCTACTTCTTCCCAACATTAAAGTGTTAATAAACCCAGGACCCCGCATTCACTATATATGGTCTCCCACAGTACGCAGAACATGGGAATGCAATTATTTTAGTAAATATAAAGTATAAAGTAGCCTTGTGACTTCTATCAGTGTCCAGCTGGGCACTGGTTAAAGATTGTAGGAGGAGTTTTCATTCTCCTCTGCCTGTCCTATGAGGCTGCATAACCCCTGACCCTCTGTCTGGACAGCGGTGATTGGTCCTGTGCTGATCACATGCACCCTCCCAAAGAGGATACAATACACACTAAACTGAGCATGTGCAGAGTGACTCCTAGAGCTCTGTTCTATCAGCAGATGGAATGAGGACATTAAAAGAGGATCAGAGAAGACAGGATCAAACAGCCTTTTTACATAAGGCGGAGGATTAACCCCTTAGGTTCCACAGTGAGTGTAACAAGCATGCTTTAATGCAAATACAGACTGATTTTACTGTTTTGGGTTTAGTAACACTTTAATGCAAAGAAGGATCATTCTCCATTGACTATTGCTGCTATATCTACTGTATCTACTGCAGAATCTCTATATATGATGGAACAATTTTAACTGCTTGCCATCCAGCCACTGTGGAAAAACGGCCACAAGGTGGCACTGCTGGGCAAAATTGCATTTTAAAGTGTCGTTTTGCAAAACAGGTAGGGGGCGCGCGCTAGGCACGCAACCGCCCTACCCGTCCCGCAGATCGTGGCCGCGGGTGTCAATCACCGGGTCCCTGCCGGTCATTACCCACCGGGTCCCAGTGATTAAATTGTAAGCTCCAAGGAGCAGGGCCCTCCTAACCCTCTTGTATTGAACTGTATTGTTGTTGTATTGTCTCCCGTTATACTATAAAGCGCTGAGCAAACTGTTGGCGCTATATAAATCCTGTATAATAATAATAATACCAGCACTGCAGTATGACTTGGTGACGTGGTGAGTCCCATAAGTGCAGTACAAGCCAGTGCGGTGGCGAGCACAAGTATTGTCCCGCAACCACCAAATTTAACTACCCCCCTTGATTTTTGGAGCTGTTTTTCACGTAATATCTGTATGCATTGATTGTGGATCTCAGCAATTTTTATGCACAACAATTTATCGCCGCCAACCCAAATTCAAACTTTGCCAGACCAGTCGCATTGAAACTCATTACAGTTTCCGAATTTACATTTTTTTTAGGCCTAACCCTCAATATGGGTATTACTAAAAAAAATGAATTGCGGTTGGGTTGGTCCGCAGACCCGATTCATCATATGCCGTGTTCTCTGCTGCCATGGCCAGGCATAGATATGAGAGTATAATGTGTTTTATGCATTTCAACAACAATACACTCTGTCATCCTCGGGGTAACCCTGAATTTGACCGACTCCACAAAATTCAGCACCTCGCAAATCAGCTTAACCAAAAATTTGCAAATGGCTATACTCCCCAGCAAAACATCTGCGTTGATGAGTCCTTCATTAATTTTTCTGGCCGCCTTGCATTCAAACAATTTCTCCCCAGCAAGCATGCCAGATATGGGGTCAGGATGTAGAAGACCTGTGAGAGGACAACAGGCTATACTTATAAGTTTCGGATTTACGAGGGAAAAGATAGTCACGTGGAGCCCCCTGGATGCCCAGACTACATGGGAGCAGTGGCAAGATAGTTTGGGACTTGGTGTCATCCTTTTTCCATATGGGGTACCACTTATACGTGGACAATTTTTATTCAAGCGTGCCACTATTTAGACATTTGTACAATCTTGGAACTGGCGCTTGTGGCAAAGTGTTACCTAATGTGTGCCCACCATTAGAAGTGGGTGGATGCAGGGAGGAATATTCTAATGGTGGGCATACCACACACTTTTTCTGAGATCTCTTCTCCTTTTTTCATTGCTCACAGGCTGCATACAAAAAAAAATAAAGAACATTGTATATATACCCAACAAGGATCAGCGACGTACTGGTACATCACTGGACTTTGAATGGCTATACCAGGATGATGCCTACAGCTGCAGGCATCATCCTGGTATAGTTTTTTTCTGCCAGCGATCAGCTTTCATGTAAAAGCAATCCTAGTGGCTAATTAGCTGCAGGATTGCTTTTACAAGTAGCGGGATATGATGCCCCCGCTGCCTTCCACGGCCTTCTCGAGAATGCAGCCTGTGTTTCTGCCAGCTGACCATAGAGCTAATTGGAGACCAGAGTGGTGCCAATCATCTCTATAGTCTAAGAATTCGGAAGCTACAAGCATTTCATCACTTCAGTTTCTCAGGCTATAAACAGAGCCATTTGTAAATTGAGAAAGCATCTGATCACACTGATTTTGGTTTGATTAGATAATGTAAGGGCAGAGGAGATATCTAGAGCCTGATAGACCCCAGATTTCTCAAAAAAGAATATATGACAATGCCCATTGAAGTTATAGGGGATATTTGCATTCCCTGTGATAGAATTAAAAGTGATTAAAAAAAAAATGAAAGGTACAGTGTAAAAACAATTTAAAAAATCAAAATAACTTAAAAAAAAAAGACTCGCCCCTCCCATGCACGCACACCTGTGTGCACAAGCGTTGACCCTGTGTCGGTATGTAAACAGCGGTTGCACCATACATGTGAGGTATCGCCGTGAATGTCAGATCAAGGGCAGTAATTCTAACACTAGACCTGCTCTGTAAATCTAAAATGGTAGCTTTTAAAGGCTTTTAAAGCGTTGCCTATGGATATTAAAAATGTATGCAGTTTGTCACCATTGCACGGGGCATGCGCAGTTTTAAAGCATGTCATGTTTGGTATCTATTTACTCGGCATACCATCATCTTTTCTACCTCACAAAATAATTGGCCAATTGCATTAAAACTAAAAAAAATTTTTTTTTTTTTTTGTAAATTGTTTGAAAAATCTCTGCGCGAGTACTATGTGCCATAAAAAATGTAGTACCCACCATTTTATTCACTAGGGTGTCTGCTTTAAAAAAAATATATAATGTTTGGGGGTTTAAATTAATTTCCTAGCAAAAAATACTGATTTTTTCATGTGAACAAAAAGTGTCAGAAAAGGCTTGGTCTTCAGTTGGTTAGAAAAGTGAGTGATGTGTGGCATAAGCTTCTAATGCTGGGCATAAAATGCCCCCACCCCCCAAAATGACCCCTTTTTGGAAGTTAGACACCCCAAACTATTTGCTGAGAGGCATGTTGAATCAATAGAAGAATTTATTTTTTTACCACAAGTTTTTGGAAAATGACAAAAAGTTTTTTTTATTACACAAAATTGTCACTTAAATGATTTATTGCTCACACATGCCATGGGTATATGTGGAATTACTCCCCAAAATACATTCTGCTACTTATGGGGTACCACGTGTGAGAGTATGGGGGTACCACACGTGAGAGACATTTTGGCAGTCTACCCAAGCACAGAACCCCAAAATCCAATAAGCACCTTCAGACTTTATTTCCTCATTACATTTCCAGACTACTTATCACAGTTTCGGAGGCCCTGAAATGCCAGGATAGCACCTAACCCCCCCCCCAAATGACCCCTTTTTGGAAAGTAGACACCCCAAGGAATTTGATAAGGAGCATGGTAAGTATTTTGAAGATCTCATTTGTTGCCACAAGCTTTTGGAAAATTAAGAAAAAAAAACAAAAACATATTTTTTCTATTTTTTTTTATATTTCAAAACCTTGCAAGAAAAAATGAGATCTGCAAAATACTAACCATGCCTCTTTTTAAATTCCTTGGGGTGTCTACTTTCCAGAAAGGGGTCATTTGGGGGGGGGGGTTGGTGCTATCCTGGCATGTCAGGGCCATCGAAACTGTGATAGGTAGTGAGGAAGTGAAATGAGGAAGTTACGTACCTTCAGGCTCTCAAAGTGGTCAGTGGATTTCAGGCTCCTGTATGTGGCTAGGCTCCCAAAAAGTCTCACACATGTGGAATCCCCATACTCGGTAGAAGTAGCAGAATGAATTTTGGGGTGTAATTTCACATATATCCATGGCTTGTGCGAGAAATAAATCATTTAAATGACAACTTTGTGTAAATAAAAAAAAATGTTTTTGACATTTTCCAGAAACTTGTGGAAAACAAATAAATCTTACATGGACTCAATATGCCTCTCAGAAGATTGCTTAGGGTGTCTACTTCACAAAAAGGGGTCATTTGAGGGTGTTTGTACTATCCTGGTATTTCAGCACCTCAAGAAATGTGATGAGCAGTCAGAAAGTAAAAGCTGTGTAAATTCCATTATCTATACCATATTTTGTAGACGCTATAACTTTCACACAAAGCAATAAATATACACTTACTGGGATTTTTTTAACCAAAAACATGTAACAGAATACATTTTAGCCTAAATTTATGATGAAATTTTATTTTTTTTGGATATTTTTTATGACCGAAATGAGAAAATATTGTTATTTATGAAAAAAAAAATTTCTTCAAATTTTTTTTGTTTATAGCGTCAAAAATAAAAAGTGCACAGGTGATCAAATACCACCAAAAGAAAGCTCTATTTGTGTGAAAAAATGGACATAAATTTCATTTATGTACCGTATTGCATGACTGCGCAATTGTCCGTTAAACTAGTGCTGTATAGCAAAAAAATGGCGTAAATTGCTGTATCTATACCATAGTTTGTAGACACTATAACTTTCACACAAAGCAATCAATATACACTTATTGGGATTTTTTTTACCAAAAACATGTAGCAGAATACATTTTGGCCTAAATTTATAACTAACTTTGAGTTTACTATATATTGTTTATAGCTGACAGAAAAAAATATTGTTTTTCTTCAAAATCTTCGGTCTTGTTTATAGCCTGAAAAATAAAAAGCGCACAGGTGATCAAATACCACCGAAATAAAGCTCTATTTGTGTGAAAAAAGTCGTAAATTTCGTTTGGGTGCAGGATTGCATGACTGCGCAATTATCAGTTGAATTAGTGCAGCGTCGAATAGCAAACAAAGGCCCGGTCATTAAGGGGGGGTAAATCCTCAGGATGGCAAGTGGTTAATAAAAACATTACTTACAGTTATTACATTCTTGCTCAGTATTTGTGGGGCACAAATAATAGTAATTTAGCAATGCTGTTACCAAAATATACTTTTCCTATAAATTTTCCCATCTGGACACCTTTCTGGATGTTTGTCAAGATTATAAGAGAGCTGTCCGCAGGAACTCCATATAGAGCATGTTTACTGCACTTTTTTCTCTGCCTTTACACCAGAAGATGCATATTCCTATGAAAGGTCATAAGAGATGAAAGCAACCTCCGCCAAGGCAGTTTTCAAGGATGGAGTACTGAGAAAAGATATGCTTGAGTAATGGTTACTCCATTGTTCAGATCTCACAGAAGTAGGATGTTGTCTGTGTTAGGCTTCATTCTGTGCTCAAGGATGAAATTGTTCCAAGGCATATTTTTCCTCCAACAGAGTACCCAAAGACAAAAACCAGACTTACATTTCACCATATTTACTGCTAAGTGTGATTATGCAATGATTGTATAACATTTATGGCCAAATCTCCGTTTAAAACAAAAAATGCGGTAAAAAGACATATGCATTTTCTGGTTGAAATGCACCTGTGAAAACATGGACATATGGCTCAAAAAGCACACTAAAAACACAACTGCAGTGTGTTTTTGATACATTTTCCATGGATTTCAATGTGAGGTTTTTTTTTGTGTGCTTTTTAAACAGGGTACCAAAGATGCAGCATGCAGGACATTTCAAAACGCACTGCACACTGATGTGAAGAGATCCATAGGATTTAACCACTTGCCTGCCGGGCGCTTTTACCCCCTTCCTGCCCAGGCCAATTTTCAGCTTTCAGCGCTGTCGCACTTTGAATGACAATTGCGTGGTCATGCGACATTGTACTCAAACAAAATTTATTTTCTTTTTTTTTGAGACAGAGCTTTTTTTTGATGGTATTTAATCACCACTGGGTTTTTATTTTTTGCTAAACAAATTAAAAAAGACTGCACATTTTGAAAAAGTTTTTTCTTAGTTTCTGTTATAAAATTTTGTAAATAAGTAATTTTTCTCCTTCACTGATGTGCACTAATGAGGCTGCAGTGATGGGCACTGATAGGCTGCATTGATGGGCACTGATAGGCGGCACTGATGAGGAGGCACTGATAGATGGCACTGATGGGCATTGAGAGGCATTACTTGTGTGCATTGACAGGAATCACTGCTGGGCACTGGAAGGAAGCACTCATATATGGCACTGATAGGTGGTACTGATAGGCACTGCTAGGCTGCACTAACTGGCACTGATAGGCAACACTGATTGGAACTGTTAGGTGGCACTGATAGGCGGCACTGACCGGCACTGATAGGTGGCACTGACAGTTGGCACTGAAAGGCAGCTCTGATGGGCACTGATATGTGGCATTGATGTGCACTGGTAGGCACTGATATGTGGCATTGATGTGCACTGATGGGCACTGGTATGTGGCATTGATGGGCACTTACAAGTGGTATTGATGGGGCTATACTGATCATCAGGGCACTGATGATCAGTGTAGATGTCCCCTCTGAGGAATGCCAATTACCTGGTCTCCTCTACTCACGCATCAGCTTGAGGAGAGGTCTGCCAATAACCAGCATTTCCTTGTTCCATCTTTCCGTCTTCAGTGTAAATGTTCCCTCCACGGAAAGCCGATTACCGACTCTCCTCTCCTCTCGAGCTGTCAGCGTGACAGCTCGAGAGGAGAGAAATCCCGATAACCGGCATTTCCCTGTTTACATGTGATCAGCTGTGATTGGACACAGCTGATCACATGACTGATCCAACAGCTGATCATCGCAAGCTCCCCTGTCAGTGGTAAATGGTTTGTCTCAACCCTGTAACTGCTACATCTTAAGGGCAGCCTATTCTGTTGAAAAACAGCATACTTACTGGCCAGATCTCCAGGTACAAATGAAGGAAAGAAGGCGTAAAAAAAGAAAACAAATGCAGCCGTCACATCTAAGAATTGGTAAGCTACAATACAATAAATGTTTTCTTTGGGTTTTAATACTGCTTTATGGTGTTGAAGAACACAACAAAAGGTACTGGTTTGTACTGGTAGTTAGGTAGGCAGTGGGGGAGATTTACTAAAACAGGTGCATGTAGAATATGGTGCAGCTGTGCATAGAAACCCATCAGCTTCTAACTTCAGCTTGTTCAGTTAAAGTGTTACTAAACCCCGGACCCTGCATTCACTATATCTGGTTCCCCGGACCCTGCATTCACTATATCTGGTTCCCCGGACCCTGCATTCACTATATCTGGTCTCCCCGGACCCTGCATTCACTATATCTGGTCTCCCCGGACCCTGCATTCACTATATCTGGTCTCCCGGACTCTGCATTCACTATATCTGGTCTCCCCGGACCCTGCATTCACTATATCTGGTCTCCCAGGACCCTGCATTCACTATATCCGGTCTCCCAGGACCCTGCATTCACTATATCCGGTATCCCCGAACCCTGCATTCACTATATCCGGTCTCCCCGGACCCTGCATTCACTATATCTGTTCTCCCACAGTACACACGACATGGAAGTGCAATTATTTTAGTAAATATAAACTGCTAAATACCTTTTCTCATCAGCCGTTAGAGCAATCTTGTGACTTCTATCAGTGTCCAGCAGAACACTGGTTAAAGCTTGTAGGAGGAGTTTTCATTCTGCTTTAGGAGGATGCAGGACCCTGTTTGCACAGTGCTGGTTGGCCCTGTGCTGATCACTTGCACTCTTCAAAGGAAAAGAAAACCAGCAAAACACACCAAACGGAGCATGTGCAGAGTGACTCCACACAATGGGGTAAATTCACTAAGAGTTTAATAACGGCTGAAAAATGCGGTAAAAGAATGCATGTGGTAAATTTTTTGCAAATGTGCAATTCACTAAGAATTTTGCGGTACATAACTTGTGGTAAAACATCATTATTGCAGTAATTACCGCATATTTTCATGCGGTAATTTATCGCACGGTAGCTGGTTTTTAAGGAAGCCAGCCGCGGCATCCTTAACAACGGATGACTTATCAGCTGTTAGTGGGCGTCCCACTGACAGGTGAATGTAAGGAAAAATAAGCCAGCAATTACAAATGATGAATAAAACAGTGTGGGGATTCCCCCCATCAATACCAGGCCCTTTGAGTCTGGTATTGATTTTAAGGAAAAACCCCACACCAAAATACAAAACAAAACTGCCTTTAGGTCACAAACCTAAGTGATTTTGGGTCTTGAATGGAGCTGGGGGGGACCTCACACTGTTTTTTTTTTTTAATTTTGGCATGGGGTTCCCCTTAATACCCTTACCAGACCCCTAGGGGTTAGAGGGACCCTCCCCTCCCGTTGCATCTGAACAATTACCACATGTGATACCACCAGCAAAACCCAGGTGATAAATATTGCATCTTTTGTTACTTTCTGTTCTGTTTGTAAATTAGACTTAACAGCTTACCACATGTTTTTTTTGCGGTATTTAACGATGCATTTTTAATTTTGAGTTAAATACCGCAGAATAGTTTTTGTTTTTTTGTTTTTTTTGTGAATTGGATATTTTGTTACCGAATACGATAATTTATCCAAATGAGTCACGTGACAGTGTTATCGCATGTGGTAACCTATAGTGAATTGATCCCAATATGTCTTATCAGGAGATAAGATGGGGACACTGGAAGAAGGCAAGGATCAGAGAAGACAGGATCAAACAGCGTTTTTGCACAATTCAGAGGATTAACCCCTTAATTTCCATAGTGAGTCTAACGAGCATGCTTTACTGAATGTACAGACTGATTTTACTGTTGTAAGTTTAATAACATTTTAAGCTTTGACCATAACAGCTAGAAGCTGATTGGTTACTATGCACAGCTGCACCAGTTTTGCTGTACACCAGTTTTAGTAAATCTCCACTATTAGTTACATAGTCTGGCTGAAAAAAGACAAAAGTCTATCCAGTTCAACCATTAAAAAAAAATAGTTATAACCCTATACCCAAAGTTGATCTAGAGAAAGGCAAAAAAACCCAGCAAAACATGATCCAATTTGCTCCTGCAGCGAAACAATTCCTTCCTGATCCCCCGACAGGCAATAGGATATTCCCTGGATCAACTTTACCTATAAATGTTAGTATCCAGTTATATTCTGTGTATCTAAGAAAGAATCCAGGACTTTTTTAAAGCAATCCACTGAGCTAGCCACAACTAACTCTTGAGGGAATCTATTCCACATTTTCACTCTTACTGTGAAGAAACCTTTCCGTGTTTGGAGATTACATTTCTTTTACACCAGATGTAAGGAGTGCCCCCTTGTCCTCTGTGATGACCTCAGGGTGAATAGCTCTATACCGAGTTCACTATATGAACCACTGATGTATTTATACATGTTGATCATATCCCCCTCATGTATTATACATAGAGATCATATCCCCCCCTTATGTATTATACATGGAGATCATATCCCCCTTATGTATTATACATGGAGATCATATCCCCTCTTAATCTCCTCTTCTCAAGAGAGAATAAATTCAGTTCCTCTAATCTTTCCTCATAGCTGAGCTCCTCCATGCCTCTTATCAGTTTGGTTGCCCTTCTCTGTACTTTCTCCAGTTCCACATTTCCCTATTTGGAAATACTATTTTTAGCACAGTAATGCTGGCCTTACAAGTTAGATTCAATTCTTTTTAACAGTTGAGTTTAAAAGTATATCTAATATGTTTCTAATTAACAGATGCACTATAAGTGCCAAAAGTATTGGGCCAGCCCTCCAAATCATTGGATTCAGGTGTTCCAATCACCCCCATGGCCACAGGGGTATAAAATCAAGCCCCTAGGCATGCAGACTGCTTCTACAAACATTTGTGAACGAATGGGTCACTCTCCGGAGCTCAGTGAATTCAAGCATGGTACCATGATAGGTTGCCACCTGTGCAATAAGTCCATCCGTTACATTTCCTGGCTACTAAATATTCCACGGTCAACTGTTAGTGGTATAATAACAAAGTGGAAGCAACTGGGATCAACAGCAACTCAGCCACCAAGTGGTAGGCCACCTAAAATGACAGAGCTGAGTCAGCACATGCTGAAGCGCACAGTGTGCAGAAGTCACCAACTGTCTGCAGAGTCAATAGCTAAAGACCTCCAAACTTTGTGTGGCCTTCAGATTAGCACAACAGCAGTGCGTAGAGAGCTTCATGGAATGGGTTTCCATGGCCGAGCAGCTGCATCCAAGCCTTACATCACCAAATGCAATGTAAACCATTGGATGCAGTGGTGTAAAGAATGCCAACACTGGACCCTTTAGCAGTTGGGACCTGTTCTCTGGAGTGACAAATCACACTTCTCTGTCTGGCAATCTGCTGGCCATGTCTGGGTTTGATAGTTGCCAGGAGAACAGTACTTGCCTAACTGCATTGTGCCAAGTGTAAAGTTTTGTGGGGGGGGATTATTGTGTGGGGTTGCTTTTCAGGGCTTGGGCTTGGCCCCTTAGTTTCAGTGAAGGGAACTCTTAAGGTGTCAGCATACCAAGATATGTTGGACAGTTTCATGCTCACAACTTTGTGGGAACAGTTTGGGGATGGCCCCTTCCTGTTCCAACATGACTGCTCACCAGTGCACAAAGCAAGGTCCATAAAGACATGGATGAGCGAGTTTGGGGTGGAGGAACTTGACTGGCCTGCACAGAGTCCTGACCTCAACCTGATAGAACACCTTTGGGATGAATTAGAGTGGAGAATGCGAGCCAGGCCTTCTCATCCGACATCAGTGCCTGACCTCACAAATGTGCTTCTGGAAGAGTGGTCAAACACTCCCATAGACACCCTCCTAAACCTTGTGGACAGCCTTCCCAGAAGAGTTGAAGCTGTTATAGCTGTAGTGGGTGGGCCAACTCAATATTGAACCCTACGGACTAAGACTGGGATGCCATTAAAGGTCATGTGCGTGTAAAGACAGGCATCCCAATACTTTTGGCAATATAGTGTCTCTCCCGGGAGTTTAGCTTTAGGTTTGGGAAAACACTGGTTTAATCTGTTGTTTCAGGTGACGGAAGGGCCCATCCTCAAGGTTGTAGGAAAGTATCACTCATTTTCTGTTAATGGATAAATGCAGTCTGACTGACTAAAGTCTTTATATGCAGTCATGGATGTGCATCTAATAAATAAAGCATGCAGCTGTAGAGAAGTGACATACTGCAAGCCCATGAGTCTCTGTAAGTGACAGGAAAGCTTCCATCCACTCACACTCAGGCCCCCAAGCACATGCCGCCTTTAAAAATGTCTGTCATTTACCCGTCACTCCTGTCAAGAGGTGTCTCAGTCTTTCCACACAAAATATCTCAAGCACTTCATTAGCAGATTATGTTTTACAAGCCTTTCAGTAGGAATCACAGTAATAGAAGAAGGAAAATAGAAATGGCACAAGCTTCGAGAACTCTTTGTAGGGAATTTATAGTTTTTTATTTTCTTTCTAAAATATCTGTTTCAACATGATTACCCTAAAGGCATCGATCACAAAAGGAGGTCAGCTGGCTGATTGGCCATCTCTTTCTGAATGCTAGTTCACTTTGAATTAACAGAGGCCACACAACCAGTGCCACTGCATTGATCATGTGACTGGCCTTGATCACTGGACTAGCCACCCAATGGAAAGAAACTTCACTCTCCTAATCAACTTTGACTATTTTTAATCCTTAGTCGTTAGCATTAGTAAATAAATAGGAAATTATATCCTATTTATTTTTTCCAAACAATTTTTTTGCATTTCTTCAGTTCTTGTCTGGTTTCTGGCCTAGGTATATGATATCATACACCTCAGGAATCTTCTGGAGGGGCTTTCTCTGCTAAGCACACCCTCCTGCCTGCATACCTAATCTAAGGTCAGATGGATTCCAGGAAATAAATGCTACTTGAATCATCTGCTCTTACTCAAGATGGCCACAAACAAAAATGCTAGGGTTTTTTTCAAAGTGGTTTCTCAGCAAAATAGAGCACTGAGACATGGATGAATGGGGGGGGGGGGGGGGGGGTGCTTTGAATATTACACATTAATAAAATAGAAATTTTTTTTGTGATGCTCAGATGTAGTGCAATTCCACTTTACTGAGGAAGCAGCTGATATGCATTCGAGTTTTTGACCTTTATAATTACATTTGCCTGCCAACCCTCTAGTTGCCTAGCTATTTTGGCAGTTAGGGGATGCACAATTTAAGGAGTATATTGTGAAGGTGTTCTTCCTATTTTGATTTAGTTAGTTTAGTTAGAAATAATTTCCTTGGTATTCTTGGCATTACATCTACACTCACTGGTCACCTTATTAGGTACAGCTGTTCAATTGCTTGGTAACACAAATTGCTAGTCAGCCAATCCCATGGCAGCAAATCAATGCATTTAGGCATCTAGATGTGGTGAATGCAGCTTGCTGAAGTTCAAACCAAGCATCAGAATGGGGAAGAATGAAGATTTAAGTGACTTTGAATGTAGCATGGTTGTTGGTGCCATACAGGCTGGTCTGAGTATTTCAAAAACTGTTAATCTACTGGGATTTACATGCACAACCATCTCTAGGGTTTACAGAAAATGGTCCTAAAAAGAGAAAATATCCAGTGAGCAGCAGTTGTGTGGATGAAAATGCCTTGTTGATGTCAGAGGTCAATGGAGAATGGGCAAACTAGTGTGAGGTGATAGAAAGGCAACAGTAACTCAAATAACCACCTGTTACAACCAAGGTATGCAGAATACCACCTCTGACTGTACAACACATTGAACCATGAAGCAGATGGGCTACAACAGCAGAAGACCACTCCATGTGCCACTCCTGTCAGTAAGAACAGGAAACAAAGGCAACATATCATACAGGCTCACCAAAATTGGACAATAGAAGATTGGAAAAACCTTGCCTGGTCTGATAAGCCTCGATTTCAGCTGTGACATTCAGATGGTTGGGTCAGAATTTGGCATAAACAAGATGAAAGCATGAATCCATCCTGCCTTATATCAATGGTTCAGGCTGGTGGTGGTGTAATGGTGTAGGGGATCATTTCTTGACACTAGCAAGATGCAGCTAATAAAGTGGTTGGTAAGCGTATATCTTGATAAAGAAAAAAACAAAGTAGGCTTAGTTTTCAGTACACAGTTTTGGGTGGAGCCTATGTGCTGATGTCACGCCGCCGCATCATCGTTCTGGAGTGGCAGCCATTTTGGTATGTGGCATATGTAACATTTTTACTTCTCCACGTGGAATGCTTTTATAGATTACTTTTAAATAGATACTACACTATATATCAATCTCTGGGCTCCATTTGGTGAGCATCTTTCTTTAGGATTGAACCGGACTAGTAGAGTGGATGTTATAGACCCCATGACATACATGCTACCTAACAAGTAGCTCTCTGGTGAGTGCATAGTGGTGGTGGATCGCACATTGGATTTCAGAGCACTGTATGGGACTGAATACTATTTGCCGTGATTGTTATCATCACACCACCGACATACAGATTTATATTGAAAGGGATTTTTTGTTAACTATTTTGTTGGTTACAATGAGATTAATTTATATTAATTTATATATTTTTTTGTCAATGAATTGTTTTATTATTCACTTGACATGTTTTCATGCGCTGCTCTTTTTATATATTCAGTTTTCAGTACAGACTGGGACAGTGTTTCTCAACCAGGGTGCCGTTTGGGTTCCCCCGGTCTGTCATGAACACAGAACCCAGTTTGCCCTGGATAAGCATCACAGGTAGCCATTTTGTAGGGGCCAGGCATTAGCCCCAACACAGCCAATGATGCTCCAGGGCCAGGACACAACCTCATTCACTGCTATGGAGCTTGCACCATGGCAACACATGATGCTGATTCAGGGCAGGTGGCATGCAGGGCATCTTCCATTATTCAAGAGAGGACAGAAGTCGACATTTATGTATTTATTTCAGGTACTTATATAGCGCCGTCAATTTACGCAGCGCTTTTTCATATATATTGTACATTATTACATTATTACATTACATTACATTGAGTTTATATAGCGCCAAAGGGTTTGCTCATCGCTGTACAATAGAGGGGGGGACAATACATGAAACATTACAGCAACTACGAACAGCACACGAGGGGTAAGAGGGCCCTACTCTTTCGAGCTTACAATCTAGGAGGGAGGGGGTAGTGGTACAGGAGGAAGTGGCTGTGGGGGATGGAGTGGTAGGAGGAATGAAGGAGAGCAGCAGTTAGGTGAGGGTGGGGTAGGCTTCCCTGAAGAGATGGGTTTTCAGGGAGCGCCTGAAGGTGAGGAGGGAAGGTGACAGTCTGATGGATTGGGGTAGTGAGTTCCAGAGGATGGGGGAGGACCTGGAGAAGTCTTGCAGTCGTGCGTGGGAGGAGGAGACCAGGGAGCAAGATAGAAGGAGGTCCTGTGAAGAGCGAAGGGTACGGGTAGGGTTGTACTTGGGAATCAGGTCGGTGAGGTAGTTAGGGGCAGTGTTGTGAATGGCTTTGTAGGTCAGAGTGAGTAGTTTGAATTTGATGCGTTGGGCGATAGGGAGCCAGTGGAGGGAGAGGCAGAGGGGGGTGGCAGAGGTGGAGCGGGTGGTGAGGTGGATGAGTCTAGCCGCTGAGTTGAGGATGGTCTGAAGCGGGGAGAGCCTGCACTGGGGTAGGCCGGTGAGGAGGGAGTTGCAGTAGTCAAGGCGTGAGATAATCAGGGAGTGCACAAGTAGTTTAGCGGTGTCTGGGGTAAGGAAGGAGCGTATTTTGGCGATATTGCGGAGGTGGAGCCTGCATGTGTTTGTCAGTGATTTGACATGAGGTTGGAAGGAGAGGTTAGAGTCCAGAATGACTCCAAGGACTTTGGCTTGCGGGGCGGGATTGATGGTGGTGATGTTAGTAGTGATGGATAGGATGGGGGGGGGGCGCGGGCAGGAGGGAAGACGAGAAGCTCGGTTTTGGAGAGGTTGAGTTTGAGGAAATGGAGCGACATCCAGTCAGAGATGTCGTTTAGGAGGTGAGTGATGCGGGCGGAGAATGTGGGGGTGAGGTGAGGGGTGGAGAGGTAAATTTGAGTGTCATCAGCATAGAGATGGTAGTTGAAGCCGTGGGAGTGTATGAGTTTGCCAAGGGAGGAGGTGTAGATGGAGAAGAGAAGGGGTCCAAGGACAGAGCCCTGGGGGACCCCAACAGAGAGGGGGAGGGAAGGGGAGGTGGCACCATTGTAGGAAACGCTGAAGGAGCGTCGGGATAGGTAAGAGGAGAACCAGGAGAGAGCGGTGTCTCTGATGCCAAGGGAGAATAGTTTATTAAGGAGGAGGGGGTGGTCAACCGTGTCGAAGGCCGCGGAGAGGTCCAGGAGGAGGAGGACAGAGTAGTCGCCTTTGGCTTTGGCGGTTAGTAGGTCGTTGGTGATTTTGAGGAGGGCGGTTTCGGTGGAGTGTAGGGGACGGAAGCCGGACTGTAGTGGATCAAGGAGGTTGTTGTCAGTTAGGTGGGCGCTTAGGCGGTTGTAGACTAAGCGCTCCAGGAGTTTGGAAGTGAGTGGCAGCAGGGAGATGGGTCTGAGGTTGTTTGGGTCAGAGGGGTCCAGGGAGGGCTTTTTGAGTATGGGGGTGATGTGCGCATGCTTTAGGGGGGAGGGGAATACGCCGGTAGAGAGGGAGAGATTGAAGATGTGGGTGAGGGAGCAGATGAGGGAAGAGGGGGGTGACTGGAGGAGTCGAGAGGGGATAGGGTCTAGGGGGCAGGGAGTGAGGCGGGCTTCAGAGAAGACCCTGGTGACTTCCTCAGTGGTAGCGGGGCAGAAGGAGTGCAGAGCTGGTGGGGTTACGGTAAGCGGGGTCTTGGGTGTGGAGGGGGGCAGTGCGGTTGCGAGGTCAGAGGAGGGAAGAGATGAGGGGGAGATAGGGGGGGGGGGGCTAGGTGGGGAGGTAGATTGCGAGTTGACTATGTCCTGACGGATTGCATCAATTTTGTTGTGGAAATGAGTGGCAATCTCGTGGGCGGTGAGTGAGGTACTGAGTGGAGGAGGGGGGGGAGAGAGCAGGGAGTTGAAGGTGGAGAAGAGTCGGCGAGGGCAGGAGGAGAGGGTGTTAATCAGGTTTACGAAGTAAGCCTGCTTGGCGGCGTGGAGGGAGGAGGTGTAAGAGAGGAAGGCAGATTTGTAGAGGGAGAATGAACGGGGGGACCTGGTTTTGCGCCATAGTCTCTCCAGCGCACGACTGCGACGTTTGAGGCATTTAGTGTGGTCATTCTGCCATGGTTGGAGCGGTCTGGGTTTGATGTAGCGTTTGGTTAGGGGTGCCAGAGAGTCTAGGGTGGCTGATAGTGAGTCGTTGTACGCGGTGGTGGCTAGGTCAGGACAAGACAGTGGAAGGATGCTGTCGTGTAGGCGGTCGGCAGCTGAGTGGAGGGGGGCCGGGTTCAGGTTGCGGAGGTTGCGGCTGGTGATGGTTTGGCGCTCTGGGGGGGGGGAGTTAGGGGAAGGGGAGATGGAGAACGTGAGGAGGTGGTGGTCGGAGAGAGGGAAGGGGGTGTTAGAGAACTGGTTGAGGGTACAGAGGTGGGAGAAGACGAGGTCCAGGGTGTTCCCAATGATGTGGGTGGAGGATTGAGTGTGCTGTGTGAGCGCGAAGGAGGAGGTTAGGTGGAGGAATTGGGAAGTAGCCGGGCTGTTGTCATTGATGGGGATATTGAAGTCCCCGAGGATGATGGTTGGTAGCTCAGAGGAGAGGAAGAAGGGAAGCCAGGCAGCGAAGTCATCCAGGAAGCGGGGTATGGATCCAGGAGGCCTGTAGATCACTGCGATCCTTAGGGGGGTGGGTGAGAAGAGCCGGATGCAGTGAGCCTCGAAGGAGGAGAAAGTTAGGGAGGGAGGATTAGGGAGGACCTGGAAGGTGCTCAGCGGTGATAGGAGCAGGCCGACCCCACCACCTTTGTGACCGCTCAGTCTTGGAGAATGGGACCAGACGAGACCTCCATAGGAGAGTGCCGCAGGGGAGGTGGAGTCAGTGGCCTGTACCCAGGTTTCGGTGATGGCTAGGAGGTTAAGGGAGCTGAAGATAAAGAGGTCATGGATGGCAGTAAGTTTGTTGCAGACCGAGCGGGCGTTCAGGAGTGCAACCGAGAGAGGGGGGATGGATGCGGGGAGAAGGGGCACAGATATGAGGTTGAGGGGGTTACGGCAGCTGACGGGAGCGGGGGGGTCCCTAGAGGAGGGGTGAGGTGGCGAGGGGCCAGGGTTCGGGGAGATGTCCCCAGCAGATAGGAGAAGGAGAAGGGTGAGGAAGGTGGCATGGGGATGGGAAGTGTAGGAGCGTGTGGGTCTGATAGTGGTGGCACGTGGGTCGACGGGGGAGTGGAGTAGCAGGAGGAGGTGGTGAGTGCCGTAGTGGGGAGAGGGGAGTAGTGAAGGGGCAATGTAGAGCTGTTTTGGGGGGGTAGGCGGGTAGAGGGAGGCGATTTTTGGGATGGTGGAGAGGAAAATGAGGAGGAGGAGTGCAGGAGGCATGTTGGGGTGGGTGGGGTGACAGTTGGGTCAGGGGAGGTGAAGGGATACAGGTCAGGGCAAGGTGGTGTGGGGAATCTGTATTACCGTGGGAGAGTCATTTGAGTCTTTCTGTAGGGGTAGAGTGAGGGTGGAGGGCGGCAGCTGGTTGGCAGCAGTCTGTGGGTGCAGTAAGCTGGCGACCATGGGTGCTGTGGCATGTCTTCAGTGGGTACGGTGGTTCGGCTAGTGGAGGGGTCGTAGGGTGCGATGGCTGGGGGTGATGGTAGGCACGGCGACTGGAGATGCTGGCGGCTCGGTGACTGGGGTTGTTGAGGCCAGGCGTCGGGTGCTGAGGGCTCGGCGTCGTGAGGCGCTGAAGGTGTTGAAGGATGGTCATCAGAGTCGAGCGGGGCGTTGCGGTAGCGATCGTCGGCCCTGCGTGGTTTGTGCTCAACCGTGATCTGTTGCGGCCGGTAGGAGAGACCGCGGCTTCAAGGGTCGTGGTGGGCCATTAGTCGCCGGGGCATCGCCAGAGGGAATAGCGTGCCGGAAATCAGGGTGCTGGGCGAGCGGTCCCTGGTGTGGTGGCTGGCTGGTAATCCCAGGTGGGGTGGTGGGCAGAGGATCCCCGGTGGGATGGTGGCCGTGCTATCCCTGGTGGGGTAGTAGCGATCCCTGGAGGGATAGTGGCTTAGGGTCCCTGGTGGTTTGGGGTTTCAGGTGGATGGTGGGATCCCTGAGTGAGTGAGTCCCCGGAGGCTGGCGGTGTGATGGTGGTTGGGCTCCCTGGTGGGTAGTGGGCGCCCCTGGTGAAGTACCTGGTGTCCTGGAGCGTCGGGGTGGAGGTGGATCCCTCCTGGGTTAGCAGGACCGTTGGTGGTGGTGGTAGCTTCCCGGAGGAGCGGAGGCGTCCCGCCGCGGCCGCAATTCCCGCCGCGATTCCAGCCACGGCTGGCAGGAAACACCGCGGCTTCGGGTGTCGTGGTAGGCCTCAGGCTGCTGCGAACCGCCGGAGCTCCGCTGGAGGGACGGAGTGACTGTGGGTGTTGGTGGGGACCTCGGCAGCAGACACAGGGGCCCGGATGGGCCCTGATGGCAGCGGTAGGGGCGCAGGGGTGATCCCCTGATCGACGGGGACCGAGGAGCGGAGTGGCAGTAGTCCGGGCTGATGTCCGGCGATCCTGGTCGGCCGCGCCAAAAATCGAGGCCGCGGCTTCGGGTGCCGGGTAGGCCGCAAGTCCCGGAGCTCCGGGAGAAAGGTCCAGTGGCCTTCCCTGGCTGGCGAACAGGGACCGGAGGGTCGTGGGGCCCCCGTCAGGGTCCGCTGCCGCCCAGATGGCAGCGGATTGGGGCCGGGGGAGCAGGAGCTCGCCGAGACACGTCCGTCTCGCCGGACGTCCGAGTGTGTTACATTCACATTAGTCCCTAACCCTCAAGGGGTGTACAATCTAAGGTCCCTAACTCACATTCATATACAAGGGTCAATTTAGACAATTCAAGAGTGGACTGTGTGACTGGGGGGAGGGCTCTGTGATTGGGGGTGGACAGTGTGATTAGGGGTCCCTGACAGGGGCGGACTGACAACTCATGGGGCCCCCAGGCAATAGGGGATCATGGGGCCCATGTGTCCTTGCCCAAACTCAAAAAAGCCTATGAAAAAGGTACCAGGGGCATCTCATGGGGCCCCCTACTGACCCCGGACCCACGGGCAGTGCCCGAGTTTCCAAATGGTCAGTCTGCCCCTGGTCCCTGATATGAAGGAGAGATGCTGATGTGAAGGTGGGACCTTGATGTGAAGAGAGGACTCTTATGGGATGGAGGGCTACTGATGTGCCTTGGGATTTTGAATATTTTTAAAGGGTGAAAAAAGGTTGAGAAATGCCGGACTGGAGTGTACTTTTGAAACAGAATCAAATGTGTATGTAAAATGCTATTTTAAATTGTTTTCTACACATTCTTAACCAATTTATCCAAAATGTGTAGAATTAAAGTGTAAGAAGTGTCAAAGGACATAGAGACCTAGTTTTCTCTATGATTGTTTATCTACAACAGTGTGATTTCGCAACGTGAGCTACCCAGTGCGGGGTGCCTAATGATCTTGTAGTAATGACATACAGCACATTGTTTAGCTATAGAGTGCCCCTCAGGGGTAGGGAGGGAGTCTGGAAGACAGGTAATTGCTGACAGGTCCTATACAGTAAGATGAGGGATAATGATATTGATCCAGAGGACTAATGACAGCTGAAGTTTAGAATGGCTGTGTTGCCATGCACCAAAAGAAACACAAATGGAAATTTTTGTTTTAACAATGCTTTACAAATGTGACATACAGGTTTCCAAGGAATCTTCTGAAAAAAAAATAAAGCATGTGTAATTTGCAGTAACCCTGTGCATAGTATTGTGTAAGCTATTCCTTGATTTTAAAATGTATAGAATCACGGGACATGAAGAATCAGTGTATATACATTACTACTATTGATAAAATTAAGATTATTATTTTTGCTATTTTATAGGACATATAGTAATTGGACATATGAATTCATATTCCTGTGTTAAAATGTATGGTTTACATAGAGAATCCCCTTATTTACTGTGACCCAATGGCCATGTGGTTGGTATATACTAGCTCTCAGCTAATCGATTAGATTTCCACTAAAGACTCTATTAACCCCAAGTTGATATGTTTTCCTTGCATTTTTTGGGTTTCTTCCAGGTGATCTGGTTTTTGTCCACAACCCAAAACCATTATGGTAGGTTTATTGGCTTACAGATAAAGTAGTATGTCCAGTTGTACAAGATCCTCCAATGTATTGAGATTTCCTATTTCAATTTTAATGCAAATTATGAAAAAATCCAAGGGGTATATGGAACTGACTAATGACCCAAACCATCATCATTAAAGATGGATTCCAGTGGCATTGTGGGGACTCACCGGGAGATTTCGCCCATGTGTTTTGGCATTGCTCTGCGTTGTCCAATTTTTGGAAGGAGGTAATATCATTGTGCAATAAGTTGATCTCGGCCCCCCTACAACCTACCATGTCGGTGTGTTTGTTAGGTCTGATTAGTGATCTCCTGCCCAGTATAACCTACTGTTGTTCTATGCTAGAAAGGCCATAGCTCTGAATTGGAAAAAACCTGCTCCTACATCTATTATGTTATGAAGCGGATAATTAATGTTAACTTACCACTTTATAAGAATACTTACATGCACAAGGGATGCCCTAAGAATTATGATAGAGTATGGTCCAAATGGCTGGCTGAACCCTCCACTGCCTCTGACATGACAATGCCTTGAGTGATATTGTAATATTGTATTTTATGATGTTTTATGTATTCCTCCTGGTCTTGGGGGCATAGTACATGCCATAATGTACACTAGGATGGGAAACTTTCTATCCACACTTTTATTTCTTGGTAAGTGGTGATAAACATGTGAATGCTTCGGAGAATCTTTGGATGCAGCCTTTTGTTTTTATTTTCTCTGGATGTATGATTGACCTTCTCCACCCCTGCGAGGGTAAGACATATGTGAACCTTGTTTCTGGGGGGGGTTTTGTTTGTTGTGTGTATGTCTTTAATATGTTAAACAGTTCAATAAAAAGATGTAAAAAAAAGATGGATTCCCAGAATTAGACAAAATCGACCTTTGCAGTGCCTCCCACTTTGCATTTAATGTAAGGTTGTATGTAGTACCGTATTTTTCGCTCCATAAGACGGACCTGACCATAAGACGCACCTAGGTTTTAGAGGCTGAAAACAGAAAAAAAAAATATTCTGAACTAATGGACTGCAGACATAGTACAGGAGATGACCAGAGACTGTGGACAGTACAGGAGATGATCAGAGACTGCGGACACAGGTCAGGAGATGACCAGAGACTGCGGACAGCAGAGGGATGACCAGAGACTGCGGACACAGTACAGGAGATGACCAGAGACTGCGGACACAGTACAGGAGATGACCAGAGACTGCGGACACAGTACAGGAGATGACCAGAGACTGCGGACAGCACAGGGATGACCAGAGACTGCGGACAGCACAGGGATGACCAGAGACTGTGGACATAGTACAGGAGATGACCAGAGACTGCAGACAGTACAGGAGATGACCAGAGACTGTGGACAGTACAGGAGATGACTGCTGACCTTTGGGGAGGGGGGGGAGCGGGTACCCGCTCTTACTTCCGCGGAGTTGTTTGACCTTACCTGTTCCTCTATCTAGCCGCGCGCTGTCTTCCCGGCTTCTGTAGTGTGGGCGGCTCGGCTTGACAGCCGGGTGCCCAGTGCGCATGAGCGAGAAGCGCTGCGTTTTGTGATTGGTCCGGCGGCTTCTGGGACCTGTCATGTGTCCCAGGTGCCGCCTTACCATTCACAAAGCGCACCGCTTCTCGCGCATACGCACTGGGCACCCGGCTGTCAAACCGACCCGCCCACACTACAGAAGCCGGGAAGACAGCGCGCGGCTAGATAGAGGAACAGGTAAGGTCCCGCTGCAGAACTGAGTGGCCGGCCCGGTATTCTGACACGGCGGCAGTGGAAATACCGGACCGGCTGCTCCATATTCGCTCCATAAGACGCACTGACATTTTCCCCCCTTTTTTGGGGGGAAAAAAGTGCGTCTTATGGAGCGAAAAATACAGTGCTTATCCTATCCGATTAAAAATAAGTGCCTATACTGTTTAAAATCCAGTAATGCACTGTTTCACCCTGCTCTGCAAATGCACAATTGCTCTCTATTTTTCAGCATTGTGCCTAAAATCAGTCACTAGAGGCCGAACAGCTGACAGCCCACAGATTTACTGCTTCTCAGCAGTTCTGGGCTCAAGCAAAATGGCAGCCTCTGGCAAGAAGAGACAGGAGCAATGCTGGAGGGAATTTACAGCACACACTAATTTTGGCAGCATAGTTATTAATGTGGAATATATTATCTTTGCTAAAGAACATTGTTTTTATTAAGTTGGTATGGGTACATTTTCACTTTAACCCCTTTACGCCGGCTGCACACAAATGTGCGGCCTCCCAGCGTCTGGGCCTAGACACCGAGTGGCCGCACATTTCAATATACAAAATACATATGTGCTGAGAGCGCACGCCCTGCGTGCTCCCAGCACACTTGTCTGGTACTCACGGAAAGGTCCCGGTCTCCTCTTTCACATAATCCCTAAACCCTGCCCCACCCGTCCCTAAACCCCGCCCCACTTCTGAAACACTTAAAGAGCTGGGAGACGCCGGCGTGAAGGGGTTAACTAAGATCTATAACATCAGTTTAGAGTGATCTGACCCTTTAAAGTCTTTGCAGGGTGAAATTATAGTATATCTAAACCTAACAACAAAAATGTATTACATTGCAGGCTGGCAGTCCTTGTATGTGGTGGCTGAATTCATTTTTGTCTTTCAGGTAAAGGATATTATTTGCAAGTTCAGGGAATATCTCTCAATCCTTCAGGAACCATAGTGTCTTTGTCACTTCCTGTGCACTAAATGTAATCTTCATTCCAAAAAATCTTTTGTAAACTACTTTGTACAAATCCCCCATCCCCTTGTGTAATGGAGATGAAGAGAGGAGGATGTGATTGTATTTAAAATTAGGAAAGCAAGTCTCCTGCTTCTGTACTGACATATTTCTTCATAAAAACAAAATAAAGAATTTACAAAAAAAAGCAGCCTAGGATGACAATGTTGCTCCCCCATAGACACAGTAATGTGAATGAGTGTGGTCACCCTAGGAAGAAGTGTGTTAATATCGAGATTACATACATATATTGACAAAAGTATTGGGACGCCTGCCTTTACACACACATGAACTTTAATGGCATCCCAGTCTTAGTCCGTAGGGTTCAGTATTGAGTTGGCTCACCATTTGCAGCTATAACAGCTTCAACTCTTCTGGGAAGGCTGTCCACAAGGTTTAGGAGTGTCTATGGGAAGGTTTGACCATTCTTCCAGAAGCACATTTGTGAGGTCAGGCACTGATGTCGGACGAGAAGGCCTGGCTCACATTCAATGCTCTAATTCATCCCAAAGGTGTTCTATCGTGTTGAGGTCAGGACTCTGTGCAGGCCAGTCAAGTTCCTGCACCCCAATAAAGCTAGTGTGCATGGAACTATAAGGTGTTGGCTGGAGTTTGGCTTCAATTTGTTGATATATCTAAATCTGCTAGTAAGCCTAACTCCCCTTCCCCTAGATTAACAATACTGCTGTCCAAAGGTGTCTGAGTGTAGGCAATACAGAAGGTATGTTACTGGCTGGATCACCAGGTGAAAACTGCTGGAAAAAAGCCTTAAAAAGAAAACAAATGCAGCTAATGACTGGTAAGCTGCAATATATTACCTTTTCGGTTTTGGGTTTAATACCGCATTAAAGCCTATGTTTGGTTAAAAAAATAAAGAATAATTATAAGAGGCAGAAAAAAAAATATTGAACGTCCTTAAAACAGAGTTTCAACTGAAATAAAAAAAAAAAAAAAGTCAGCAGCTACAAAAACTGTAGCTGTTGACTTTTAAAATACAGACACTTACCTGTCCCTCGGTCCAGTGGTGTCCTCACCACGGCTGGTTTCACCGGCCGTCTTCTCTCCCTGGCGCCGGCATCTTCAGTGTGGGCACCCATCAGTGACAGCTTGTAGATTCACAGCTGGGTGCCCACTGCGCATGCGTGAGAAGCGCTACACTTTGTGAATGGCCCCGTAGTCTTCTGGGACCTGTCCTGTGTCCCAGAGGACTACAGGGAGGGAGGGGGGGAAGACAACTGCCATTTCCGATCACTGGAAGTGGGAGTGGGTACCTGTCAAATTCGGGTACCCGGTCCCCAAAGGTGCCAATCCTTAATGAGAAGCGGGGGGCAAAGGCTTAGAGTGGAACTTCCCCTTTTGGGTGGAGCTCCACTTTAAAAGTGTAATTTCTGATGCCCAGTGTGCATGAGGCCTTTGGCTTTATATTTTACCCACATGGAAGAAAAATATTTTTGAAATATATTTTAAAAATATTCTTCCTAAATATATTGACATCTGAAGAAAAATCTGAAGAATATATTTAAAAAGTATATATTTTTTAAATACATTCTTCATATTTTTTTTTTAACATATAAAAAAGTCATTTTAACATATATGTTTACATATATTTGTAAATGCATTCCAAAAATGTAGATTTTTATTTTTAAAGACATACAGTATATTTGAAATGTATTTTTAAAAATATTTTTTATATATTTTGTAATAAAAATGCATGTATATATAACGCAGTGTGTGTGTATATATATATATATATTTATATATTTATTGAAATATATTTTGACATGTATTGAATATTGCCAAAATCGTAGCATTTCAAATATATGTCAATATATTTGGGAAGAATATTTTTCAAATATATTTCAAATATATTTTTCTTCCATATGGGTAGTCATACAATATTTGAAATCACTCACAACCAGCACCGGAGAATTAAAGGTAGAGTTATCTCCTGCTGAAGACCATCTCTACATAATCCAGCGGTTCACATCTCAGGAGGGGTGGGGGTCTGATGTAAAGCTGTAAACAGTTTTTTTTTTCTCAATTCCTGTCAAGAATTTATAATAGTTCCAGATCTTCTTTTCAGTTTTCCATTCTCATTGCATCTAATGTTCTATTTCCACACCTATAATTTACCTGATGACAGGTCTGCATAATAACTGTACATGTTAATTACACACCCAGTCTGTATCCAGCATGAGGCCTCCGAAACGTGATCAGTGTAATATTTTCCACAGATATATTCTCCATACATGGTTTAGTATATTCCTTCAGCAATAAATAGTTCACAGCAAAGTTAAATGTTGATTTAACATAAATTCCAACAACTCAAACTGAGCATATGATGAAAAAAAAAGGTTTAAAGAGACCCTGTCACCAGCACAAAGATAAATGCCTAGAAACATCAAATATTTGAATTGTTTAATTGCTGAATTTTCACTTCTCATGGACTATATTCTATTGACTTATGCCTCTGAAGTTATTGGCAAATCCGATCTTGCATGTCATAGTCTTCTCCTCTTCTGGGAGTGCCTAATTACTTGCTGTGTTGGCCTAGCTCCCCCACCCATCCCCTCACCGCCCTACATAAACCTTAATGTAGCAACCTGGGGGTAGAGTAAAGGTGAATACCATAGAATGTCACTTAAGTGACAACTCTGAGTCTGCTGAGGCTGCTAACATCCCATCCAAGATGGTGGCACCAAGCGGCATTCTCAGGGCTTTTGGACTTCTACACAAGGGAGGCACTTGCAGGTAAATAAGATATGTAGCAGTACCCCCTTAGAAGTTGCTGACGATTTGAGTCCCCCTATAGTCCTGCATAGCCAGGCAACACGCATTTTGTACAGACTTGCATTATGGAGAAAGTAAACAGTCCTTGAGCTTGGTTTTTAAATTTTATTAAGGGGTATTGAACTTGGATGGGGTCAAGGGGTGTATGGGATGCCCAAATCTTTTCTTGGAGAGCTCTCCAGCCTCTCATGGTGCACCACCCCAGACCCCAGATTAATCCTCTTCTCATCCAGCTATCTGGAGGAAATCCCTGGGCAAGGTGATCCAAAGCTGCAACTTTAAATGTAACAGTCCCAGGTCTGGCTCAGGGGGTGCAGGATTACTCAGTCCTTGAGGGGGACTGGTTGGGTTGGTGGCTGCCTTCAGGCCTTCTGCTAGGCTGGCTCCTTCCCTTGTTCCACTGGTGGTCCTGCCTCCAGGGACCAATGAGGCTGAGTGATCCTCCTTTCAATGTCCTGGCTTGTAGGTAGGCCTCTTTCCACTGGGCCCTCTCCCAGGCTCCTGCATCTCAGCCTTCTTCACATCTTCCACCCCGAACTCTCCTCCTGCTGAGCAGTCATATTTAAAGGCTATCCCAAGGATCCCAGGATCCCTTAATTATGCAGATCAGCCCCTCCTCACCCCTGCCCACTGCTTCTAGAATCTTCTCCAAGTTTCTAGGGCAGGGAGAGGTATCAAGGAACTGATCTGCAGAGCCTCTCCACCCTGACCTAAAATTGACCTCTCTAACTTAAACCCAGGTTGCTACTCAGCCTTTCTAACAACAACAAAAAACTAGCTTCCCCCAGCTAACTGGGGATGTACCATGTTACCTACATATTTTTAACTGTAAGGTTTGCCCCTTTTTCTTATCTCAGAAATCTGGAAGGTTTGCTTTGAGCACAGGTCACCATGATTGACAACTGTTGAACAGTAGACCAGGTCTGAGTATTTCAAAACTGCTGATTTACTGGGGATTTTCATGCACAACCATCTCTAGGGTTTACAGAGAATGGTCGATAAAAGAGAAAATATCCAGTGTGCAGCAGTTGTGTGGACGAAAATGGGCAGACTGGTTTGAGATGATAGAAAAGCAACAGTAACTCAAATAACCACTCGTTACAACCAAGGTATGCAGAATACCATCTCTGACTGCACAACACGTAGAACCTTGAAGCAGATGGGCTACAGCAACAGAAGACCACTCCGGGTAGCAAGGTGTACCTTGCTAAGTAGTCGATGAGTGTAGGTAGCTGAAGTTATAAAAGTTAAGTTTGGATCCACCCCTCTTACTTGCCTTATATTCCTATTGGTCTTTTGATAGAGTGCTTTACTGACTAATAGGAAGGCTCAGAAGAAGAAGAAGGCTATTTCTATAGAGTCTAAATCTGCTGAACAGGATAGGACATATTGCTTTTACCAAAACAGGAAGCCCAACAAGGCAAATGAGAGAATCATGCTCAATAAGAGCTTATTCAAAATACAGATTCTACTTTTTAAATGCATTCCAAAGATCTTCAAAAATTAAGGTAGGAGGCAAAAAAAGCAACTCCCCCATCCACCCATCCTTGTGTACACAAGCCCTGTATCCAGCATGAAAGATGGCATTCTATGTGACAGTGTCCTTACTGAGAAAAGGACTGGGAAAGCAAGACTGGGAGATAAAACAAGAATTTGTAACCTAGAAGTGAAAATATTGTGTCCAATTTTTCGTTTATTACAAGATATTGACTTTTTTCTTCATATTTGTTTTAGTCCTCAAACATTGAAGCTGACACATATCTCCCAATAACTTGTTAATGCATGTGCGAAAGAGAAAATCCTTACAGTTTCCTGGCAGCTGAAAATTAATTATGAACAATATCAGGTCCCTGGAGCCAGCAACACCCCCCCCCCCCCACCCCCCATATCAGAGCAGCTGGATAGCAGGCAGACTCTGGAAACATAGCAGATAATCTGAGACACTGTGGGGCATATTAGTCTACATACTAGATAGATAGATAGATAGATAGATAGATAGATAGATAGATACAGTTCAAGTGACTGGAAAATCTAGTGTCGCGCCCACCCGCAGTTAGGCTACATTTCTTTTTTGCCTCTGCTGTACTAAGTGGAGTAGCAATTTGTTCTGTTGGTCTGATCCAGTTTGGTGGATGATTACTCCTGACTGCTCTTGGAAGAAGCTTCTAGAAAGGAGTGGGAGGGTCAACCATTGAGTTATGGATATTTATTTGGTAGGCCACATAAAATGACAGAGTGGGGTCAGTGCATGCTGAAGCACACAGTGCACAGACGTTGCTAAGCGTCTACAGAGTCAATAGCTAAAGACCTCCAAACTTTGTGTGGCCTTCAGATTAGCACAACAACAGTGCGTAGAGAGCTTCATGGAATGGGTTTCCATTACCGAGCAGCTGCATCCAAGCCTTACATCACCAAGTGCAATACAAAACATCAGATGTAGTGATGTAAAGCACAACTCCACTGGACTCTAGAGCAGTGGAGACGTGTTCTCTAGAGTGATGAATCATGCTTCCTTGTCTGACAATCCGATGGACATGTGTTTGTTTGGTGGTTGCCAGGAGAACAGTATTTGCCTGACTTCATTGTGCCAAGTGTAAAGTTTGGTGGAGGAGGGATTATGGTGTGGGGTTGTTTTTCAGGGGTTGGGCTTGGCCCCTTAGTTCCAGTGAAGAGAACTCTTAAGATGTGAGCATATCAAGACATTTTGGACAATTTCATACTCCCAACTTTGTGGGAACAGTTTGGGGATGGCCCCTTCCTGTTCCAACAGGACTGCGCACCAGTGCACAAAGCAAGGTCCACAAAGATGTGGATGAGTGAGTTTGAGGTGGAGAAACTTGACTGGCCTGCATAGAGTCCTGACCTCAACCTGATAGAACACCGATGGGATGAATTAGAGTGGAGACTGCAGCCGGGCCTTCTCGTCCGACATCAGTTCCTGACCTCACAAATGCACTTCTGGAAGTATGGTCAAATATCCCCATAGACACACTCCTAAACCTTGTGGACAGCCTTCCAAGAAGAGTTGAAGCTGTTACAGCTGCAAAGGGTGGGCCAACTCAGTATTGAACCCTACGGACTAAAGCTGGGATGCAATTATAGTTCATGTGCGTGTAAAGGCAGGCATTCCAATACTTTTGGCAATATAGTGTACCTGTAGGTTAATGCTGAAGTCCAGGAATTATTTGTATTGCATACTTACTTTTTTCCAGTTTTGAACAATGTAAGTATGCATATCTCATGCTTGTTGGCCATTGGGGAAGTTGAAAATCAGTATAGTAGCTGGTGCAGCTACACTTATAGCTGTAATTTTCAGATTCCTGCTTGGGTTCTAGGCAAGCAGGTCCCCCACTGCACACTAACCACAGAGGTCACTCATTTGGCCACTCCGTCACTGATAGTACGCCTTGTATTTTTTTCAATGAATATAATGAGTTCTTTGAATGAGGTTGAGATCAGGAAGTCACCACCTCTCCTGTAGTAGTAGATGACTATTACAGTGTTTACCAACTTCCCCAGCAGTTTATCAGATACTTACACTGTGCCATGCTGGACCAATGTAACTATGCAATACAGATAATTTCCGGACTTCAGCTTTAAGTTTCAGTCTTGGGTATTGTTTTGTGGTTCAACTCATTGGGCTTAAGTTTTGGTTTTAAAACAAAGGGTTTAATGGGGGTTAGAAGCCAAGCTGAGGTATAAAGTTAAGATATATGAAAAATTACTTTTAGTTGTGCCAAATATATGCACTGTAGATATCAATGCCAAATATATCAATGAAGCAAATCTCATGCTCAATTTGTTAACTCTGAAACATTGTGCTCAGAACATTTTGAGAAAAATCCTCAGAGGTTATGCCAACTTTCAATGTGATTACCTATCAACTCCTTCCATGGGCCCAATAGCATTTTTTCATGTGTGCTGAGGGTCCTTTGTAGGCGGACCTCTTCATGGCAGGCAAATCTTTCCTGGTGTACAATTGGCGGTAGACGTTTGTAGGAGAAGGCAGGATTGTACATTAGCTATAAAGACACAGGAAAAGGAAGGCTAATTAGACTATGTCAAAACTATCGAGTATATGTGGTTAGGCATGTTAGCAAAACACATTGGGGCTGATGTACTAAAGGCAAATAGGCATTTCAGAATACCCAACCATGCAGGAAAAATAAAAAAAATATTTTTGCTTAAATATGATTGGATGATGGAGGATGCAACCATACAAAGAAGCTTCACCTCATTTGCATGCAAAGTGAAGCTTTCCTGTTAAAGTGGACAGTACATTTGCCTTTAGTAAATCAACCTCCCTGTCCATTTACAGAATCCTGAGTGATACTAGATGTCATTCCCATCTATTGCAATGTGTGGTAGTCTCCCAGCACATACCACAACCAGGTGTGCTTGGCTCAGTCCTTGATCTTCCTTGACACCAATACTTCACCATTAGAAATTTTTTGCCTAGCTGTATACTTGGCCACCATACCTTGCCAGGTAATATTTTCCTACTACTGACACAAGTAACCAAGCCCCTGACCACCAAAATACACTCTTTTATGCATACTAACTTGCCAGGTGATATCTCAGTGGTATGTTTGAAGATTAAAGGTTTAATTTCAGATTTTAAAAAGAAAAAAAAAACAACCTTGAGTGGCATCACCTTCATCAATTGTTTTCATGTTTATGGAAAACATTTGCATGTTTTGGTTTGCTTGGAAATCAAGAGACGTTTTCATCATAATTATACTCTCTGCGTGCCGCATACGGGGGGAGGATTGAGCATGCTGAAAGCTGAGCAAAGACCAAAATTGTTTTCAATCAGTGGTCTTTATCTTGTGATGAAATTAAATATGTACTGACTTCTGCTAAACAATGAATCTAAACAGCATGTGGTGTGGCATCTTACCATCACAGCACCATCCACCTCTTCGGTGCACTGCTGGAATCCTCTGAAAGACCCAGACTGTGTATGGGGCAACACACGTCCTTCTCACCACTTGGTTTCTTCAATGCAGTGGTCAGCGTTTGAATGGTCTATCACCACGTCTCTGTTATATGGGGGAGGCATGCTTAGTGGAGGATCTTTAGGTTCCCCCAGTGGTGCACCAAGGAGGTTAACAGTGCTTTGAGGGTAGAACTTGGCACCTTAGGGTGTCTTCTGTACAGCTTCTACATACATTTTACTTTCTCAGAAGTCATTACAAGTTTAGTTTAAAGATAACAAAAAGACAAAACATGTGAAAAGGTTTGTATAGACCTGTCTACTATTGGACCCACTCTGGCAAGGGAGTTGGTCTGGTTTGTCCTGCCAGCATGTAGGTAAGAAGAATATGAAAGATTTGACATACAACCAAACTCTGGAAAACTGTTTTCTTGATTTATTACATTGCAGAAAATTCCAGAAAATGTGGAGTTCAGGTGATATCCTTTATTGGCCAACTTAAAGTGACACTAAACAATATCCCTTTTCTCAAGAAATCTTCCATACACTATACTTACTTTATACCTCCATATACTGTTTCTTACTGTGTTTTTCTACTTTCTTGTAATGTCCTCCGTGATCTGCTGAACCTTTCCTTTTCCCAATCTCTTCCATTTATTTGGAACGTTAATAGTGGTCATGTGCAGGCTAAAAATCTCAGTCCGTAGTCCATCTTGGGAGTGAGCACCACAGGGTGGCTATGTTCCTATATGCAGTAGGATAAGGGGAACGTAAGTAGCCCCCTCTAACCAGAAGTCAGATTATAACAGCAAAAAAAGGAATTTGGAGAATTGGAGGTGGCTGAGAGCAATAGAAGCTGTAGAGTTAAGGATACATACGTGAATAGATTTTATTTTAAACCTCTTTTTACTCTCTGTAAAAGACGTGATCCTAGCAGAGGGGTGCTGCTTTGGGAGTTGAAGGTTGTGTGCCTAAGGACTACAGTTCAAGTTCCTGTTTGTCCAGGCACCTTATAGGGGCCTATTGATCTGCTTATGTTAGGGTATTAGATTTAAGCTTTCCATGTGTTTAAGAGGGTAGTTGATATGAAGGGATAATCTGATTACTTTTGGAGAAAAGAAAAAAAATACAGTGACAAAGGTAGATGAGTTACAGGTTCATTTTATAGTATCTGTATACCATGGAATATGGGAAATTATGACTCTAATGTTGAGTGCAATGACATATCTGTCCTTGATTTTTTGCAGGAATGAGACAGAATGGCAGATTTTCATAACAGCGCAGTGTTTACTAATCACCAATTTATCAGTTTATCATTGATTTTAGACAATGACCACCAGTAGAAAGCCAAATTTACTGGCTTTAACTTTTTTTACAGCGATCACAACTGCATTTGATAATTTGCCCACTTCTGTAGAATAAGATTGGAGATACAAGGTGAGGCTTTGTGTAGATCCAGGGGATATTTGTATCTGAGACAGTAAACTCCCCAGCATGTTATCCTATGTGTCCATGGGCTGTAATCAGCGTTTTTTGGCAGGGGTGTTTTTTGGCTGGAAAAAAACCCAGAAATAGTTGTTTTCTAGAGGAGTTTTTTAGCTGTAAATGCAGAAAAATGTGGCAAAACACGGCAAACCAGCATTTTTGGACTTTTTTTTAGCAAAAAAAGGTATGTTTTTTTTTTATAAAAAATGCAAAAAACGCAAACTTGGAAAAATGCAGCTAAATACTAATGCAAAAACTCTAAAAAAAATGCTGAAAAACTCAATATTTTTAACGTGACTTTACACAGCTAATGCTACCAGCGTTATTAAAACACCCAGTGTGCATGGAACCTTATACTTAAATGAGCCACATTTGGCAGCTGGTGCAACCTGATGAATTCCACGTGGTGTTTCATTTTGCCACGGCATGTGTACAGCCCTGAAAGGTTGCACGCCGTTCTATAGATAGGTAGTCCAGGGCAGTAAACCTGCGAATTATCCTCCTGATTTTACCTTCCCCTAGACTAGTGTGGACAATTGCAAAGTCTTAGAACCACTGTAATGTTTCTATTACTGTCTGTGCCCTCGTTATGGAGATTTATTCTCTGTATTTTGCTTGATAGCCACTGTCCTAAAATTTGAGTTGAACTGAAATAGAGGGGACATCTTCCCCTTATGGAATAAAGGGGACCCTTCTTCCAGTGACAACTGACCTAGAGAGCAAATATAACTTTGAAGAGATTTCTTTTCCCTTCCTTGCCTACAGGAAAAGGGAAGGGTAACCTCCCCAGTGGGACACAGATGAAAAGAATGGCAGGTATTTTAACCATTCCATAATCTATCCAAAATGAAAAATAAAGTTGTGGCTTAGGAACTTTGACTGAAGTTTATTGTTTGATTAAAACATAGCTAGCTGAGAAGCTCATAAAAGTCTCAACTACACCAGCCCTTATGAAGTAGATATCAAAGAGAAAGTGCACATACACTAGCTGGAGTGGGGAAAAGTCTCTAACTGTAATTTAAAATAACCAGTTCCATCCCTCTATCAAGCACTCTGCATCATTATATATAACCTTTGCAGCCTATGTTCCTAACGATGAGAACGTGCTTCTCTGCTCCTCTCAGTATTTGACTGACAGATCTACTTGATGGCTGCCTATGGTGTGGAAACAAAGATACAGATCTCTGGTTACACTTGTAACACTCTACCATATATTAAACCCCAAGCAAATCAATAATTAAATTAATGCAACAATTAGTAGTTTAACTCAGAATTTCTAAAAAAAGATTCACAGGCACCTGATTCATAAAGATATACATTGGTTAAAAATGAAAACTAAAATGTTTGAAATCATACTGGTAGCCCCAGTTCCTTCATAGCTACCGTGGAACAGTCCCCTTTTGTCTGTGATTTGAGAATCCTTTATTATAATCTTTTTATAATGTAGGAGATATTTGAAAGACTCCAGACATGCCTACTGTAGGCTTCATGGACTCTATGACTAAGCCTGGATTCTAGATCTAAAGCTTGCTCTACACTAGTAGAATTTTGTTAGAAAAGTTTAATTTTTGGAATGTTCAGATATTATTTGTATCAAATCAACATTCGTTTTCTACTGTAGTAATGAGAAAATTCTAAGGAGAACATTTTTTCTTGAGCAAATGAAATTCTAACTGTGAATGTGGTTTCTGTACTGGCATATCGAACATACTGTAATGAAACCTGTATGTCTGGGATTCTATTCAAGTAGCAGGTCTGCATGACATTTTAAGGGATTTTCAGGGGAATTTTTCTCACTTCTTATCCAGGTGTCAGGCGTAAGAGGAGGAGTTAGCCCCAGACATCTAAGGTTATCGTATTTGTTGGGTAGGTACAGTATGGTGCGGTTACAGAAAACAGTCCTGAATTGCGTTAATCAATGCATTGCAGAACTTGTAAACAGTACAACAGACCTAGTGGGGAAGCTCACCTGAACAGGGCACTTACAACAGTTGGAGAGGAGAGTCAGCAGTGTGAAGGCCCAAGCAGAAGACAGCGCATGTATGTAGGTGCAGCCTCTTTTTTCTCCACTGCAGGTGGTGCTCAAACCACAACAGCATTGCAGAGGGAGAGGAAATCAGAAGGAATTTGTTCCTATATGGTTTCCCGGGTCAATGGGAAGCAATCCAGTTGGATGTCATTGCCCAATGTGATTCTGGTGGCCATCTTGGATCAGGCAGAGTTTATTTAAGACCTTGGCTCCCGGGCTTCCTGTGCATTTTGCGAGTGGATAGCCTAAGGACAGGTCACCCATCTGTCAGGGAAAGTGTATAGCGGTAGTGAAAGATTCCAAAAGGGTAGGGACAGGAGCATGGTATCCCTCCTAGGAATCATCCCTATTAGGCTCAGACTGGCCAGGCTGCATTCTGTCCTCAGAGACAGATGCTGTCTGTTTATCAGAAGCTGCTTCACTCTACATCTTTGCATAGAAAAGACTTTGAGTGTTCCCAGATGAGTGCCTTCAAACTGGGCTGTTTGTGTCTTTGAGTTAATTCTTCAATACAAGTTTTGTTAACTGCAACCAAATTTGGTGTCCTTACTGCCGCCGCACTATGCTGCATCCACCCACATCCCTGTCAAGGAGAATGGAATGGCCAGTTCAACCCAAAGAGGAGCCTTTTGAAGTTACAGACATATGACCTACACTTTCTCTACTCCTCCAGAACCTCTCCCTAAGGATAGTGCTGTCCTTGACAGATGGGTATCCTTTCCCTGCACTATCCACTCTCAAAATGCACATCAAAATGTCAGGGGCAGGGACTTAAAAAGACTCTGCATGACCCAAGGTGGCTGCCAGGGTCACCTGGATCTAGTGTAGCCAATCAGATCGCTGCTCCAGGGGACCAAGGATATCATATAGAAATCCAATTTTCTTGGCTTCCTCCCACAAATACATTGTCATTCTGCTCCAGCATCACTTGTAGTGGAGAATTTAGATTGCACCTGCCTACATATTGGTATTGTTATCTTATCTTAAGGTATTGATGTTAATGTAGGTGTAGGCAGGGAGCTTCTACACCCTTAAGACCTCCATGGTCTCCTTTTTTTATGGTGTATTATAGTAAATTAAAATGCCACGCCCCTGCTAAAAGGTCCAGATATGACATTATACCAATAAAAGTCAGGGGGATAAATGAAAGAGTTTTTTTTTGGAGCCCGAAATGCGATGGACACTCTTTTGAAAGTCACATCTGGACCTTCAGTTTACATTTGTGTTTCAAGATGGATTACAACACTGGTGTTGAAATCAGTCAAGACCACTTTTCTTATGGTGGAATATCAAGGATGTTTATTGACATATGCGTTGGACACTGTCTTCTAATAGGAGAGTGTTGACTACTTGTTTTGTAATACGGGTATTTATATAGTGTAGAAAAGACATTGTTGGCCAACTTTATTTACAGGCATTGGAAAGCTAAACAGATTGCCAAAGATGGAATGTCACATCATACTTAAACAACAAGCCTGGTACCTTTGACATTCGCTACCAGATGGTCATGTTCATCAAGCATTCACACATTCTTCTGTAACAACGTCAAGTGGTCTTCATGACACAAAGGGTTCATGACAAAGGTACCAATAATTCACTTACCAGGCCAATTTAGAGTTTATGTATGCAGTTTTATTCAGGGCCTGTTCTTTGTCAACATAAACACAGAGAAGCCTGTTGCAAACTGTTTAAAGTGGATCTATCATCACAAATATTTTTTCATACTCAGGCAGATATCTGCAGGTATATTACTTTTCTCGTAGCTCATAGTATTCTCTCTGACAGTACCTTTATCTGCTTTTTTAATCAGAAAGACAGTCATACTTGCACAGGCATCATCTAGGTTCTGAATTTACTTCCGAGACTGAGATGTTGACTCAGAGATGACACAGTCATGTAAAACCTGGCTGTGTAGTTTCATTGACACAGATTAGCCCCTACTGCTGTCTCTAAACTTGTAACTTGCTACAATGTTACAACATGTGTCACTCTCCTAGTTAGCTAGGGGGAGCTAGATAATTATTTTTTTTACTTAGAGGTTAAATAGCAGCCTGTGCAATAGTTAGAGGGTCAAATTTGGGTCAGGACTGAGAGGCTCTGCAGATCAGCTCGTTAAACCACCTCCAGATCTGGAGACTTGGAGAAGTCTCAAGAACTCAGTGGGCAGGGGTGAGGAGAAGCTGGTCTACATACTGAGGGGACTCTGAGCAGTAGGCTTTGCATGGGACTAGAACAGCCCTTAAGTATGGCTGACCCTGCCCAGCAGAGTTGGGGTGGAAGATGTGATGAAGCTGAGATGCAGGAGCCTGGGGGGGGGGGGCTCTAGTAGGGAATGGGCGTAACTACAGGAAGGAAGCTGGAAAGGAGGATCACTCAGCCTCACTGGCCCCCAGAGGGAGGACCACCTGTAGACCTAGGAAAGGAGCCAGCTTAGCGGAAGGCCTGAAGGTAGCCACCTACCTAAATCTGCTCACAGTACTGAGACTGAGCACTCTGGTGGGAAACCTGATTAGCTCCTTACCCAGAACTGTTTCATTTAAAGTGGCAGGCACTGGATTTCTTTACCCAGGGATTCCTTCAGCTAGATAAAAAAGGATTATCTGGGGTGCTACACCAAGAGAGGCTGGAGAGCTCTCCAAGAAGAGTTTGTGTTGTATAAAGACTTGTACATAGTTGCTAAGGAGTTAGTCCTCGGTTTGCAGTTCCAAAGGACATCCCATATACCCCTTACCCAATTCAAGTTCAACACCCCTAATAAAACATAAAACCATGCTCAAGAACTGCTTACTGACTCGGAATGCAAGTCTGTAGAAAATGCATGTTGCCTGGCTGTACAGTACTATAGGGGGACTCAAAACTTCAGCAACTCCTACGGGGGTAGTGCTACAAACATAAAAGGGGAGATTTACTAAAACTAGTGCACACACAAAATCTGCTGCAGCCAAGGGCAGACTGACAACTCATTGGGCCCCCGGGTAATAGGGGATCATGGGGCCCCTGTGTCCTTGCCCACACTCAAATCACAAAAAAGCCTATGAAAGATACCAGGGGCATCTCATAGGGCCCCCTACTGATCCTGGGCCCTCAGGCACTGCCCAAGTGCCCAAATGGTCAGTCCACCCCTGGGTACAGCTGTGAATAGTAACCAATCAGCTTCTAAGTTTCATTGTCAAAGCTTAATTGAGCAAGCTGAAGTTAGAAGCTGATTGACTATCATGCACAGCTCCATCAGTTATTGTGTGCACCAGTTTTAGTAAATCTCCCGCAAATTCTGGGAGATCACTTGAGAAGTGACTAAAGAAATGCTTTCTACTGCCTGCAGCAGACTGTTCACTGACTAGGCAAATTCCATCGATCTGTGCTCAAGGACTGCTTTTAATAATAAAAGGTAGAACCTTATTTAAAGACACATATTGTTCCTGTATTTTGTGACAGGTCCGGAATTAGTTCATAGTCAAGTTGCTAAAGTGTCTCATTTAACTAACTGTCACCCTTTCTAACTAAAAAAAGGTTTGATACCATACAGACTAAGAGCGCTGTGGCGGCACACAGGATGCAGCAAAGTGAAGCCCATTGCACTAAAGTGGAACTTGCAGGCTATTCCACCAGATAAACATTTTAGTTTATTACACTGGCTCACCGCCAGCTTCCTATTTAGACTATTTAACATGAAATGAATTCCGTATGACACAAGGAGGGTTAGAAGTGGTGCATTTAGACGATGATTATGTGAGTCAATAATGTTGTGCGTCATTTCATCTGTCCCTTCTCTCAAAGAAATGTATTAAAATCATCAGCACACCAGACAGGCGACTGAAGAGTCCATATGTCCCTTTGCAGCAGGTCAGCAGTGAGTGAACAGCCATAGGAATGAATGGGCCAAGTGGTGCACATGTGCAGAAGGAGCTGCACACAGCTGGGGCTTTTTTTTTGCAAAGGCTGTGCGGTACTTTTAAATATTCCAATGGACTCAGAAGTAGGAATGAAAGCAAGTATTTAGGTAGTCCTTCAATATAAAATATTAGGGGAAAAAACATTTACCCTTGCAATGGTTGCCCCTCACTACTGCAGGGGTACCTGCTCATTTTCCTGGGGGATAATAAATCAGGTGATATAAATACATTTTCCCCCACACCTCCAGCAGCTGGAGCTCTGCTGTCTGGCACTTCTGGCTTGTGGGCAGGCCCATTGCATTCTCCCATACAATGCAGAACTGCTGGTTTTGCATTGTACAGGATGATGTCAGAGAACTGCAACCGGTCAAGTAGTGAAGGAAAGAGGATTTGGGGAAATGGTCGCTTGAAGAGGAGGAAGCCTGCAGGAGCAAAGAATAAGGTAAGTATTTCACCGTATTCTACTACAAGAGGTGGGAGGCAGAGGCAGAACGAGTATGGATGGAGGAAGTTCCAAGGTCCTGCTTGGGCAGGCATATCATCAGTTGCTAAGACTCCAGTGGCCTTAGTAACCAGTTGTCTTGGAGAAAGCCCACAGATAGAATCTAAACACAGCTATGGGCCAGAAACAATTTTGTAGAGGGACAATTTGGCCCACAGGCCATAGTTTAGGGGATGCTGATGTAAAGACCTGCTAGAATTATCTTTGACTTGGGCCCACTTATGTCTTTAACCAGCCCTGATCATTTTTGGGTGGACCAACTCTCGAAGATGGTGGGATTTACATGTACCTGTAAATGGATGAATACAGGGCAGATGGTTGTGAAGGTACCTGATTTACAACTGAAAGGAAATTTTGAATCCTTCATGAATTCTGTGTGGCTTGTCACAGCAGTGCTCTGCATATTAGGCTGGACCTCCCAGAGGCTCCAAGACAAGCCTGCAGGATTGGCATCGTTCATGTAATTTCCACATTGCATAAACAGAAATAATGCATTCTGCTCTGTTAGGTCATATTTTAATATTTACACAAAATCACACAGGCATTAACTTCAAAGCGCAGTATGTGCGGGGCTTTCTAGAAATATCCTGTTAACAGACAGCGTGCGCTCTGTCTATGGAACCTCATGCATCTCTATAAAAGACTTATGAGATGTGGAAACACAGGCATTATTAACAATATCAGTTTATGGGGAGAAATTATTTAAGAGCTACATGATGGATGAAAATAGAGTATGTTTGACAGTGGCATAACAGCCATATGAACAGCTGTGCCATAGGTAAAGGATTTAGGGTAATCACACTCTGTAATAGCTCCTCTTAAATTTCCTTCACATCAGTTCATATTAGTGCACGTGAGTGCATTTTGAAGCAGATCTATTTTTTAAAGTGGACTTGTCATCTGGCTGTAGACGTTTTTTCCTTTACCCATTACCAACCACCAACCCACCAGCTCAAACACTTGTCTTCTTTCTTGCTCCAGTGATCTATGCTATTCGGCCCTGCACAACAATGCATGGCCTTTCTAGGAAAAGCAGTTTCTGCAAGTGTACATGCATGCCACAGCCCCATTCAGTCTATGGGTAAGCCATCCTCTACTTTTTTAAATGAGCTTGCAGCCAGGCTGTAAACAGTTTGTTCTTTAACCCCTTTGTTCCAGAAGACGGGAGGCAGGGCGGGGTTTAGGGTCATGTGACTGCCGTGATGCACTGTCACGGCAGTCACATGATCGGGAAAAGAGGAGATCGGGACCTTTCCGTGAGTACCGGACATGTGTGCTGGGAGCGCGCAGGGCATGCCCTCTCGGCACATATGTCCTTTTTTAATAGAACGCAAATGTGCAGCCACTCAGCGTCTAGGCACAGAGAGGCCGCACATTTGCGTGAAGAGCTTAACTAATTTCTCTACCCAAAAAACAGCAACCCACCAGCTCAAATACTCACCTTCTTGAATTTTAGTGATCTTTGCTGTGTGGTCCCACCCAATACTGCATGGTCTTTCCAGTGAAAACACCCTCTTCTTAGGGGTTGATTTACTAAAGGCAATTAGACTGTGCACTTTGCAAGTGCAGTTGCTTCAGAGCTTAGTAAATGAGCAGAAACTCTGCTGACTTCCATCATCCAATCATGTGCAAACAAAAATGCGTTTTTTTTTTCCTTGCATGCGACTGGGTATTCTTCGCAAAGGGAAGCTTTACCTCATTTGCTAGAGTAACTGCACTTCCAGAGTTCAACTGCACTTTGCAAAGTGCACAGTCTATTTGCCTTTAGTAAATCAACTCCTTAGTGTTTGTAGTGCTACCCCCAAAGTAGCCACTTGGTAATTTGGGCTCTCTTTTTTGCGCCTCGAACAACCTCAGCCACTCTGACACACCTGGTAAAATGCTAAATAGATACCTTTAACTTGGTTATGAATTAGTTCCAGGAAATAGACACAAGACCATTTAGTGGTAAATTAACTCAGAAAAATGGTACGGGTTAGAATAATTGGAGGTTTGAGCATACATGAGCACACAGAAAATAGGTTCAGACACAGTCCACTGGACAATATAATCACTATGCCAAGATAACTTAGCATCTCTGCCACTAGAATAGACTAGAACTATAGGCAAGACTTTTTTTTTTTTCATTTTGGAGGGTTATAACTCCTGCAAATTAAGGTAATTTCTTGGGGAACCCCAGGTCACCAGAACTAGAGTCCCCATAGGAAGATTTTCCCTCTATTACTTTTCTGGGGACAACCCAAAATTTGAGATTTTCTTTTACTTTCACTTTCAATGATAACAGTAAACAGGACAAATGGAGAGGGGGAATCTTCCTAACAGGGACACAGACATCAATTGAGAGGGGTTCTAATAATAAAACTGTATCCAAACCTAAAAAAAAAAGTTTTGCCTTTAGTTATACTTTCACTCAGGAATCAGAAATGTCAGCAATAAACAGTTCATATAAATGTAAACTGCAATGTAAATATTAGTACTATAACTAATAGAGTTATTAGAGTGCACACTAGGAGAATGGCTAGGATATAGTGCAATGTTCCATGAGAAGTACCTCTTAGCATAACCAATAGGTAAAGGTCACTATGTAGCAGCTGTAAAGGAGCTGGCTAGCTTTGGGGCCCAGTTGTACCGCTGGTGCACATGAGTACAGCCCCGGTCACACCTGCTGTCACACCATCCAGTCACACACAGCGATTAGTTCTCTGTCCCTGCTTTGCACAAAGGTGAGTCTGGCTGTCAGCACACGTGGAGTCAGCACTCTGGATCCTGGTTAAGCCGCTGTTGTGCAGCCATGGTGGTGCACAATGGACAGTAATGTACACTCTCCAGGCTCCCTCATGGCAAGAGGAAGTTGTGTCCTCTACAGCCTGGAAAATACAGCATCTTCTGCAGGGTCTGGTGAGGGCTGTAGTTCAGGTCCCATTATTTTCACTGGGCAGTGCTCCCAGGGGGACTACATGTCCCATGATTCTCCTCCAGTCTTTCCTGATTGGTCCCTCTGCTGCTTGCTGGAAGGAAGGGGAGTGAGTGGGGGTCACACACAGAACTGCAAGGAAGCTCAGAGTTTGAGGCGGCTGCTGTACATACAGTCTACTGTTTACACAGATACCAGCAGCAGGAGAGGGGAGGGTGAAAGAGTGGGGGATACACAGCCAGCAAGGCACCTGCTACATGTTCATGTGTACCGCACATCCACTTATTCTATGGGTAAGCCATACTCCACTTTTTAAAGTGAACTTGTGGCATGGCTATGGACATTTTAATAGTTTAATCAATCCCCAAAGTGCGGCTCACCAGCTCAAATATTTACCTTCCCTCTCAATCCAGAGTTCTTCCCTGTGCAGCCCTGCCCAGTGCCATAAGGCCTTTCCACTGCAAATGTCCTATTCTTAGTGTATATGCACATCACACCTCATGTGTTCTATGGGTAAGCTGTACTCTACTAGACCCCTGGAGACCACCATGAGTACGACTTACTCATAGGAATTATTGGGGTCATGACATGCATGTGCACTTAGAGGAAGACTTGGTGGGAACTTTTTCACTGGAAAGGCTGTGCAGCATGCATCAGAGCAGCACAGGTGAAGCTGAAGGTCTTTAAACAAGTGGGCTGAACTCCAAGCTGGGGGAATTATTTGAGGGCCAATTGTGTTAAAGATATAGCTGTCCTCACTAGTCTTTGTATCTGTAGGCACTGTGGAGCAATTCATCCTCAATGTTGACAGCAGAAGCGCTGAAGTTGTTAGTGTTTTCTTTGCAGCTCAGCTCTCCCCGCTTCCCCTCCCAGCAGTGACATAGCAGCCTTCCAGACTTCTAATCTGTAATGAAAATACAGAGCAGGCACTCTGGAGTGGGGAACAGGGGAAGATGACACTCTATGGCCCATGGGGAGCTTCAAAACAATTGCTGCATACTCTGTTGGAGAAGAGTTTCTGTGCAAAAAAGCTTATCATTTCCTTTAGAGAGTCCACTTGTGGTTGGGATGCGTGGGGATAACATCACCTTGGAGCGCATCCCTCTCCCACCCGCAGCCTTCAGTGATAATGTGGGATATCTCAGGAGGCTGCAGGACTAGTCTTTCTGCACCATGCAATTTTGCATATGTGCAGTGGGGAGCCGACTGTGAAGCATAAGGTCTCAGCCAGCTCCAAAATCCAAGATGGCAACACTGGGGACCTGCATCCCTAAGAATAATCAGCTGCTGGGAATACACCGCTGGACTACTCAATTCCTTTAAAAAGCCCATTTGTGGTTGAGATGCGTGGGGATGACCTCAACTTGGATTTAATCCCTCCCCCCACCAGCAGCCTCCAGGGATAACTTGGCATATCCCATGAGGCTGCAGGACTAGTCTTTCTGCACCACGCAATTTTGCATATGTGCAGTGAGGAGCCGACTGTGAATCATAAAAAGGTCTCAGCCAGCTCCCAAATCCAAGATGACAACTCCGGGGACCTGCATCCCTAAGAAGAATCAGCTGCGGGGAATACACAGCTGGACTTCTGGGGGCCAGCGTGAAATTCCTCTTTAACAGTAATGGAGTAAAATCAGGTCTCCTGCCTTCCCAGTTAAGGCTGTGCTGTGCAGCATAGCTGTGTGAATCTCAGAACTGGATGACAAAACACAAATCCTTTGGAAGGTAAAAGAGTCCCCTTCTATTTATTTCATCAGTAGTCATTTGACATTGGCCTGGAATTCAACTTTAAAGTGGTAGTACCTTCCCATTTGAAAAAACCTGCTGACAGGTAGGTATTGCTGTCACTTCTGCTATGAATGCCTCTTCCAGCCTGTCAAAGGTAATGTAGTCTGACCACATTTATGGCTCTGTGTGCCGCAGTGTGCTTCTTGAATGACCAAGCTATGATGATGTGTCTCCTGTGCGTATGGGATGCCATCACAGCTTGGCCATTCAAGCGGCCGTACAGTGCGAACCCAGAAGAAAGACCGGGGAATATGGAGGCCGCCAGGGCCTGCTGGAGCTGTGACAGTGCAGTGCTGAGGACTGACAGGTAAATCTGCAATAATATGCAGTGCATACTAGCACATTATTATTATTATTATTATTATGCAGTATTTATATAGTGCTAAAAGGTTTGCTCAGCGCTGTACATTATACTGGGGGACAGTACATGAGACAATACAGTGACAAAACACGAGGGGTTCAAGGGCCCTGCTCTTTCGAGCTTACAATCTAGGAGGGAGGGGATAGTGGTACAGGAGGAAGTGGCTGTGGGGGATGGAGTAGTAAGAGGAGTGGAGGAGATCGGCTGTTAGGTGAGGGCGGGGTAGGCTTCCCTGAAGAGATGGGTTTTCAGGGTGCGCCTAAAGGTGAGGAGGGGAGGTGACAGTCTGATGGACTGGGGTAGTGAGTTCCAGAGGATGGGGGAAATCCTGGAGAAGTCCTGCAGTCGGGCGTGGGAGGTGGAGACCAGGGAGCTAGAAAGTAGGAAGTCTTGTGAGGAGTGAAGATTACGGGTAGGGTGGTATTTGGGTATCAGGTCGGTGAGGTAGTTTGGGGCAGCGTTATGAATGGCTTTGTATGTCTGTGTTAGTAGTTTGAATTTAATGCGTTCGGCAATCGGGAGCCAGTGGAGGGAATGACAGAGGGGGGTGGCAGAGGTGGAGCGGTTGGTGACGTGGATGAGTCTGGCTGCTGACTTTAGGATAGACTGAAGAGGGGATAGTCTGCGATGAGGTAGGCCGGTGAGAAAGGAGTTGCAGTAGTCCAGACGTGAGATAATAAGGGAGTGAACGAGTAGTTTAGTAGTGTCTGGGGTTAGGAACGAACGTATTTTGCGTTGCGGAGGTGGAGTCTGCATGAGTTTGCCAACGATTGGACATGGGGTTGGAAGGACAGGTTAGAGTCTAGAGTGACACCTAGGACTTTGGCTTGTGGGGTGGGACTGATGGTGGCGTTGTTGGACGTGATGGAGAGGGTGGGGGGGGCACGGGCTGGGGGGAAAATCAGGAGCTCGGTTTTGGAAAGGTTCAATTTGAGGAAATGAAGCGACATCCACTCTGATATGTCGTTCAGTAGGTGGGTGATACATTATGGCATATACGGTACCTGCAGTGCCCCATTTTTTTTACTACCGCTTTAAAGTGGTTCTAGAGGCTGAATTTTTTTTAAATTAATGTGTTCTCTGCATTAAGGTAAAACACCTTCTGAGTGCAGTTCCCCTCATCCCCCCTGTAATTGCCTGAGTGTGATCTTGGTACAGCACTGTGCACGAACACAGCGTCTCTCTTCCTCCTCATAGGCTTAGAGATGGCAGTGAGAGCCATTGGAGAGAGAGAGGAAGCAGTGGAGGGGGCGGGGCCAGGCCACACTCTGTGTGTCAATGGACACACAGAGCGCAGCTCAGGAGCGAGCTTGCACATGTGCCCCCATAGCAAGCCGCTTGCTATCAGGGCACTCAGCGGGGGGAAGGGACCAGGAGCGCCAGCAGGGAACCCAAGAAAAGGAGGATCAGGGCTGCTTTGTGCAAAACTATTGCACAGAGCATGTAAGCATGACATGTTTTTTTATATAAAAAAAAAAATTGGTTTACAATCACTTTAAGCGATTTAGGGAAAAGAATGACACTATTTTTGATCATAGTAGACGTGTTCCACTACTAAATAAATATCACAAATAATTCAAATGAATACATTCAAATGATCTATCCACCTGTCTGTTTATATGATATAAAAGTAATATAAATGATATAAAATAATACAGTGAATTGTCATTTGTGATTCTGAGCAGTCACTTTTAATGTAAAGTCTGACTCACAGGCGACAGATGATTAAACCTCTCAGCACAGGAATGAAGGATGATCTTCAGAAATGAGTGGTGGAGTTCTTTGTTTTGGTACCTCTTTTGATAGGAATGTGTTATTGTTTTTCATTGTGTCTCAATTCTAAGGCAGTAATTTCTGTGTGTACATAATAAAATAATTCATTTCACTCCTTTAGTGCTTTTTGTTGTATAATATTGTCAAATATTTTTTGTTTGGTAGGACAATGTTGACCTTGGCGATTTAATGTTCTCGCTGTGCTACCTCCCTACTGCGGGAAGACTTACCATCACCATCATAAAGGCAAGAAACCTCAAGGCCATGGATATCACAGGGGCATCTGGTGAGTAATCACAGTGGCCTGTTCATAAGGGTCATAACACCCGTGAGTTATCGGAGACACTACACATACAGTAAATCTAAACTTTGCAAAAATTTAAAAACTACCCTTGCAATGGGGCTATTCCTTCATTGCAATGGTGGCTAAATGCTCATTTTTGCTAGGGAACCTTTGAATTTTTCTTACCTTGCTTTTGCAAGCTTCCTCCTGTCCATGCAACTGGTCCCCCAAAGCCTCTTCTCTCTGGTGCTCCATACATTGATTGCATTCTGGCAGCATTATGTACAATACAGAACTAGTAGTCCTGCATTGTAAGTGCGGTTGCTTGGTCCCATCCACAAACTGGAGCGTTGTAGGGAAGAAGAGAGTGCCATTCGCCAGGGGGAGCAAGGGGTAAGTTAGGTAAAACTGCTTTTATTGGTAACATCCAACAAAGTAAAACCACTCCAGGTCTCCCTGCCATTTCACTCCTCCACACCCCTCTCACTTAGGTGCAAGCTCAGCTCGTACCACTGAGTACTAGACAATCCAGACAGCTCCACTCCAAGATTCTCCATCTTTTGTGAAATATAAAAGCAACTTCTTACAGCAACACAGACACTATGGGGACTGAGAACGTTGACGCGTTTCATGCTATAGCAGCATTTAATCATGCCAGTTAAGCGTTGCTTTAGCATAAAACACATCAACGTTCTCAGTCCCCGCAGTGTCTATGAATCTTGGAGTGCAGCTGTCTTCCTTTAGTACCTCTTTAAGGATTACATGCATCTTAATTTCTGTGCCCATTGTGTCCTGTGGCTACGGAGCTCCAAGTCAACAAAAATCTGAAGTCAAGAATCATGATCAAGGAATGGAAAATAGTTATTTAGTATTGCCAAGTAAATGAAGACCAGGCAGGAAATGTGTTACACACAGAAAATACTGTAAGGGTGAGCTTGCACTTTCATTAAATTTGGTGAAATGCCAGTATTTGATCTTTTCTTACCCAAAATAGAAACAACCAGTAATTTATGAACAAGAACTGCCATTTACGTTTTTGGCTGCCTGAGTTCAACTTCTAAAGGTAAAACAGGATTTTTTTCAAAATACTAAAAGGGTTTTTACTGCCATTTGAGCAAGAACATTGGTTTGGCTTTAAAATAACCAAAGGAAGCTTAGAGGAACACTTACTTTTATTGCACATAATATCATTCAATGACATTGAGTCAGTTGAGGTCTATAAAACCAGTGGAAAAAAACAATAATAATGGATTATTGCATATCTGCATAGTTAGCAAGTGTCCCTCATTTGGAAGGACTGTCCCTCTTTCAAAACCAAATCCTTCTGTCCCCATTCCTCCTCAGTTGTCCCTCCTATTATAGTAATCCCTCGGGGGTGTGCCTTTTGTCTACACAATTGGTGCTAAAAGGTGTTGGGAGTTGAGAAAGTTTGGAGATATGTACAATATATCTGGAGCATGGAAGCCCCACTTCACAAATTGTAGCCATATCTGAGCACCTCATACAATTATTAGAAAACTACACTCATTTGATTCAGAACATAGAAAAGCTTTCGCTGATTTGGAGGCCTCTCTAAGATTTAGTTCCACGGTGGCAGGTAGTGAAGCAGCTTGGGTTAAATCCTGCTGTACCAGCAACAAATTATTTTTATTTATCTGTCACACCTGCCACAGTAAGTCTTCAGTATGTATATTACAAAAAAAAATTAGATATGACAGCCCCTGGAGCCCCACTGAAAGGATGCTTTGAATGCTGGAAGTATTTTAAAGGGATGCATGATTATGTGTATTAAGGACTTTTAAAATGAATTATGGCCTGTTTGGGGCTGTGGCATGAGGGGGTAGGCCTGTGAGTCTATTTAGTGTACACACAGGACTACATGCACTGACCTTGGAAAGATTGCGGCCATCAGACGTGTTCCCTGCCCTTCCTGCCTGAGAGTACTTGGTCATCACTGCTTTTATTGGCAGTTGTTACTTCTGCAGTACTTGTGTAGTTATTTATGGTTTATGCAGGGCAGGTGAGAAGCAGGTGGCATTCATCATGATGCCGTAACTGGTTTATATCATCCAAGAGGTATTGGGCAGTAATAGGCTATTTTGCTTTCTGATGGCAAAGAGACATGCAGAATGCGTCTTCCGTTTCTTCTTTTCACCATTTGGTCTATCAGTGAAGGGAGTGTTCACTGTCTGATCACTTTTTGCACAATATGGGCCCTGATAGTTCAGGGTATCTCAAAGGCATCTGTATGTGGCTATCTTTCTAGCTAGATTCCATAAATATTTACACATGGGTGTAAAGTTATTTCTAGGCCAAGGAACAATGACAACATAATCTAATAAGTGGCAAAGTAATTACACCACATTGGGCCTGTGATACTAATAGCCTCTACACATTTTCGATATGGCGTGCTGTGATGGACAGTCATAGGTGGTCTTCCCAAGTACAGAATAAAGGGTGTGGTAGCTCCTGTTCTGTGACCGCTGGTATAGCAATGGTCCATTAGCCTGGTCTACATCCTACTACATTGGCAGCACTGTATTTATCCTAAATTACTTGTCAGTCTTTGCTTATGGTATGAGGGGACAAAAAAAAGAACCTTTGCAATTTAAGTTTGCAGTCTAATAACAGCTTCTGTGTATAAAATAAATGTCACCCTCCAACCAATGGCTCATTCTGTTTTCAATTTTTGCGAATAATATCACATTGTTGGCAATACAAAAAAGTGGAGTCTGTGGAACAGGACATTAGTCATTTGAGATTATAGCAGCATAATTACTATTGCTCTGCTGACAGGTCTGGGAAGGGTTGTATCCTTGGTTGTTCCACTATAGTGGTTACCCACTTTTTGACATTTGTGATAAACTTACTCTTGCAATCATGGTTCCCTTTTTAGCAGTCATAGTTCCCTATGTACACATGAATGACTGTACGTGTTCATAAGTCTCCACTTGCTAACAACTAAACCCAAACCCTAAATGTACATGATATTAATTAATGACTGTACGTGTTCATAAGTCTCCACTTGCCAACAACTAAACCCAAACCCTAAATGTACATGATATTAATTAATGACTGTACGTGTTCATAAGTCTCCACTTGCCAACAACTAAACCCTAAATGTACATGATATTAATTGCTTTATATGATGAGATCCTTCAGTTTACCATTTTAAGGGACAGATGCAAGTTATGCAATCTTGAAATATGCAATGGCCTTCATCTTGGGTGTCTCCAAACAACCTTTACAACCCCTTTGTAGCCTTTCATAGCAGATTATAGTATTTTACAATTTACAATTTGTATGCCTTTCCCTTATAGATCCTTATGTGAAGGTGTCAATAATGTGTGAAGGGAGGAGACTGAAGAAAAGGAAAACATCAACAAAGAGGAACACATTAAACCCAGTGTATAATGAAGCCATCGTGTTTGACGTGCCGCCAGAGAATATTGATCAGATCAGTTTATTAATAGCAGTGATGGATTATGACCGGTGAGATATTACAATGAATTCAGTGCAATTACCTGATTGTATTCAATGGGAGTCAAGGGTTTGAAAGCTGTGTTTTATGTATAGTCTTCATGTTAATTGTTTGCTTCTTATTATTTATTACGCGGGACCAAGGATAATGTTAGGGTAGCAGCAAAAAACCTAATAATGCAAGTGGCATATCCAATACACAAGCAGTGTTTGCAATGCATATACAATTTAGAGTTTCCAATTTTCCAACAAGCTGGAAATAGTTATTTATTACTGGGCTGTAGTCGTTCTTTTATATAGTAATAAAGTGGAAGGATTCTTTCGCTATGCCATAGCCCCATGTAAAACATGTTAGGCTGAAGACCACAAAGCTTCCCATGGTCCTGTTATTCAAGCAAAGGACAAATAGGTCTTCCAATTATATTGAGACGTTCCTGTTTATGGTCATTCTTTAAAGCCGAACTGTAGGAAAATAGCTAAATTCAGCATAAATATGTGTATGGGGCAGGGGCGGACTGACAACTCATGGGGCCCCCGGGCAATAGGGGATCATGGGGCCCCTGTGTCCTTGCCCACACTCAAAAAAGCCTATAGAAAAAGGTACCAGGGGCATTTTATGGGGCCCCCTACTGACCCGGGGCCCTCGGGCAGTGCCCGCATGACTGAATGGTCAGTCCGCCCCTGGTATGGGGGCAGTTTTATCTGTTAAAGAGTTTATATTTCTGTCTATCCAGCTCTGAGACTTACACATGCAGCACAGTCCTGCATCCCAAGGCAGGGCACCTGATTTGTATCTGCTGCAATTAAACAGGAGTTTCTGCCTGTTTGCAAATACTGTAGCTGCTGACTGTTAATAAAAGGACACCTTCCTGTCCAAGGATTCAGCATTGTCCTCACCGATTCTTGGTTGGTCTTTGGGTCCACAGCACTGGCTTGTTTAATGTGGGAAGTGACTCCTTGTGGCTTCACAGCCAGCTTCCAACTGTGTATGCGTGAGCCGGATTTGTGATGTGTTCCAAGAGTTTGTGTGTGGAGGGGGCAAACGTCCAGGGGAATCACCTAAGCTATCCAACTGGAAATGGGAGCTGGTTCCTACAAAAACTAGATACCCACCCCCCCCCCCCCCCAAAATGCCCAAAAGTGTTGGAGGAGTGGGGGAGGAAGACATAAAGCAGATCTCACCTTTAGAGTGAAGTTCCACTTAAAGTAATATTTATAGGTCTTGTTCCTACACCAGCCTATGACTGGAGAATGAAGGGTGAAACTACAAACTAATCAGCTAATTTCTCTGTCACTCTGCTCTTTCCTCCAATCAGCACTTCACTTGTTAGCACATTAATACAGCATTATAACTGAATAGCTCCTTCTGCTGCCTTCCTTCTCTCAGTTTCTCTGCTCATGTATTAATAAATACAGAGATGAATTACTTTGTGTTTTTTTTTGTACCTGCCTGGAGTTCAACTTTAAATAAGCTATAAATGAGCCAGTATTTGCACACGCATGACTAGCAATGAAATTTTTAAATGAGAATCCTTATTTTAATATATTGTGGCACTGGCCAATGCCATAACTTGTTTTCATTGTTTCAATGTACTGCATACAGAAAAAACATTATGTAACATTTTCACAGTGTAGGTCACAATGAGGTCATCGGGGTATGTCAAGTTGGCAACGATGCAGAGAGCCTAGGCCGGGAACACTGGAGCGAAATGCTGTCGTATCCCAGGAAACCCATCGCCCACTGGCACCCACTTGTAGAGGTAAGATTGGCACCATTTGTCAGTATGGGGCTTTGGGATTTTGGACATCTGACTGCACTTTTTTCAAAAAAATTAGTTTAACCTTGTGACAATGTCTTGGGTAATTATCAGGAGATGACATCTGTCTCTGAAGTGTATTATTATACAGTATTTATATAGCGCCAAAGGGTTTGCTCAGCGCTGTACAATATAGTGGGGGACAGAACATGAGACAAGACAGAAACAATACAATACACGAGGGGTTCGAGGGCCCTGCTCTTTCGAGCTTACAATCTAGGAGCGTGTATAACAGGTAACTGAAAAATATAAGCATTTGCTTGGTATGTGCACTAGAACATTACTGCAGAGGATACATGTGTCAGTGGGGATGTGAGGACATCATAGAGCCCAAATGTGATGGCAACTCTATACACTATTACTATACATTATCCGCTGTGTGTTATTAAATACAGTATATTCTGAATAGAGTAAAGCAGCTTTCTTCTCCCTTTTACATATTTTTCTGTTATTCTTTCCATTGCTGTGTGTAAGCCACTAGTAGGTCTATTAGGTTTACGGAAGTGAAAGAAGAAAAAAATATATCCTTATAATTGGAAATTATCTATAAAATGTTATCAGTGCATGGGCTAAGTGAGACAGCTAAACGTTTTTGTACAAAACATGGAACTGCTTTTGCACCAGAGAGTTTGTTGAAAGGTGTCACATACCATTTTTTTTTTTCGTGCTTTGGGACTGCGGCCAGTGGTGTATTTACGTTTTGTGCTGCCCTAGGCAACACAAAAATTGGCTGCTGCCGTCACCCCACCCCCCCACTTCCCTGCCGCAGTACTACCGCCCCCCCCCCCTCAAAAATGCTGCCTTGCGGTAAATACGCTCCTGCTCTCCACCAAGTATAGATCCCCCCTCGCCTCAGTACAGACCCCCTCTCCACCAAGTATAGATCCCCCCTCACCTCAGTACAGACCCCCTCTCCACCAAGTATAGATCCCCCCCCTCACCTCAGTACAGACCCCCTCTCCACCAAGTATAGATCCCCCCCCTCACCTCAGTACAGGCCCCCTCTCCACCAAGTATAGATCCCCCCCCTCACCTCAGTACAGACCCCCTCTCCACCAAGTATAGATCCCCCCTCGCCTCAGTACAGACCCCTCTCCACCAAGTATAGACCCCCCTCCCCACCAGGTATAGTCCCCACTCAGTACAGACCCCCCTCTCTGAGTACAGACCTCATTCCCCTCTAAGTATAGATCCCCCCCCCTCAGTATAGACCCCCCTTCCACTAAGAACAGGCCCTTCTCCATCATTGTAGACCCCCCTCTCTCAGTACAGACCCCCCTCCACTTGTGCTAGTAGGGAGGTGCGGGGGGGGGTCGGATATGTGCTGGGGGGGCGCTTTGGAAGGGGAGAAGGCATGTTCTCATGTGGGGTCAGATTTCAATTCCAAAACCAACTTCTAGTATAGATCCTCTCCCATCCCAAAGTGCCCGCCCCCCCAGCACATAACCCCCCATCTCTAATTTTTTTTTAACTTGCCCCCCTTCCCGGTCACTCTGTCCCCCTCCTCTGCCCAGGAACAATAAAAGAAAATCGGTACAGACCTCAGCTCAGCAGACATGCACAGCGGTGTCTCTCCTCCTCCCCCCTCCTCCTCCCATGTACATATAGACAGTGGAGGAGAGGGAGGTGGCTTCGGTGTGCTCTGCTGGGAGCCAGCCGAGGACAGAGCTGTGGATCAGTGTAACTGGTGCTGTGTCAGCTCCGGTGCCCCTGCCGATGGACCCTGCGTCGATCCGCCTCCCCATTGCACACAAAATGAGCACAGCTGAGCCCCGGCTGCTCCCAGTCCCAGCACTCAGATCACTCTGTGTCCTGTGTCACTTCTGCCGAGAGAAGGGGGGCCGCGCCGCCCCCCTGAAAAGTGCCGCCCTAGGCAAACGCCTTGTTTGCCTCGCGGTAAATACGCCCCTGACTGCTGCAGGGACACTCCCTTTCTTTACCACCATCATGGTCTCTTTCCTTACAACCACCATGGTCCTCACTTTGAGCCCTCCTTGGCATAGATGTAAACAGTCGAGCTTGTTTTTCTTTCAGGGGAGCCACAGGTTTATTCTAAATACAGCCTGTTTTCAAAACATTGCTGTGGAAAGTCCATCCGAGGTGATCACAGAGAACTCACAGACCTTTTACCAAGCACTCACAATTAATATGTTCCTGAGAAGAGTGGCCACTTCACAAAAACTAATTGGTCATTGGTCACTGTTGGACCTCTGCCAAATTGTGTTGCAAGTGTCATCTTCTCTTGTTCTCTGTTTACACCAGCCATTCTTGACCAGGATTCTGTGAAACCCTAGGGATCCTCCAGAAGTTGTTAGGGGCTCCTTCAGCTGTGGTTGATTGACCTCTCACCAGATGGTTCTTGTATGGTTCCAGGGCTAACACCACTTGGCATAACCAGTGATATTACACCAATCATCTTTTTAGCTTTCCTTAAGATTGGCAGCCTGACCACAATCATAAGGGGGCATTCTTCCATCTAGCCACCAAAGTAAGGGGTATTCTCCCCAGTGAGTTGGTTCATGAAGATCTGAAAGTTAATTTAAGGGTTCCTCCAAGAAAAAAAGGTCAGGAAAGGTTGGTTTACACCCACCTCAGCCCTGAAGAAGGTGACTCAGATCCACAAAATGTTTGGTGTTTAACTAGATCTTCAATAACCTATACATCTAAAGAGATTGATTCTTCTTCCAATCTATTAATTCCTCTAGGCTTTGGGCTTTGTCCCTTTAAAAAGTTGAGCACACATTCCTTCTTAGGAATGTAGAACTGGCATGCAATGGAACCCAATCTCACTTCACCTAAAATGTGCAAATGAATTAGGGTGGAGATGGAGTTTATCTGTCATGCATTCTACACAGAGCAGATTTAAGTAGGAGAAAAAGCTACAAAAGAAAGTGTAAATGCACTGAAATGTAATTATATGTTGGCGCTAGTTACACTATGCCCCACACATTTTAGGTTTGTATTGCTGAAAGCAAAACCCAAGGTGTTTAATCGTGAATCATTTTCGCAGTCTCCTAATTAGAAGTTAGTTTTAGTTTGGAGAAGTGAAGACAATCCTTGTCTCCAAGCAATATTACATTCATTTCCTAGTTATTTTTGGACATGTGTTTTTAGAAAATTAGTTGATATTCTATCAAATTACATTTTTTGAAAAGTTAGAAAAGAAAGTTTTGTTCTACAGCGTCATTTATGCCGTGTTACTTTATGTTTTGTCACAGTAGTTTACGTTTTTAGGATTGTATTCAATATCGGCAAAGAGCACACAAATACTTATAAGTATAACATTTATTGAAGTAATGACATATACAGATAACAAATATTAGAAAATATAACAAGAATACTTAAATAAAGATGCTGTTTCCGCCCCGGGTCCCACCTGCTTGCACAGCGCGGCGCAGGTAATCACAGATGCATGCATGATATCAAGCTCTGGTAGAGACAGTCATTATAAGCTGTGTGTGTTATATAGAGGACTTGAATGTAAGGAAATCGCCAATTCATTCTCCTTGGAGCAGTATGACCTTACCTTCTAAGGAAAATGGCACATTCCTGAAAACAGATCAGTGGGCTGCCTTGTCCATATAGTCAGTTTACAATAGCCTTCCTTTGGTATGTGTCAGCTAAGGTAACCAGACTAATCAGAATATTAGAGGCTTTATTAGATATACAGTGGGGCAAAAAAGTATTTAGTCAGCCACCAATTGTGCAAGTTCTCCCAATTAAAAAGATGAGAGAGGCCTGTAATTGGCATCATAGGTAGACCTCAACTATGAGAGACAAAATGAGAAAAAAAATCCAGACAATCACATTGGCTGATTTGGAAAGCATTTATTTGCAAATTATGGTGGAAAATAAGTATTTGGTCAATATCAAAAGTTCATCTCAATACTTTGTTATATATCCTTTGTTGGCAATGACAGAGGTCAAACATTTCCTGTAAGTCTTCACAAGGTTGGCACACACTGTTGCTGGTATGTTGGCCCATTCCTCCATGCAGATCTCCTCTAGAGCAGTGATGTTTTGGGGCTGTCGCTGGACAACACGGACTTTCAACTCCCTCCAAAGGTTTTCTATGGAGTTGAGATCTGGAGACTGGCTAGGCCACTCCAGGACCTTGAAATGCTTCTTATGAAGCCACTCCTTAGTGGCTTAATGTGATTGTTTGGATTTTTTTTCTCATTTTGTCTCTCATAGTTGAGGTCTACCTATGATGCCAATTACAGGCCTCTCTCATCTTTTTAAGTGGGAGAACTTGCACAATTGGTGGCTGACTAATTACTTTTTTGCACCACTGTATGTGAGGCCAACATTAATAAGGAAATATATAATATGCAATTTCCCCATCAATTCATTATTATTATATAGGATTTATATAGAGCTAACAGTTTGCACAGCATTTTGCAATATAAAGGGAGAAAGTACAGTAACAATACAATGCAGGAGGGATAAGAGGTACTAGCTGATAAGAACTTACAATCTAATACGGTGGATTCAAAGTAACTGTGTGCTTTGCCAACACAGGACATTGCAACAGGTTCATTTTGGTTTAGCTCTTCCATACCTCTTCATTCAGCTTTTGTGAATGAAGAACATTTTCTGAGTAGGCTACAATTTGCTGGCGTTGTAGCTTTTGTGGGACTATGAATTACTAATTGATTGGCCCAGTGATTTTTTTACATGGAGCGAGTCACATGCTCCTCCATACCCATAAGTGCCACATTTTTCCCTGGACTCCCATCGCTAAACAGAGTGGCAAAGAAAAGTAAGTATATGCTGAGGTAGGGGACTTTAAAGCATGCAGGGGGAAAATATTTTTTAAAAATGCAGTAAATGTCCACAAAGCATGCACATTTGCCTCTGTTTCATCCTTTTAAAAATCCCGCAAGTACAGAAGGTACCTGTCGACCTGCCAGAAATGTATTCAATTCCCAAGTTCTGTTGACTGGTGGTGTCAGCCCTCCCAGTTGTCTTTTTCCAAACTCCTTACAGTAGACCTACCTTTCTCTTCCAAAGATTTTAAACACATTTGCATGCAGCTCTACATGCTCAGCAGGAAACAGATTACATATTGAAAAATGCCATCATTTTCTTCAGACTTTTTAATTTTTTACTTCCACCTTTCCCAAGTCATCAGTGCCTTGAAGTAGTCAGAGATCTGCAAGATCTCACAAGATTTCATGAAACAGTACATTGTCTTTGGTGTCATAGGTGGGTCACCCCAGAGAACCCAAAAGTTTCCCACTTTGACACCTATGGCATATGCATATCTCCCAGCTCCCCTTTTAGAGAGAGTTCTTTTTTTACCCAGATCCTTCTTTATTTAATCCATAGTTGTCCATCTTTTAGGTCTTATGTATATATATGTACACAAAAAAAGTACAATTTTATTAGCAACATTTTTTTGTTCTTAATTTGCTTATTTTCAATTGCTAGGATAAAATAGTGATGCTGTTCATAGCAACCAATCAAATGTCTATTTTCAGCTCTTAGGCACTTCAAAAACAAGATTGGATTTTGTATTTATGAGCAGCAGAATTTTTTTTTTGTTTCAAATGAATTTTGCTACATAATTAGGATTTACAGAAAGACATGTGTCTATTATGTTCAACCCCCAAATAAAAATAAAATCTAAAAATATCAGAAGCCCTAATTTGTCCAGGAAAAGGCAAAAAAAATTTATAAAGTATGGTCCAATTTGCTTCAACAGGGAAAAAATTCCTTCCTGATCGCTAATGGCAATCGGATTAATTCATGGATCAACATTCTGCTATGTATTTTTAGAAATGTAAGTAACCCTTTATATTTTGTTCAATGGTGATGAAACCTTTTCTTCTTTCAGTCTTAAGGGGTGACCTCATGTTTTTAATGGAGACTTTACATTTAATAATTTACAGCTAAATATATTATATGTTTCATTGATATATATATATACAGTATATTTGTATAAAATATATCATAACCTCTTTTGGCTACTTCATCTCAATGTTCAACACATTAAGTTCAGTTGGCCCTTCCTTATATCTAATTAATTTAGCTTCCCTTCTCTGAAATAGAACACCTTATTCAACATGTCATGCTAATACTTTTTACAAGGAGAAAATGCTCACTCTCAATTATGTCTATGTGTCTTTTAATACAAGTGGGTTTCTTCTTAGAAGTTTGGCATTGTATACTGGTGTTAGGTCTATGATGTACATCATATCCTCCCTTGACTGCATGTGGCTTGGGTATTATTAACTCCAAAGCATAACTACATTTAGCTGCATTAAACCTATTTAACAGTGTAGTTGACCAATCCTTAAGTGTCTAGGTGTGCATGTAAACTGGAGACATCTTCTAGGAATTGTATTACGTGGTTTTGTGTCATCCCAAACATTGACATGTTGCTTTGTAAACGGATTAGACCCAGGCAATAGAGGATCATGGGTCCCCTGTGTCCTTGCCCAAACTCAAAAAAGCCTATGAAAAAGGTACCAGGGGCATCTCATGGGGCCCCCTACTGACCCCGGGCTCTCGGGCAGTGCCCGAGTTTCCAAATGGTCAGTCCGCTCCTGGCCTCAAGTGTGAGGTCAAGTACTGGTGTCAGTGGTGGTAATAAATACTATCATTGTTGTCAGTGGCCACAATAATAACCCCCAGCATTGGTGCCAGTGGCTACAATAATAACAACCAGAATTGGTGTCAGTGGTGGCACTAATAACCCCCAGCATGGATGTCAGTGACTATAATCATAACCCCCAGCATCAGTGTTAGTGGCAGTACTACTAGTTCCCCAACATAGGTGATCAGTGGCAGTGCTCCTAACCCTCCATCTGCACTAGTGGTCAGTGACAGTGCTATTTAAACCCCTTACAATGGTGGTCAGTGGCAGTATTATTTAATTTGATTTATTTATTACAGGTACTTATATAGTGCCATCAATTTTACACAGCGCTTTAGATATATATATTGTACATTCACATCAGTCCCTAAGCGTCATCAGTCCCTAACTCACATTCATGCATACACACACTAGGGCCAATTTAGACAGGATCCAATTAACCTACCAGCATGTCTTTGGAGTGTGGGAGGAAACTGTAGTACCCAGAGGAAACCTGCGTAGGCACAGGGAGAACATGCAAACTCCAGGCAGGTGGTGCAGTGGGTGGGATTTGAACCAATGACTACCAGGCAAAAGTGCTAACCATTTAGCCACTGTGCTGCCAGTTCCCCCATTGGTGGTTAATTTCAGTTCTGTGTAACCCTCCCCCCTCATTGGTGGTCAGTGGCTGTAAAATGTAACCCCCTACACTGGTGGTCAGTTGGTACTTTCCTGATCACATGCTCCCATTCGGCTCTTTCTTTCTCTCCCCGTTCTGTTGGAACTATACTTGTAGTACTTGGTGAAGATCAATCCGCCGGACAGTATAGGCTTTCTTTTAGTGCTGACAGTGTTCCAGCACATGTGCCCCACTACTGCTCTGCAAAGTATCCACAAGAGCTAAACAGGCGGTGGACCCAGTCCAGGAAACAGAGGGCTGCTCACACAGAGCCGGTAGGCCTTTGACTATTCAGGGTACAAATTGTTAATTGCAGCTCTATGAACATGTTAAAGTGACCCTGTTCAGACCTCCACACATATAGCACCATTCTAGACCTGCGCCTCATGCAATCTCCATGGGCGCCTTGGGTGCTGGCTCAAAAAGCCTGGAAGCCAGATTCCAAAGATCTCTTCCTTCTAAGTGTTTTTATATTGAGCCATCCATAATATAGCTGCTACTGTAATGTCCCTGCCCAAGGATCACCTTGCCTTAACATGTTTCCTTGTGATCAAGCTATATCAGTAAGACATGTTATTGTAAGCCTTGGACAGGAACATCATGGAAGCATCTATACAGTATTATGGATGGTTCGATAAAGAACTCTTAGAAGGAAGAGATCTTTGGTGCACAGCTCCTATTCTTCTGTGTCTTTCAAAAAGAGACCATGTTACTGTTTTAAATATTAAAATCTGCAAAAGAATAACATTAATACTCATCTGACCTGCTACCTGTCCCTCAGGCCATCACTCAATTACAAAACTATGGCCCCATTAGAATTTTCACAAAAACATTATCCCAGTTGTGTCAGATGCTTGGTCCCTTGCTGCATTCTGTGGTTCCATCTCCCACCCCCGTGAAAGGGCTGGCAGATGAAACCACAGTGCACAGTAGAGGAAACTGGCATCCCCCACACCTGGAATTGTCAAATGTGAGGATTTTTCTGGAAACCATAACTCTTGAACTCAGCTCAAAGCTTAAGAACAAACAGGGGTGACAGGTAAGAATTAATTCATCTAATTTGCAGATTTTGTGAGGAACTGTGTCAAACGTTTTAGCAAAGTCCAGATATGACTCATCTGCAGCCTAAATTATTTATCTGTAAAAAAGAAAGATTTCATGTGTTTTTAATAAATCCATTCTAGTTGTCACTTAAAATATTAGTGGGTTTTTAAAGATTTATCATTCTTTGTAAGAAACAAAAGGGATACAGGTACACATTTTAAAGTAATTACTATGGCCATATTTTCTTTCTCAGTATTTATTCACCAAGTACTGAAGCTAAGAAGATCTGAGTCAATTAAAGCTCCATACATGTGGGTACTATCAGGATGCTCTTGGCTCTGGTTCCTAACAGTTTTAGATAGAAAATGTGCACTAATACAACTGAAGGTTCTTGTATGACAGTCTAAAGAAGTCCCAAATCCAGTTGTGATGTACAAACCCCATAAATCAAAGAAAAAGTCCCTTTACCATCCCTAACTGAGCCAAATTCTTCTTCATGTGTGTCTCACATGCAGGCATGCAGGCACTGCAGCTCAAAGTGATAATTTCATCAATAGAGGCAGTTCCATCAATACAGAAAGCAGTGGGCAGGAGCTAATTGACAAACTACAGACTTGTGGGTCAGCCATGACAAGACTAATAGCCACCCGGTAATATCTTATCCCATTGTATTGCAAGCAGGCACAGCCTACACAAGAGTGTCAACTCTGCTCTGAAGTCAGAAGCAGTGCAGCATTGTTGCCACACCATCTCAGGAAATGTAATTAGTTGGAGTTAACTGGAGGATCAACAGGTATTTGTGGGACTTTGCAGGGGGCTGAGAGGAAGCTGTAAGTGCAGATGCACGTTAATTGATCAAATGTTACAGCACATATTTTTACATGGGGGGGAAGAGTTTTACTTTAAGCCACTTTGGTCAGTACACACAAGAATTGAGTGAGGAGTTTTCTTCACTACTCTGTGCATGCCATTGACTTATAAATAGGCTATAGCACCTGTCAGCATTGATGCTACAGTTCCAGTGGAACTGAATGCCTTTGTAAGGTAGTCCTCTGTTTGGCATAGCAACAAGCTGACCAGTGACATCAGACAGTTCCTGGTCTATTTACCTAAATTATATGTTGATCCAGCCTCTTTGATTTGTTTCACCAATCCTGAAGAAAGGAGTTATTTAACCCAGAAATACATTGGCTTCATTCATGCTCCATTTAATTTCAGCATTGGAGTGGACTTAAACTTGCACCTAAACAACTGCATCCCATACACCTGTGGTCTTTGCATTTTTTCTCTATGGTCTTTATTGAAGGAAATTCTGACTTCTCATTGATTGAGCTGCCAGCCAGCCAGTCCCTTGTCCATAAACCCAATAAGCCCGTACATTACCATCTTGAGTGAGACTTGCAAGTCCAACACAACCTTATGGAGGAACTTCAGTCTTTTTTGTTTAAATTAAAAGTCAGCAGCTACAAATATTGTAGCTTCTGACTTTAAAAAAAAAGGTACTTACCAGTGCCTGAGAGTCCTGTGCTGATTTCCTTCAGCAGGTTCAAACCATTTCAGGTCCATGGCTCTGCTATTTTAGATATGGGAGACAAGCTAACTGTGTCTTCTTGAGGAATCACAGCCGACTCCGTACTTCAGAAGTGAGAGATCATTTGGCGCTGTGGGACTGCTCCTGCAATCTCCTGGGATGTCTGACATGTCCCAGGAGGCTGAAAATCGGGGAAGGGATGGGGAGGTTGCGTGGGTAGGAGGCCTGCCTAAGTGCATATCACTGTTGCCATGCACGGAAGTGGGAGTGGAAACCTGTAAAAAAAAGTCAAAAGTTTTAGGGCACAGGGTAGGGAGCCATGGGTTAAGCAGATCAGGTTTTAAGAGCCAAAAGGGTCTTATCTCCCAAAGTTAGTTCAAAGGGAGATTCTTCAACTTCAACTCAGCTTAACTTAGCTTTTTCTAGGAACTTCACAGGGTGTCTCCCTGAAGCAGAGAACCAATCGCCTCATTTGGGGAGGGAGGACCAAAGCCTTCACAAATTCTACTATGGCCAATAAATTTTCCTAGGTATTTATAAAATTCTATCCAACGAGTAGATTAATACCCAGAAACATCTGCTGAACGGTTAGATATGAAATATAACATGCCTGCTTGAATGGTTAAGGAGATATAATTTTCTGCTTTCCTGTATATGTCAGATAGGAGGTGTAATGTATCAGGCGATTTGTATTAGAGTGAGCCATCCAAATATGTGCTCCATGTTTGTGTAATTATTTCCTATTTGGAGATATAAAATTATATGGAAAATTGGCTTTTAAAATGTAAGTCTGTTTTATGACTCCCTGGAATGTCTTTTGAAGCTCAGTGAGGGCTCGGTTTATTGCTTTACGATCCCTTCTCCAGCAAGAGTCTCGCAGACAGAGGTGCACCAGCTAGTTGTGGGATTTATAACCATGATGCTCTCCCAATGAGTTTGCTGCCTGTGATCTGCATCAAATACACCACATGTCACTCAACAGAGAGGGAGAGGGGATGAGGAAAGCTGATTTGGGAGTAGAAATGATACAAAATGGAAGATTTTTAACAAGATGGATGATCACGTCCATCTCTGTATGCACAATTGCTACAGCAGTTAGTAACTTTCTGGTGATGTGCATGGTAAAGAGGTCACTGCAAATATTTTCCTGCATTTTGAACTAATCCAGTTGCAAAATTATATCAGGAATTATCCAGTGGGCATTTGTCGAAATATGGTAGCTTCAGAATGCACTACCACACAGGAAATGTAAAGAATGAATGTATCATACTGTGGCAATGGTTAGCAACTTGATAACTAACTGTACACTACAGAGGCTACTGCAAACTATATCCTGTGCAGTCAGCTAATTCAAATAGATTAATTTAGTAAATTAGAAACTGAAAAATTGTACTTATTTGTTTATCTTTACCAAGAATCTGTCTCCCATTTGTAAAGGGAGGTCTTTAAATACGTCAACTTCGGAATCAAGGGTGGACACATATTACAGACTGAGTAACATCACAAGTGACCTATGGAATTTAAGGGTCTTTTGAGATGGGGTGTGGGTAGGGAAAGCGCTTAAAGTGACAATAAAAGTGATACATATATTTTCCAAAAAGAATCCTTACACATCTACTACGTTATATCCCTGTAATCTATTTTTAATGAAATAATTTCTTACTGTGTTTTTGCCTCCTTGAAATATCCTCAGTGAGTTCCTGAACCTCTGCTCTTCCCCTCTCACTTCCAGTTGTTTGGGATGAGTGGTGCACGTTAGTTGTGGTCATGTGCACTGCTCTATGCGCACTACAAATCCCATAGTCAATAGTCCATCTCAGAAACAGGCAAGAGAGGGTGGCTATGTTCCTTCGTACAGTGAGACCATGGAGAACGAATGTAGCCATTCTCTAACAGAAAGCTGGATAAGAGCAGCAAAAACAAAGACATCTGAAGGAGACTGAGAATGATGCTTTTGAAGTTAATACTTACTTGAATAGATTTTTTTTGAACCAGAGGTTAATGTCAACTTAAGACACCCTCCTACTATTACAAAGACCTTAGCCCTACTCACCTCTAGGGCAGGGAAATAGCAAGAGCCGTTCTTCATGGGGCTCATATCGTATGTCCTGAATAGTATTATTCAACTGGTGTCATGCTTCAAGCACCTTCTTCACTTTCTGCTTGATCAGTACTAAGACAAGCAATATATTTCTTCCATTCTTCATCTTGCTATTGTGGACAGAAAATGAAGGGAATATTTACTGCCTAACCCCAGTTTCATATTACGGACTATGAGAGAGTTCCAGACCTCACAAAAAGCTACTAGGTGTTTATACTTGGGCATTCTTAGAATGATGGGCCCAAAAACAGTTTTCACACTGTGGCCCTTTGCTGACTACAGTATGTCTGCCACTGTCCAGTATATGCTCCTACCAGGGGCGGACTGACAACTCATGGGGCCCCCGGGCAATAGGGGATCATGGGGCCCCTGTGCCCTTGCTCAAACTCAAAAAAGCCTATAAAAAATGTACCAGGGGCATCTCATGGGGCCCCCTACTGACCCCGGTCCCTCGGGCAGTTTCGAGTTTCGGGCAGTTCCGAGTTTCCAAATGATCAGTCCGCCCCTGGCTCCTACACAGAAAATTTAAGGAACATGTGGACCAGACAGTAGCAACATCAATAATAGTATGCAAGTACAAGTATACTAATTTGAAAATGGGATATTATTTACAGATGGTATTTTTTTCTACTGTATTCATAATGCACAGTCTACAAATGTAACATCGAAAACAGTCTATGAGAGCTGTACCGAAAAAACTACAAAAGTGGGCACAACTTTTTTATTAACTTACATACGTTGTTCAAATATCACATGTTGGTAGAGTAACACTTACTCTACAGTCTTTTTCTTTTTCCATTGCAGATAAATAATGGATTCCAAACAGAAGCAAAATGTCGTCATTGAATTCTTATCAAAGGAGGGGTGCAGGTTGTTTGACATCCACAGAAGGCTACATAATGTTCACAGAGATGACACCATTGACAATGTCAATTGTGTAATCTCCTTACACATTTTGTAGCCTTTTTGTGGCTGTTGGACCCTGCACTGCTGCTTCCTCAGGAACTTGATGATGGGTATTGTTTCTGCTTGGAATCCATTATTTACCTGCACTAAAAAAGAAGAAGAGGAGATACTATAGAGGAAGGTTTACTCTGCCAACATGTGAAATATTAATGGTCTATGTAAGTAGTAAAAAAGTTATACCCACTTTTGCTTAAATTTTGGTAAAGCCCTTTTTACAGTTATTTTTAGCTAGACAGCTGTTTTTTCTGTTTGCCACTGGTGTCTATATATTTCCTTTACTTCCACATGGACAGCCCCTATGATTGAACATGTTTTTTTAAACTATACAGTGTGTTAACCCCAAGACTACAGTCTTATAAAGAAAAGTACAATAACGTAGCTCCTCGCATCCCGGATTCCGGCACTTGCTGGAGCTATTGAATGAAAAGGTCTTGAAGTGGAGATATAAATAAAAGCCTGTCCCAGGTCTCGAGGGATCTTAGAGGTATTCTAGCATTGAGAACAAGTAGAGGATGACTGCCAACTGTCACTGTATGTTAAATATCTAAACTCACAGCTTGCCAGTCACACCGACTTCACTATTCCTCTAAAGATTTAACTTGTAACTCATACAAATATACATGTATTTATCATTCAGCTGCAGGTGCCTGTTAGAGCCAGTGTTGACGATCAGGTCAATATTTCATACCACATATTTTCATTTCTTTCAATTTCTGAAGATTGTGAGAGAACTCACCATTTTCCTGTATTTTCTGTGAAAGTCAATATCAGAAAAATGGCAGGTATTAACTGAAAATTATTTTTAACCACCTATTATAAACAATGTTTACTGCGTATGCTGAAATGCCCTAAATGGGAGAGGATGTCAAAATGTGTCAGTTGCATGCAATCTAATCATGTCAAACTCTTCATAACATGTTTATAAAGAATGTGAACATATTCAATAAAATGGTGTAAAATGAAGTACCATTAGCCCAAGAAATGCATCTGTCAGGACCCGGTGTGAACCTGCAACCTCTGCTGTATCTGGCAATGTCTCTTCTTGCTTAGCCACCTGGGTGCCCTAGACCACAGTGCCCTAGACCACGGATGTCAAACTGGCGGCCCTCCAGCTGTTGCCAAACTACAATTCTAATGAGGCATTGCAAGATTGACAGTTACAAGCATGACTTCCAAAGGCAGAGGCATGATGGGTCTTGTAGTTTTACAACAGCTGGAGGGCTGCCAGTTTGACACCCCTGCTCTAGACAATTCCTTGAACTATCTTGCCTTGAACTTTGTTTCTATTGAACCTTGAACCCTTGTTCCTCCCATGAACTTCCTTCCTTTTTAGACATGCCTTTGCACTTCCTGTTTACCAGATTTTTGTGCTGTCTCCAGCCAATATCTCAGTCTTTTCACTCCTACTGCCACCTGTATCTCTGCTACCACGTTTTACTGACCTTTGGCTTATTCCTCGACTACACTTCTACTTGATCCCAACCTGTGACTAATTGTTACCTACCTTTGGCTTGCTTACTGACAACGCATCTACTTGATCCCTACCTGCTTTATCTGCTACTAGACACCAGATTGCTCACCTCTGGTGGGGCGATCCTGAGGACCTTGACCTGGTACTAACAGAAAAACCTCAGGAGCTCTGATGCCCACGGGTTAGTGCTTAGACTCTGCACCTCGATATTAACCTGTGTCATTCACCAGGCACTTATCCAGCTGGTTATTGGGAGCCTATAGCTACTGGTCTCCGAGCCTGACCCCAGACCATGAGAGCATCATGCATCGTAAATTCTAATTGTTGTGTTTCTGTAAATTAGATTTTTTTTAAATGTGCTGAAAAACAGAGCAGATAGACAAGAACAAGCCCAGAAACTGGCCATCCCTAAATGTGGGCATTTAGTTAAGCATAGTGTGAAGATTAGCATCAAGGGTACAGGTTTTAGGGATGCAGTCCACTCACCAATAGTCATTTAACAACTTTCTTTGTCCACCTTTATTTAAAAGTAAAGTTCTTTACACTCGGATTTCCCGATCAGGGGTTTCTGCATCACAGGGTGTTTAACACAAAATACAGCCTCTTAGCTATAAAAGCAGCTTAACTCATGCTACACCAGCTTTCAGCTTAATAGAACACAGTCGCTCAGTCCAGTACACCATGCAGTTCACTTGCTGTTCTTGTAGCAATTGAATCTCCAGTGTCATCCTGACTAGCATAGATGGACACACACCCCTAGTCTGTCCATGCACCTGCTACTTCCTGGCACTACAATGGTCTGCCAGGAAGATGGAGCCCTGAACTTTGCTCAGTTCCAATACCACATGTGTGCCTACCTGCACAATCAGTGTGGAGCCAGGTTTGAAGGCTTCATCCCACCAAATACTCTACAAAGCCTCCAGACTCCAGGACCCATGCCAGGATTTACTAATTATGGAGAACAGTGGAAGGCCCGTTTTCATCTAATGAGGCATATACTCCAGAGCTCCTCAACCTGCATAGGTGGAAACCCTGGGTGCCATCAAATCCTATTTCACCAAGGCATAGCACATCCCTCTCACAATAGCTAAAAACTCAACCTGATTAAGACTTATCCCATGCTTAATGGACTTGGCTCATGTCCATTTGATAAGTTCAATTTATATTCAAATATATAAATGTATAGGCACTTCAGCCCTACATGGCCAAAGGCTAATGAATTTGGAATAGACATATTTTTTGTACATTATTATTATTTTTTTGTGATCTTTATATATGACAAAGTTAATTTGATGTCATTTATACATTCTCTCACTGTTGGAGGGCTGGGGGGCATCTATCTTTTAGCAAATACTTTTCTTGTAATAAAAACATCATTGGAAACAATGTGAGTATTGCAGTTGGAGTTGCTTTTTAGGCTGGAGAATACATTACTGTATTTCCAGTCCAAACTGGAGTTGGGTTTCAAATGTAGAGCTGCATCGATTAGCCTTTAGAGTTAGACTGGTTGCAAAAATGACTTTGCCTAACTACTAGAAATTTAGTATTTTATAGATTTTGGGGTACAAAATCAAATACATTAGTTATATCTAATGGTATGTATGGTAACTCTCGGGTCCCTGGGACATCTTCTCACTGTAGCTTGCAATTAGGTGGGCCATGCAAAACACTGACCACAGCCATCTGTCGAGCATTCCCACTTTCAGTCCCGATAGAAGCATGAAACCCTGCCGTGCACATAGTGTGGGCTGCAAACGTGCACCTGACTTCAACTCCTGAGTTTCCGTACCTCTATATGGGAATGTTGAATTCTGCTGTGCAGTTTCATTCTGGTTGCTTAGGGAGACAGAATTCAGAGTAGGGAGTGCCAACAACACCTCCCTGACGACTAAATTCTAGTTCGCCTATAACAGGTACAATCTACAGACAGGCTGTTTGCTGACTGTACTTTCAAGGTTCGTGGCATCCATATGTCTAACTTGCATTAATGTGACTATTTACTATGTTAACTCTTCATACCCCATGTGTTAATGACCCAAGCTGTAGACAAGTGTGAACCCCTTTGATTAACTTCAGAGCAGGGAAAAGGCAAAGTGTAAACACTTTACTGGTTAAACTGGAACAGTACAAAATCCAAAAGAACTTCAAGAGGACAGTCCATTTTTCCTAAGTCCTTAGTCCCTAATCCTAACCAGACTATGTGCTGTCCCAGCATACCTGCAGAGGTGAGTCCATGTAGTTGCAACATCCAGCAGAGGCAAGTTCCAGAAGTTGGTCTCTGCAGGGCAAACCCCAAGTCTTGTTAAGGTGTTGAAGATAGTTTTGCCATCCCTACACCTTTCCTAGGTGTCAATGTCTTTGGGTTCTGGGGAGATGGCTAAGGCCAGGAAAGTAAACTGGCTTTCTTTTACAGTGGGTCCTACAGACTCTTGGCCACGGCCAAGGAGACAGGCCACCAGCCGCCCATGCTTTAGCAGCTGGATAGAGGATACATCTTGTTGGATGTCTGTGTGTGCTCTCTCCCATGCAGACTGAACCAGTCTGAGCAAAGCCCTCCCTCTTTTATACTAGCATAGGGAGAGAGAGGCAGAGCTCAAAGAAAAAGCAGGAAAGAAGTTAACCCCTTCCCTCCTGGCCAGAGCAGTACCTATCTAGTTAATTCTAACCCGCTTATATTTTCACCTTTGGAGCATGTTATACCTATATTTAAGGTGTAAAATATAACATGCTCCAAGCCCCCCTCACCCCTGAGCGCCCCCTTTCCTGTGACACTGGGCAGCTTCGCCCACACAGCCACGTAATTATTCATAGCAATCTGTGAATTAGAAAACTACAAGTCTCCTCTACCACTGCCGCAAACTGCTTGTAGTTCTCAATGAACTGTGAGGGAGCTGATGAGCACATTCTTAGTTCATTCACAAGCCCTGCAGCTTTAACACTGACAGCCCATATGGAGGTACCAGCCTAAAGCTGTAGGACTCTACAGGTCTGCAGGAGCCTAACATTGCACTCACTATCCACTGATCATGGGTGTAATGCTTTGCAAGCAGGGGAAAAAATAACTGCACTTATATTTTCTGAAAAAAAAATGCCATTTATTATTTTTTCCCCAAGGATGAACAACTGAAAAAAGTTGCACCGCTCAACCGGACTCATTCTTCCCTCACAGAATTCCCAGAATTATTGACCAACAATTCATTGCAATCTGTGAATGGGCAGGAGAGCTTCTGTCATTCAATGACGCCTCCTTCATTCACAGAATGCAATGCAATGACATAATGTGTTTTGTGTATGGTAGAGAAGACATAAGGGGACAGGTGGTATCACAACTTTTCTCAGTTACAGTGGTTGTTGTTAACCTTCACAGTGCCAAAAAACAGCCCTTCAGGGCAGTATATAGCAGCTATGAAGAAGGCACAGCAGGAAAGATTTTTTGCAGAAGCAGCTGCCAACAGGTAAAGGGAGCACATTTTCAGCAAGTACAGATCTTGCCAGAAATGCAGTGCCCTTATCACTTCCGATGAACTTAAGGCACTGTTCACACCTGTGCAGTGTATGTGTGTTTTAGGTGAACGTATGAAAAGAGTCCACCATGCTACATTCTTTAGAGTTTAATGATAACACTCCTAAACCGCATGTAAAACATGCTTAAAGCGCAATGTACTGCACAGATGTAAACCAGACTAAACAGAAAACAAAATAATCTTGATGTAATGGAGATGGACAAAGACAGGCATGTTTAAAGTTCAGATCACAAATTCATCCACCCAATTCCTTCCATCCAATTCAGCACCAGACTCTTTTTGTTTTCTTAGATGGGAGTGCACAGCTAACAGTGACACCATCAATCACCATTTCAAGAAAAAGACCAACACTAAACTAATGAACCTCAAGATTTTAATAAGGTCATATTGCAAGAGCAATGTGGTTGTTTTATGGCTTACTCTGCATATTTCCACATTGTTTTGAGGTTCATTGATTAACTGTTATTTTTTTCCTTCAAATGTTTAAAGTCCAGCCAAGGCGACAACCATGGCTGTCTCCATTAATACAGTTGAGGAGTGAGTGTTGTCATCCTAGACCAGGAAGTGTGTTATTTTATCACATCTAGGGACTGGTAATCTGTAATATATTACAATTTTGTTTGTTTGTGATTAAATATGCTTTAACAACAAGTGAACACACATTGTTTTTACAAGTCAGTCGACTCATAGATGTGCATTGTAAGAAAGAGTAATAAAGCACAACCATGCCCATGTATCAAGAAAATATGGCTTCTGATAAGTACTATATATATATATAGTATATTGAATCAAAATCTACATAAAAAACACACAATTATTACAACATATTAATAAGAATATTTACATCATATGAATCTTTTTGCAGATTTATCTAAAAAAAAACATTAGATGACTATACATTCTCTTTATGAAGGACATGTCTGCTGTCTTAGCTATCTATTCCTCACTTCTTCAGATTATAGATAGAACGTTGGAACAATAAATAAAGCAGATGTCCTCAGGAGGTGTAAGCATACCAAAGTAAATAGCAAGCACTGCGTATTACCATTGGAGCGATTATGGAAGATGAATTGGCAGATGATTAATCTTATTGACAGATATTTAATGTCACAGTTGTAGAGGTGGCCTTTACTGAATGGACTGGCAGACAGCAGACACCTTTTTAAAGCATTGCTTCATGATCAGGTAAAAGGGAAATTATTCCTCTATCCCCATGCAGAAGCATTGCCTGTAGGAAATGTAGATGTGACGGAGGTAGCATATCACCAAAAAATGGCAAATGGTTTGCGCACAGATTTTCTCAAAGGTTGTTTCTATCTGGCAATGTACAAACTGAATACACTTTAGATTTAGTGAACTGGCTGCATGTTCATACTTTAGCATAGATGTAGTGTTTCCTGGATGACATCAGCAGTTCACTGATTCAGTTTCTTTGTTGCTTAGAATTGTACTTTTACTTGGAATAGTTCAAAATTTGCAGGCACGCAGATGTATTTTCTTTAGGAAATTGGTACTTCTTGCAAATTTACTAATATGTCTTTTAATTTTTTTCCCTTTTCCTTGTCCTCTGGCCTGATCTTACCTTCCTTCTTCCCCTCCCTTCCACCAATTTTTTCCTCTCTTTTTGTCCATACTTTCTTGCCTCTTACCTTCCTCACTATTACCCTCTCATTTCCCTTTCTCTTCTTTCCTTCCATGCCTTCTTCCCTTCTTAATTTCTTCTCCAATTCCTTTCCCTCTATTTTTCCATCCTTCCTTTCCTTTTTTTCTTCTTCCTTTATTTCCCTCCATGCCTCCATTCCTTTTTATTCTCTCGTTCCTCCCTCCTTTATTCCTTCTCCTACTGCTCCCCACCCCGCCCCCCCATACTTCCTTACTTTTCCTTCCCTTCCCTTCCTTTTATTTCCCTCCATGTTTCTTTCCTTCCTCCATCCCACCTCTCCTTTCATGGTTCCTTCCTTCCTGCCACCCATTTGACCTTCTCTCTCATTATATTTTTTCTCTCTGTTTCCTTCTTTTCTTATGCTCTCCTTTCCCTCCATTCTTCTTTCCTCCCTTTCTTTCTCCTTCCCATGTTACCCTCCCTTTTTTTCCTCCTTCTTACCTTCCTTTCCAACCTACCCTCCATTCTTTTTTTCTTCCTTGCTACCCTCCTTTCCAACTCATGCTCCCTTCTTTTTTTCTTTCTTCCTTCCTGCCTACCTTCCTTACATACTTACCCTCCCTTCTTTTTTTCTTTTTTCCTACCTTCCTTTCCAATGTACCCTCTGTTCTTTTTTACTTCCTTCCTACCTTCCTTTTCTCCATTCTTTTTTTTACTCCTTTCTACCTTCCTTTCCAACTTACCCTCCCTTCTTTTTTCTTCCTTCCTATCTTCCCTTCTAACTTTCCCTTCCTTATTTTGTCTTCCTTCCTAACTTCCTTTCCTCTGTTCTTTTTTTACTGCTTTCTACCTGCCTTTCCAACTTTCCCTTCCTTCTTTTTGTCTTCCTTCCTAACTTCCTTTCCTGTTTTCTTTTTTTTTCCAACCTACCATCACTTTTTTATTTCCACCTTCCTACCTTCCTTTCTAACTTACCCTCCCTTCTTTTTTTCTTCCTTCCTGCTTTTCCTCATTCTCTCCCTTCTGTTTTTTTATGCCTCATTCCCTTCTTCCTTTCCCGCTATGCTTTTTTCCCCTCTGTCTCTGCTTCCCTCCCTGTTCTTTCTTATTCTTTCCTCAGTGGTCTGCTCAAAATGCAGCAACCGGCAATGGGTCTTGCAATTCACTGAAGGGTCCACCATCTCCATGAAAGATGCCATCAGAAGGCACAGTTTGAGATAGAAGCTTCCAGATGGAGCAATGCGTGAGCGCTGGCTTTTCAAGCTGTTTGCGTTTTTGTCACTCCAGAGAGGAAGAGTCGCCCGGATGCTACAAGATATAACTTGGGATTGTTCATGAAAGTCATTGCACAGGAAATCAAGGGTGTAACCCATAACAGTCAATCACATGTAATTTTTCTAGCTGTGTTAAAAAATACATTCCAAAAGGGTTATTGAATCTTACAGATTTCCTGCCTGTGCACTGGTTTTCATTATGAGGTCTGTCCATTCCAAACTGAAAATTCAATTGTGGATAAATACTGGCAGGTTGCTCGACCTTCCAACTTTTAATATCTCTCTGAAACTCTGGCAACAAAATGTACAAACCTGGGTCTTGACTCCGTCCACTGGCTTTGGCCAGTATGAGGTGTCTCATCATGTCTGTAGAATTTTTCACAACAGAGAGAATACATTGAGGGTGAAGCTGGAAGAAGATCTTGAAGCTGGAGTCTCCATGAGATACAAAAAGCAAGTGGGATATTCAGCCCACCACTATCCACCCATAATGTCCTTATTATTTTTGGTGGACTGTCCCGTTAACATCCCAAGACATGTTATTTGTTACTTTGTTTCAATTCACAGTTTTTCCTTTTTTGGCTCATGATGACATCACTAGTTTTGGAATGTTTTTTAATGGCATGCCGCTTAGATCTACATATATTCCCTGATCACATCATTCTGTATGGGCTGTGTTGGTTTGGTCTAATATTGGTTCATGCTCCATTAATGATTACCTTGCCTTCTTCACTTTCTTCTTTCCATATGTTCTGTTCTGTTTGATATTAAGTCCTCCTGATGTCATTTATGGTTCTACATCCCCTTGACTGCTTGCAATGCCAGTAGAGGTGAACTTGCACAGTGCAGATAGCCTGTCAGCATCATCATTGAGCTGTGGTTGGTCAGCCAGGGCTGGTTCAATGGTCTAGACCGCAGGGGCAGGCAAATGTGGGCCCTCCACCTGTTGTGGAATCACAAGTTCGCTACACCTCTGCCTTTGGGAGTAACGCTTATGGCTGTCAGCGCCCTACAATGCCTCATGAGAGTTGTAGGTGCCAAAACAGCTGGAGGCCCAAAGTTTGCCTCCCGCTGGTCTAGAGAATAGTAAATGTACGAGTTTTATTACCAGCTGTGGGCAAGTACGTAAACATTTTAGTTATAATGACGAATCTCAAAGCATTTAGGTCAATCTATCCTATCTAAAACCAAGTAAAGTAGAGACAAAGCAAATTAAAAGAAACACTTACAGATTACATGCATATTTCTACCTGTTTTTTCCTTTCAAAGAATAATACCTGTTGATCTCCCAAAAGTGCATTCAGATCTTAAACCCTGTTGTGGTTTGACAATACACAGCATTTTTGTAGAATGAGAGGAGTCAGCCCTCCCCATTGTCTTTTGTGAAACTGCTCAACCACTACCAGTCTCTAATCTCCACAATATAATGGCTAGTTATTCTGTAGTCCAAAAGCTAGAAGGGCTAAATAAACTCTTTAACATAACACAGGAAGAGTACAAGAGACATATTTAAAAATTGTTTACACCATTCAAACAGATATAATAGAATGGTATATTTAATAGGCTGAAAGAAGCAAAAAAAAGTTTGTGGCTAGGGTTTGTATGTATGCATATTGCTGTATTGGACTTTCTGCGATCCTATGGACAAGTTCTCTGGGCACCATATCTGCCTTTTCCACAGGAATTTCTTGGCAGTTTTTTATGAGGTGTGTCAAAAGAACTTTCCTCAACCTTCCCCAATAGTTTCGGCATGCATAATGTGATAACACATGTGCAAAGCCAGTTTTTACATGCATATTAGAGCCTATGAACCTTCCAACACATCTTTGGAAACCCAGCAAACAAAGGAAGAACATGGAAACTCCACGCAGACAGTGTCCTGGCCAATATTCAATCCAGAGACCCCAGTGCTGCAAGGCACAATAACTACAGTAAGCCTTTGTACTATTCTTGTATTGTTTTTCATACGCATTGACAGTTTATGGTTCCATAGATCGTGTAGTCTTTCTGGAGTTGGCTTATTGTTTGTGACGCAGCAAGGAAAAGAAGCGGGTAAAGGAAGTGAACAATACTATTGCACAAGGTCATCAATCACCTTTAAAAGTGAAGTATGGCCAAAGCTTTTTTGTCATACTTCTCTTTTGGGTCACAGGAGTGCACTTTTTGTGCACAGCACAGAGCCAGACAAGATTCTGAAAGGATCCCCACAATAATGTGGGGATCCAGCCAGATGCTTGACCCGCTGCTGGCTCATCCTCTTAGTGCATGGGTGAGAGCTGTAGCCAGGTGTTTCCACCCCCTCTGGTGCCTATCGCTCCACTGAGTGGTAAAGGGTAGACCAGAGAGCAGTGACTGACATCCCTCTTTGCTTAGAGAAGACCAATTTGAAATTCAAAATCACAGCAGAGCACACTGCGATTCTGCCATGATTGTCATGCAACAGAATCACGCAGCAGTTGCGGCAAAACATATGCTTAAAAATCACACTAAGCTTGTCACCCAAGAAAGAGTAATAGCTTCTTTAGTGCAACAAATGCTTCTAGGGCAGCCCTTTGAAATGAATGGGCTGCCCTATGCTCAACAAGCATTTCCGCGTGTAAATCATGCTTTAAAAATTGAGGTCTGAATGGGGCCTAACTGTAAGTGCTGTCATCCACTTTGTTCTGCTGTGTGAGGAGCTGTGGAAATCTCAAAACTGGATGAACAGAAACACAAGTCCTTTACAAAACAGTGTCCATCTGTTTATTTAGCTACTTGTCCTATCTATGTTCTTATATGATATGATTTCTGCACAATTCCTGTCTATATGATCGGAACAGGAAGTGTGAAAATTTCTTCCCCCATTTCTGCCAATTTTATAGCTGACAGACAAATAGGAAATATAGGAAAATTTCTCTAATGAAAACTTAGCGATAAGGTGAGAAAGGTTTAGAACATCTCCCTATATTATTTTACTGGTTGTGTCCCCACGTGGGGGATTTCCCTTGACTTCCTGTTCTATAGATGATGGCAGACAGAATAGGAAGAAAAGACTAAAAAACAAAGGCTTTGGTTATGCTTAGGCTTTAAAGCTAGACTTTAGTGATTTTTTTTTAATTTATCATGAATGAATGAAGGTGTATGCTGGTGGTTGTTGTGTTCATTTGCTCACAATTTGAAGTCCTTTTCCCCCTGTTAACCCCACAGTGGTGATCTTCTGGTGCTGTGGGGGTTAATATCATCAGCTGCGGATGTGACAGGCACTCATCAAGTACCAACTTTACCCAATGAAAAGTGTTCTATGAATAGAGGAGGCAGGCCTTTAATTCATCTGCCAGTCCTCCGATCATAGATCACCTTTTTTAACAAAAAAACTTTTTTTTTTGCTCTTTTTTTGTATTTTAACTAAATTTCAGCTTTAAGGAATTTGTTTAACTTATTTTCATCTTGTAAATGAGCCAACTATCACTCAGCATCATCATTTTGGATTCTCTGTATATATGTTTTCACATAACTTTCTCCTAAGATTCACACATTTTTCTTATTGTATTCAATAGGAAAAAATGTGTGAATTCTGGGTGAAAGTTGTGTAAATCTTTTGTGAAAAAATGCATTAATTGATCTAGGATTCTTACAATATTCTTTTTAATTCTACAATGATTCTATTGGCAAATAGATATTTTTTTATCAAAACTGCAAATAACCGCTTAGAATTGATATTTTAATCCAGGAAAATACATTTTAAGTAAGTATCTAATTGGTTGCTCTGGTTTCTGCATTGTGCAAGCTTGCCCCTAGGTTGGTAAATAACACCCAAGAAAGAACACTGTCAGTAATCTCACACAATATGGAAAGCTTGTCCAGATTCTACTGTGTTGTAAGTGATGCATGTTTCATCCTCATACGACATATGAAAGAAGATATAATGTACCGTTACAGATTTTCCTAAATTTTATATAAAGCGTCAGTCTGAGAAACACATATTGTACGTCCTGAGTTTCATTTCTATAGACCTAGTATGTACGATAAATTTGTTCTTAATAAAAGAAAATGATGTATTGTACCCAATGGCTTAGTGTCATTTCACTCTTTGATATATATATTTTTTTTTTTTTACATTGATGTACTGCCTACCTCTACAATAGTTTTTATGCTGACAAATGTTTTTTTGAGAAGAGTGAGACTCGATTTTCTAAGACTGAATTTATTTCTCCATACCCTTTGATGTGCCTGAACTCTTCCTCAAAGTAAATTTTTTTGGGTTTTTTTGCTTTCGATAGAGAAGATAAGTATTAGATTAATTGTAAAGGCATGACATTCTTACCTTAATGCATTCCCTGCATAAGGTAAACAATTTTGAAGTTTTTTTAGTCCCCCCTCTAAAATACTTACCTGAGTCCTCGCTCGATCCAGCATTGTGCCTGTCTGTTACGGCTCTCTCCTATCTCCCTGCATTCAGACAGAGAGGCAGCAGTGGGAGCCATTGGCTGCTGCTGCTTTCAATCAAATCCAGTGAGCACAGAGTGGGGCTGTGTGTGCCTTTGAAGACGTGAGACTACACTTCTTCCTATGGTAGTGTACAGGGGCGGACTGACAACTCATGAGGCCCCCGGGCAATAGGGGATCATGGGGCCCCTGTGTCCTTGCCCACACTCAAAAAAGCCTATAAAAAAGGTACCAGGAGCATTTCATGGGGCCCCCTACTGACCCGGGCCCTCGGGCAGTGCACGAGTGCTCGAATGGTCAGTCCGCCCCTGGTAGTGTATAGGGAAGAGGAGTCAAGAGCGCCGGTGGTGCCCAGAAGAGGAGGTTCAGGCCCCCTCTATGCAATACCATGAATAAGACTCTTCATTATAAGCACCCCTGTCAGTGCTGAATGGTTTATCTCATCCCTGTAAGTGACACACCTGCAGGAGAGCTTGCTCTTTGGAAAAATCGCCAGATTTACACTTATCATATCTAAGAATTGGTAAGCTGCAATATAATGTTTGCTTTTGGGTCTAATACTGCTTTAAAGCTTATATGAGATTTAATTTTTGGGTTAACATATATTTTCATTAAACAGAAATCTGGTTGGCATTTGTTATTGCACCGTATCTTTGCAGCATTCCAAGTATAAAATGGTATTTTTCATGACATGCCATCTATCTCAAGCTCATTTATCATGTGACACAATGCAACAAGCATGACATGATGTCCAATGACTATACCAAATGATATATATGAAAGCTTAAAAACCTGCAAATTATGCAGAACTGAGGCCAGCCTATCTGTGATGCAATCCAGCTTTTTATAGATCGATGGTATCAGCATGTTGGCATGTACTGGATGTTTTGGAGATTGAGATAATATGTTCCATACCACGGGCCATATAAACTGGCACCAACATACAACATCATCATAGTCATCCTGGCAAAACATTCTACTGAGACTTGCTACATGTCCTCTGTGTATTATTCTGTTGACACACTTGAATAAATTATGCTTTCCTCCATTCAATATAATATTAATAATAATAATAATTCAAAATGGTAATGAAAACCTTAATAAATATATATATATATATATAATCAAAACACTTCCTATCTGCTCAAAATTGCATTTTTCATCCAGGCATAGCTGTAGTTCCCCAAATTCTCTTTTTTTTGCTAAGTTGGAGATATGGGAACCCTTATGGCTGACTTAGCAATGCAGGAAGGATTTTCCCAAACACACTTACTCTAGCCTGCATCCCTTGGGCAGATAGGGGAAGGAGCACTCTGGTGGGAAACCAGATTAGCCCTTTGCTAGTGACTGTACACCTTATTTAAGGGAACAGGAGCCAGATCCCCTGCCCAGGAAGAAAGTCTCCAGATTACTGGGTGAAGAGGAGTTCATCTAGAGTTTGGGGTGGTACAACTGGAGCTGCTGGCTAGCACTCCAACCGAGACTGTGTCAGAGAAGCTATGAATAGTTCAGGAAGTTGTCCTCAGAATTCAGTTCCCTTGGGCATCCTATACATTCCTATAACCTATCCAAGTTTAATCCCCTCAATAAAATAACAAAACTAACCCTCAGGGCCTGATTTCTGTCTGTCGATGAAAGCTGTGTGGAAAATGTTAACTGAATGGCTGTGCAGGACTATAGGGGGACCCAAATTCGACTGCAATCCCTATGGGGGTAGTGCTACATACTAAAAGTCTAACTATCGGTGTAAATCAAATAACTACATCCCTGGTCAATCAAAAAAAGTGGGCAAAGTCTTAAAGTTAGTTTCTTTACAACACCACCCACAGCGTGAGTATAAACGCCTGCCACCAGCCAATATGCTGTAGAGAAGGACCCTTACTCTCTATGTGGCAGCACTGGTATCTTTGCAGAGGTCAAAATCACCCCCTAGACCTAGAGCATTTTAGTCAGCAATGCTCACGCTCCCTGATGATTTGAGAGCTCTAGTCTGATTCTCTTTGCCTTAGCAGGAGGCATGTTGGGTCTCTGCAGAAAGACCACTGCTTCCACACAGGGAGCAAGGGTCCATCTCTACATAATGCCAGCTAGGTGACCAGCTAGGCACTACTTTCTATCCACCAAATTAGTACAGATTCTAGTGCAAACACACAGATGTGTATCTAACATCATAAATACATCTAGTTCTCGAATCTCATACAGAAGTTAACGTCCATTGAGGCTGCTTTAAAGCAGTCGTAAAACACATAAAAAAAAAAAAGAAAAAGAAAAGAAAAAACCACCCAATGCAAGGTAAAAGCATACTAGCACATTATGAAGTACTTACCTTGAAACAAAGCCCTCCAGCTGAGCACTGTCACAGCTCCCCGAGGCTTCCATCTTCCCCCGGTCTTCCTTCCGGGTTCGTGAGCTCTGGCTGATTGACTGGCCGAGCTGCAATGACGTCACTCCCGCGCAGTGCTCTGAAGGAATGGCGCAGGGCTCATGCACCGGCTATCAGAAAAGGCTAATATCTCCTAAATGGTTCACATTTAGGAGATATTGATTTTACCTACAGGTAAGCTTTATTATAAAATTATTCAGGAAGAGTCTGCTACCACTTTCAACTCAATCCACATATATCTGGATTAGTAGCCAACCATTACATTTAAGTCTTATGTCAGCCCTTATACTTCAAGGAATCAATTATTTGTGGGATGCAAAAGTCCATTTCGGGTCAAGAAAACCCCTATATCAAACACCATTCTCGGCGGACATGTGATTCATGGAGCGGACTTCTTAATGAGAAAGCTGTTTACTTCATGTGTGTAGGACTTGTCTGGGCACTCATTTGTCAGATTGTGATTTATTATTTTCTACACATAATAAATGGATTCATTATTATACAACACTATACAGTTGTATACTTATTTTCATTTTTCTTTAATGTGCATTTGAAACCTACCTGGACTGAAGGTTCAGAACAGTGTCAACCACTCAGTCCTAGAATTATACTTTTTGACCTTCTCTAAAGGCAAAATGTGTCACCTTCCCTTACCCCCACCTTACTACAGTCAAGTCCTCTGTGCACCTTGTGTTCTCCTGTGGTTTCAGGAGTGCAGTTGTCTGCATTGAATGGCTGGAACTGGTGTCTCGCAGGAACATATTTGGACGTGCTGATGGGTCAGTTCAGGTGGCAGTCAGACATATGGTCACCAACAGGCAAAGGATCGGTCCAGTCAGCAGACAGAAATTTGGCCAATATTGGTTAGTTAAAGCAAAAGAAACACTACACTGGTGTGGCATTAATCAGGAATGGTGTTTCTGGCTGCACTGGTCTGGTGACAGTGGGACAACACTGGTGACAGTGTAGCAGCAATCAAGAACACTTTTGCTGACTTACACTGGTCTGGTGACACTGGGACCAGTGTGATTACAATCAGGCAAACCTTTGCTGGTTTACACTGGTGCGGTGACACTGAGACTGGTGTAGCAGTGATAAGGAACACTGTTTCTGGAATACACTGGTCTGGTGACACTGGGACGGGTGTGGCGGTGGTAAAGAAAACTGTTGATTGCTGCAATGGTCTCGTTTTTTGACAATCAGCTACATCTGTCTGGCGCCACTGTGGCCGCTGTGATGGCGATCAAAGAACTGTGACTGGCTGCAATATTAGGGCTCATTCAAACAGATGTGCGGGGGCAGTTAAATGTTGTGGTTGAGACATTGTTTTACCACCCTTCAACCTCTACCCCTGTTAGCTGCAAAAGCCTGAGCTGTACACATGCTACAGGTGCAATGCTTTACTTTGCAGCTGTGGCAGGAAGTATACCCCCTGTTCGCCTTCTGATCATGATCCTATCAAGTGAATGGAGGTGCCTGTGTGGGGTCCAAGTGGTTAAAGCAGGCGATGGTGAGGCGATACAATGCCTCCTCACTGCCTGTCAAATGCTTTCTGAAGAGTGATTGCTCAAAATGCTCTTCAGAAAGCATCACACATGTGAACAAGTCTTCATGGTGACATTATGACTGCTGTGGTGATGATCAGGTACACTAGGACTGGAGTGGCAGTGAAAAGTGACACTGGGACTGGGGTGGTGGCGATCAGGGACACTGTAACGGGTGTGGCTGTAATCAAGGACTCTCTGACTGGTGCGGTGGTGATTAGGAACTAGTCTGCACTGGTCTACTGACATTGTACTGCTGTGGCGGTGATCAGAGACAAAGACCGGTGGCACTGACATACAGTCATATCAGAGCAGCCATTGTACATAATGACATTGCACTTGCTCTAGTGATAGTATGTAAAATGATTGCTTACATATGATTGATGATGATCATAAGTAGAGATGAGCATGGACATGAACATGGCGAAGTGGAATTCGTTTCGAAGATCAGGAAAAATTTGATTCGCGCAGAATCCGAAAATTAGCAAACTTCGGATGCACGAATCGAATTTTCCCAAAAATGGCGGCGACATGTGTGGCGACGGAGCGGGGATCTCTGGGAAGGCGCGCAGACAAGGCGCGCTGACCCATAATGCATTCATTCATGACATGTGATCGCATTAGCCAATCAGCAGCCAGCCAGCCAGCACTGTGTAATGGTGGAGCTATAAATTGCAGCCATCTTACAATTCTTCATTAGCCTCCGGTCATTCAAGAGAGACAGACCTGTCTGTATTAGGGACAGAGTTAGGGCCAGAGAGACTTTAGGGCCACAGAATAGTTACTTAGGGACACAGAATCGTTACTTAGGGACACAGAATCGTTACTCAGGGACACAGAATTGTTACTCAGGGACACAGAATTGTTACTCAGGGACACAGATTCGTTACTCAGGGACAGACACAGAATTGTTACTCATAGACACAGAATTGTTACTGAGGGACACAGAATCGTTACTCAGGGACACAGAATTGTTACTCAGGGACACAGAATCGTTACTCAGGGACACAGAATTGTTACTCAGGGACACAGAATTGTTACTCAGGGACAGACACAGAATTGTTACTCAGGGACACAGAATTGTTACTCAGGGACACAGAATTGTTACTGAGGGACACATAATCGTTACTCAGGGACACAGAATTGTTACTCAGGGACACAGAATTGTTACTCAGGGACACAGAATCGTTACTGAGGGACACAGAATCGTTACTCAGGGACACAGAATCGTTACTCAGGGACACAGAATTGTTACTCAGGGACACAGAATTGTTACTGAGGGACACAGAATCGTTACTCAGGGACACAGAATCGTTACTCAGGGACACAGAATTGTTACTCAGGGACACAGAATCGTTACTGAGGGACACAGAATCGTTACTCAGGGACACAGAATCGTTACTCAGGGACACAGAATTGTTACTCAGGGACACAGAATCGTTACTGAGGGACACAGAATCGTTACTGAGGGACACAGAATTGTTACTCAGGGACACAGAATTGTTACTCAGGGACACAGAATTGTTACTCAGGGACAGACACAGAATTGTTACTCAGGGACAGACACAGAATTGTTACTCATGGACACAGAATTGTTACTGAGGGACACAGAATCGTTACTGAGGGACACAGAATTGTTACTCAGGGACACATAATTGTTACTCAGGGACTCAGAATTTTTACTCAGGGACACAGAATTGTTACTCGGGGACACAGAATTGTTACGGAGGGACACAGAATCGTTACTCAGGGACACAGAATTGTTACTCAGGGACACAGAATTGTTACTCAGGGACACAGAATCGTTACTGAGGGACACAGAATCGTTACTCAGGGACACAGAATCGTTACTCAGGGACACAGAATTGTTACTCAGGGACACAGAATTGTTACTCAGGGACACAGAAACGTTACTGAGGGACACAGAATCGTTACTGAGGGACACAGAATTGTTACTCAGGGACACAGAATTGTTACTCAGGGACACAGAATTGTTACTAAGGGACACAGAATCGTTACTGAGGGACACAGAATTGTTAATGAGGGACACAGAATTGTTACTCAGGGACACAGAATTGTTACTCAGGGACAGACACAGAATTGTTACTCAGGGACACAGAATTGTTACTCAGGGACACAGAATCGTTACTCAGGGACACAGAATTGTTACTCAGGGAAACAGAATTGTTACTCAGGGACACAGAATCGTTACTGAGGGACACAGAATCGTTACTCAGGGACGCAGAATCGTTACTCAGGGACACAGAATCGTTACTCAGGGACACAGAATCGTTACTCAGGGACACAGAATCGTTACTGAGGGACACAGAATTGTTACTCAGGGACACAGAATCGTTACTCAGGGACACAGAATCGTTACTGAGGGACACAGAATCGTTACTCAGGGACACAGAATTGTTACTCAGGGACACAGAATTGTTACTCAGGGACAGACACAGAATTGTTACTCAGGGACACAGAATTGTTACTCAGGGACACAGAATCGTTACTCAGGGACACAGAATTGTTACTCAGGGACACAGAATTGTTACTGAGGGACACAGAATTGTTACTGAGGGACACAGAATCGTTACTCAGGGACACAGAATCGTTACTGAGGGACACAGAATCGTTACTGAGGGACACAGAATCGGTACTCAGGAACACAGAATCGTTACTCAGGGACACAGAATCGTTACTCAGGGACACAGAATTATTACTCAGGGACACAGAATTGTTACTCAGGGACACAGAATCGTTACTCAGGGACACAGAATCATTGAATTAAAGAGTATGTCAGACAACACGCAGAGGAGTGGCAGAGGAGGCAATGTTTCAGGAGCGAGCAGACGTGGCAGCAGAGGAAGGGGTCGAGGCAGCACTAGTCGCAGCCAGAGGCCAGTGCTCCCGGTGTCATCCAGCGGTCGTGTCTCCACCGACAACCCTGCCGTCATCGATTGGTTGGCTCGGTCGTCTTCCTCTTCCCAGGTCACCTCTGACACCTACAGCCAACGGTCGGTGGGTACGTCAGACACAACCGTTAGTTGGCATGGCCCGGGAGCAAGCCCACTGAAATCACGTGTCCTCTACCTGCCCCTGTCCTTTGGTGTTCCCTCACCAAGCGAAGTATCGCATGCTGTGGGCTCAGCCCCACTGTACAGTGAGGAAGAGCTAACAGAGGGCGGTCAGGAACGGGGGGAGACATCCGCCTCTTCAGCAGCCAGGCGAAGAAGTACTGGCGAGGAGAGTGGCTCGGTAGCCGGTCTAGAGACAGGTCTGTCTCCTGACCCACACGCAGCCGAGGGGGCTAGTAGTGAGGCGGAGACCCTAATTGATGATGATGAGGCTGATCGCACTTGGCAGCCTCGTCGTCATCTGCCAGGCCCGTAATCTGCCATGGGCCCCCGTACCGACTCCTCATGCTGCTGCCAGGCCCGTAATCTGTCATGGGCCCCTGTACCGCCTCCTCATGCTGCTGCCAGGTCCAGAGTGTGTCATGGGTCCCTGTACGGCCTCCCATTGCTGCTGTCTCCATCGCCACACTCTGCCATGTGCCACTTTCAGGTCTCCTCACACTGCTGGTGGGTTCCATTTTGTCATAGGGTGCTGGCAGATTACGGGCCTCCCATTGCTGCTGCCAGGCCCGTAATCTGCCATGGGCCCCCGTACCGACTCCTCATGCTGCTGCCAGGCCCGTAATCTGTCATGGGCCCCTGTACCGCCTCCTCATGCTGCTGCCAGGTCCAGAGTGTGTCATGGGTCCCTGTACGGCCTCTCATTGCTGCTGCCAGGCCCGTAATCTGCCATGGGCCCCCGTACCGACTCCTCATGCTGCTGCCAGGCCCGTAATCTGTCATGGGCCGCTGTACCGCCTCCTCATGCTGCTGCCAGGTCCAGAGTCTCTCATGGGTCCCTGTATGGCCTCCCATTGCTGCTGCCAGGCCCGTAATCTGCCATGGGCCCCCGTACCGACTCCTCATGCTGCTGCCAGGCCCGTAATCTGTCATGGGCCCCTGTACCGCCTCCTCATGCTGCTGCCAGGTCCAGAGTGTGTCATGGGTCCCTGTGCGGCCTCCCATTGCTGCTGTCTCCATCGCCACACTCTGCCATGTGCCACTTTCAGGTCTCCTCACACTGCTGGTGGGTTCCATTTTGTCATAGGTTGCTGTATGGCCTCCCATTGCTGCTGCCAGGCCCGTAATCTGCCATGGGCCCCCGTACCAACTCCTCATGCTGCTGCCAGGCCCGTAATCTGTCATGGGCCCCTGTACCGCCTCCTCATGCTGCTGCCAGGTCCAGAGTGTGTCATGGGTCCCTGTACGGCCTCCCATTGCTGCTGTCTCCATCGCCACACTCTGCCATGTGCCACTTTCAGGTCTCCTCACACTGCTGGTGGGTTCCATTTTGTCATAGGGTGCTGGCAGATTACGGGCCTCCCATTGCTGCTGCCAGGCCCGTAATCTGCCATGGGCCCCCGTACCGACTCCTCATGCTGTGACGTTGCAACAAGGTGGAATTCAACCCTACATATGTTAGACCGCCTTTACGAACAGCGAAAGGCCATCACCGATTTCCTGATGTTACAAGCGGATAAAGGTACTCCCCTGTGTAACTTAGATGTCAGCCATTGGCAGCTCATGCGTGACACCTGCCGCTTGCTCAGGCCCTTTGAGGAGGCCACGCTATTCGTGAGTCGGCAGGACTATGGGATGAACGACGTCATTCCTCTGTTGCACGTCCTGGAACAAATGCTGTTAACAATGGCTGGTCAGGGTGCGGTAGACGTGGCGCACAGATCTCAACGCCACATGACCCCTGTGGGGGCAGGACAGGAAGAAGAGGAGGAGGTAGAGGAGGACATTGGTGCTCAGGAATTATTGAGTGAAATGGGTGGTTTTTCCACTCAGCGGACAGGAGTGGAGGAGCAGGAGCATCTGGTAGAGGAGGAGGAGGAGACAGAGGACCCAGACGCACCGTGGCAGTATGCTGTGGAGATGGAGGCAGGGAGTCCCTCGCATTCCTTGGCACAAATGGCCCATAGCATGCTCGGTTGCTTGCGTAGCGACAGCCGAATAATAACCATCAGACAGAGGGATGACGTTTGGCTGTCCACCTTGTTGGACCCTCGCTACCGTTCAAAAATGGTGGCCTTTTTCACACCTGCTGAGAGGGAGGCCAAAATAACGTACTATAAAAACCACCTATGTAGTCAGTTGGTCTCTGCCTTTCTGCGCCAACGTCCATCCTCAGACACTGTGGGCCCTGTGCGCTCGCGTTCCGCTGCCATGGCAGCAGGGGAGGGGTGGGGTGGTAGGAGCAGTGGCAGCTCCACCAGCAGCAGCTGCCTCAGTCTGCAGTCGATGATGAGTAGCTTTCTTCACCAGCGCAGTGAGGAAACTACTAACCAGCCGCAGCAGCAGCAGCATCAGGTGGACCTGGAGCAGGAGCTCAAACAACAGGCTTGGGCCTACTTGGACAGCACCCTGCCAACCGAGGTAGACAATCCCCTTGACTACTGGGCAACGAAACTTGACCTTTGGCCCCAACTAGCTGAATTTGCCCTTGAAAGGCTGTCATGCCCGGCCAGTAGCGTGGCATCGGAGCGCGTGTTTAGTGCGGCAGGAGGTATTGTAACTCCGCGGAGGACACGACTGTCCACCCAAAGTGTGGAGAGACTCACGTTTGTGAAAATGAATCAGGCGTGGATTAGTCTGGATTTCAAACCACCAGTTCCTGACACAACTGACTAAATCCGCCATGAATCATGCCCCAAACATGTTATTATTTTTAACATAGGCCTCTGTATGGCCTTCAATTTAAGCTGCTTACGCTTCGCCACTCTGCCATGGGCCCCTGTACCGCCTCCTCTTGCTGCTGCCAGGTCCAGAGTGTGTCATGGGTCCCTGTACGGCCTCCCATTGCTGCTGTCTCCATCGCCACACTCTGCCATGTGCAACTTTCAGGTCTCCTCACACTGCTGGTGGGTTCCATTTTGTCATAGGGTGCTGTATGGCCTCCCATTGCTGCTGCCAGGCCCGTAATCTGCCATGGGCCCCCGTACCGACTCCTCATGCTGCTGCCAGGCCCGTAATCTGTCATGGGCCCCTGTACCGCCTCCTCATGCTGCTGCCAGGTCCAGAGTGTGTCATGGGTCCCTGTACGGCCTCCCATTGCTGCTGTCTCCATCGCCACACTCTGCCATGTGCCACTTTCAGGTCTCCTCACACTGCTGGTGGGTTCCATTTTGTCATAGGGTGCTGGCAGATTACGGGCCTCCCATTGCTGCTGCCAGGCCCGTAATCTGCCATGGGCCCCCGTACCGACTCCTCATGCTGCAATGATATTACACAGAGCAGTCTCTTACCTCCTTTTCTGGAGACCCTCGTTGGCATTGTCTACTCCTCCCCCCTCCGGGTGCCTCCTCAGCAAACCAGATGCTAAGGTGGCATCCTTGCGAGCGTGCTCCTGAGCCGGGCTGTGTGCATCCATAGCCACACAGTTTCTGTAAGCCACAGCCCCATCTCCCTCCACACAGGAGTTTGACTGATAGCAGCAGTAGCCAATGACTCCCATGGCCTTAGGTGTGTCCTGTGAGACCAGGAGGTAAAAGAAGTGCTGTTGCAGCCAGGACAGCACTGAAGCAGTGAGATGATTCAGACAAGTGTTTAGGGATGGGGGTGGGTAGGATAGGTAGTGGGAAATTTTCAACCCTAATGCAGAAAATGCATTAAGGTGAAAAAAAACATTTTTTACTTTAGATCCACTTTAAGCATGATGTAAAAACAGAAAGCCAACATGTTTCAGGGCTCACATCGCCCCCTTTATCAGGGCTTGTGTGCTGAAAATGAATTCAAACCTGTACTGGCCTGCAATTGTGAGGGACATAGATAGTGCAGCACTTGGGATTTCAGTGCAGCAGAGGTGGAGTGGAGGAAGTCATGAGCTTTCTGGGTTTCTAGCTGGATCAACAGGTTTGTTTGGTTTTTTTTTACTTACTGAGCAGATATATTAAAAAAAAATCTTTAAATTTGATATTTAACAGAGAAAATGGAACAATTAAGAGAAGTTCTTTGTTAGGGTTTACATATAGGGTTTGAAAGGTGTGAACAGCTATGGAAACACATGGAAAGAGTCACAAACCTAGGGTCACTATATAAACCCTTCAGAAAAACATTTTTTAGGCTTCTTGCGCACACTGCCTTTAAATGTGCTGCCTGCAAAGCAGTGTGTTGTGATAACATGATGATGGGATTACTGGTCCTTTTCACAGGCTGGGAGTATGAAGAATGAGACCGAGTTGTCATGTGATGGTAAATAATACATGAGGATATGCACTTAGCAAAGATATTCACGAACGTGGCCCTTACATGGCTTTGCCTGCTAATCCGTCGGGGCTGCAGCCTGGCTTAAGAGCACACAGTTTACATAGAAGACAGATCTACGGAGCCTGGAAAAAAAAGAAAAGCACGGGTTGTGTTTTTATCATCTATTTTATTTATTTTTTTGTTGTCAGTATTAGTATTGCTATTATTTATTTATACGGTACAAAAATCTTCCATCGTACTGTACAAAGCCCAAAGAGTCTGTAAAAATAACATCTGCAATGCATACAAATAAAGGAACAGTAGGAATGTAAACCTTTCTCAAAGCATGTGATCATATGAAATAAAAGGATATATTCAAGAGCAGCACAGTGGCTAAATGGTTAGTATTTCTGCCTGGCAGTACTAGGGTTGTTGGTTTGAATCCCAACCACAGCACCACCTGCCTTGAGTTTGAATGTTCTCCCTGTGCGGGTTTCCTCTGGGTACTCCAGTTTCCTCCTACACTCCAAAGACATGCTGGTAGGTTAACTGGATCCTGTATAAAATTGGCCCTAGTATGTGTATGAATGTAAATTAGGGACCTTAGATTGTATGCCTCTTGAAGGTTAGGGACCGATGTGAATGTACAATATATATGTAAAGCGATGCAGAAATTGATGACGCTATAGAAGTACCTGCAGTAAATAAATTCAAGGGAAAACATGACAGCGCTGGTTATATACATTCTTTTGCTAAAAGTATTGGGACGCCTGCCTTTACACACACATGAACTTTAATGGCATCCCAGTCTTAGCCCGTAGGGTTCAATATTGAGTTGGCCCACCCTTTGCAGCTATAACAGCTTCAACTCTTATGGAAGGCTGTCCACAAGGTTTAGGAGTGTCTATGGGACCATTTGACCATTCTTCCAGAAGCTCATTTGTGAAGTCAGGCACTGATGTCGGATGAGAAGGCCTGGCTTGTAGTCTCCGCTCTAATTCATCCCAATGGTGTGCTATCTGGTTGAGGTTGGGTCTCTTAATGTTTCATCCATGTCTTTATGGACCTTGCTTTGTGCACTGGTGCGCAGTCATGTTGGAACAGGAAGGGACCATCCCCAAACTGTTCCCACAAACTTGGGAGCATAACATTGTCCAAAATGTCTTGGTATGCTGACGCCTTAAGAGTCTTCTTCACTGCCAAGCCCACCCCTGAAAAGCAACCCCGAACTATAATCCCCCCTCCACCAACCTTTACACTTGGCACAATGAAATCAGGCAAGGACTGTTCTCCTGGCAACTGCCAAACCCAGACACGTCCATCAGATTGCCAGACAGAGCGTGATTCATCACTTCGGAGAACACATCTCCACAGCTCTAGAGTGCAGTGGTGGCGTGCTTAACACCACTGCATCCGACGCTTTGCATTGCACTTAGTGATGTAAGGCTTGGATGCAGCTGCTTGGCCATGGAAACTCATTCTATGAAGCTCTCCAAGCACTGTAGTTGTGCTAATCTGAAGGCCACATGAAGTTTGGAGGTCTTTAGCTATTGCAGACAGTTGGTAACTTTTGTACACTGTGCACTTCAATATGTGCTTAACCTGCTCTATCATGTAATGTGACCAACTACTTTGTGGTCGAGCTGCTGTTGTTCCCAGTTGATTCTACTTTGTTATAATCCCATTAACAGTTGAGTGTGGAATATTTAGTAGCCAGGAAATGTCACGGATGGACTTATTACACAGGAGGCAACCTATCACGATACCACACTTGAATTCACTGAGCTCCTGAGAGTGACCCATTTCACAAATGTTTGTAGAAGCAGTCTGCATGCCTAGGTGATGATTTTATACACCTGTGGCCATGGAAGTGATTTGAACATCTGAATTCAATGATTTGGAGGGCTGGCCCAATACTTTTGGCAATATAGTGTAGCTTTGGTTTATACAGATAAGTATGGACAGTGTATGCTACAGTCATACACATGTGTGCTCATGTAAGAGGTGTAGAAAATTGGCAACCCCATAGAATTTAAATCTAAAGCCTAATACCTAATATAACAATAATCTATCTTTGTCAATAGAAGATACTAGTGATTGCATTTTTATTGTACCATCACAAGAGGGCAGAACTACTTCCTGTGATAATAGGAAGACACAGAAGTAGGAACAAAAAGTCTAACACTTTGTTTCCTACAGGACTGTGATTACAGTGAACATATCCAGTCACATGTAATTAAGGGTTTTCTGTGTTTGTTACAGGTAAGCAGGAGGATGTTTAACATGATAAATAGGACAAAATGACTTAACATGCCCAGGTGATCAGTAAATGCCGCTGTTACTATTATGCAATCAGATTACTTGTAGCATAAATGTGAATATATATTGCAGCTATGTGATTTGGCGCTAAGATACAGGGAATGTGATTTCTCTATTGTAATACGCTATTGTTATGCAGAATAGGTCACTAGTATATCTGCAGAGGTCTAGATATTCAGTATTGTGATTAAAGATGTTTATTAATCTATAGGAAAATACTTATTAATGTATATGGAAATATTTAGTAATGTATAGAGGACAGTGATTACAGTGAACATATCCAGTCACATGTAATTAAGGGTTTTCTGTGTTTATTACAGCCATTCCTAATAAAACACTTCTGGTTTCACCCGACCCATCCTTCGCACAGTTGAATTATTTACCGTATGTGCAACAAAATTGGCGCCCAACGTGGGGCCGGGTGAAAGAAACGCCAAAAGGTCCGGAAGTGAAAAGTAGTGACTACACTGTCCGTGGTGAAGTTAAAGAAAAACATTAGGCGTATGGATATCGAAAAGTTGCAAGACGAAATCAGTGAACATCTGATTCACATGACAGTCGATGATCTCATGGAGACTTGCCAGTTTATAAAGGCCTCCGAAGCAAGTATGGCAAATGGAAAAACCCGGCGCCATTACATGCGGATAGTGAATGAGGTGTTAGATGAACTGGTAGAGACTGAAAGTGAAGAAGTGGTGACACAATTTCTGCAGGCAACTAAGAAATTCATTGGTGAGTTAGAGAAGAGAGATAACATGGAAGCACCAAGCGATAGTGGCAAAGACCCTCAAGCAGAACAACAGTTAAAGGATTTAAAACAGCAATACTACAGTATGCAGGAAAAACTGCAAGAAACGGTCAAGATGATAGAGGGACAGATGAAAGAACTTAGCACTAAAGACAAAGACTCAAAAGGAAGTCTTGCAAATCAAGACCCAAATCTAGTTGCTCAGAGACTTTCCCATACTAACTTGCCAGAAGTTACAATCAAAAAGGACTTTAAAATTGCTGGTCAGATAGGTGAAAAGGAACAGAAAGATAAGCTGTCCTATACTAACCTCATGCACCAGATTGACATGGGACTGCAAAAGGGATATCCCGAGTCGGAGCTTGTGGAAGCTGTAGTGAAAGCCATTAGTCCTGGGTCAAGTCTCAGAGGCATGCTAGAGCTGAAGAATGGACTGACCCTAGTGCCACTCAAGAGAATCCTAAAAAGCCATTATAAAGAGGAAAATGCTTCCGAACTATACCAACAATTGATCAATATATCACAGAATAGTAAAGAGACTCCCCAGAACTTCCTATTTAGGGCCATTGCATTGAAGGACCGTTTGCTGTTCGTTTCACAAGGGGAAGGTTCAGATGAACACTTTGGCACTGAATTTATACAAAAGAAATTCTTAAGGTTAGTGGGCACTGGACTGAGAAGTGACCATATCAAGTTTCAACTAAAACAACACTTGGACGATCCTACAGTCTCAGATGAGTTGCTCATAGAGAAGATGAATGAGGCTACAAACATGGAGATGGAAAGGGAGCAGAAACAAAAGAAATCTGAGCACAGTAACCTGACGAAGGGAAGAGAGTGCCAGGCCAACATCCTCCATTGTTCTCAGGTACCAGGCGCCCTCCCTTTGCTTCCATCACAAACAAGTAGTCTGGCAATCCAACAGCCTTCAAAGAGTAACTCTGACCTTGAAAAGATAGTAATACAGTTGCAACAAGAAATATTCGATATGAAAACACTTCTCCAAGATTCGAGAACTCGACAAGAGCATGGCTTTGGAGGACCTAGAACAACTGTTGGACGAAGGACAGGGACTTGTCAATCTTGTGAAAAGACTGATCAGAGAACTGCATGTGACCATTGCTTTAACTGTGGTCGAGCTGGACATAGGGCGAGACAATGCAGAGCAGCCAAACAAAATCAGTTAAACGGGAGAAGGTTGCTGTTAAGGGACCGACAGTAACCTGTGCCAGAACCAAACCTGCGTCCCAAAGTGCAAATCATCTCAGTAGCAAAGAAACCAGTCCCCAACCTACCATCAGAGCCCTGGCTGGAAAGTTAAACGCAGACTACTGGAGGAAAACGCCAACCTGCCCTGCTCAAAGACTATCCCCGACAGCTGAAAAATTGCCAACCAATGTGAATGGCATCACTTTGAAAAAGCACAACAAGCTACTGGATCTTATTGGAAAGAGATGCCTTGTGAACTGTGAAATAGACAAAACACCTGTCCAGGCCTTATGGGATACTGGCTCTCAGGTTAGCATTATCAATGAGGGCTGGAGACAGCGAGTACTGCCACACACTGTGCTCCGATCGTTTGAAGAACTGCTGGGACCAGGGGTACTCCAAGGGAAAGCAGCCAATGAGACAAAGATTCCATTCTCAGGTTGGATTGAGGTAACCTTTCAGCTTACATCGAGCAGTAATACTACCAAACAGTTATTAGTACCACTAGTAGTCTCTGAAGATGAGAAAGTAGCTGAGAAGCCAATTATCGGCTGTAATATAATTGAAGAAACATTCAAAGAGACAGTTGCTGATGGGAAGAAAGTTATCCCAGGTTTTGTGGACATATTAAGAACAGCTTTGGAACTGCCAACCCCCAATGCAGAAGTCCTTGTAAGCTTACTACAAGCCAACTGTAGGGAAACCAGTGGTGCTATCGTAAAGACTGGTACTAAGAACCAAAGAATCCCTGCAAATACTGTAACATACATCCGGTGTAGTGCTCACACCAAACCATCCTTGCAGGCTCAGACAGTTTTGTTTACACCGAGTGAGGCTTATCACCTGCCGGATGGACTGCATATTGGTGAGACACTAGTCTCATTTCAAAGAGGACAATTCTCCAAACTGACCATTCCAGTTTGGAATACAACTAAATGGGACATTGTGTTACCAGGTCAAACAAAGATTGGAGGTGTAGAGCCCATAAAAACAACATATCCGGCTCAAGTACAATTGAAACAATCAGCAAATGTGTTTACTAATTCGGTGACCTCTGAACCACAGACACTCAAGGTAGGACCAAAAGGGAAAATTGGAAATCCAAATGAGACTTATCCACGGGTGGGGGATGACAATCAGGAGTGCTGGGACCCGCCAGTGCCTTTGAAACACCTCCCTCCTGAAGATCAACAAATCGTCAAAGAAATGCTAAGGGAAGAATGCAATGCTTTTGCCAAAGATGACTCTGATGTAGGATGTATTCCTTCTTTACAGTTACAGATTCGTCTCAAAGACAGTACACCAGTCACGAGAACTTACATGTCTGTGCCGAAACCACTGCACCAAGAAGTTAAGGAATATCTTCAGGATCTGATAAATCGAGGATGGATTGCAGAATCGAAATCATCATATTCATCACCCATTGTGTGCGTAAGAAAGAAGGATGGCAGTTTAAGACTGTGTTGCGATTATAGAGAGTTGAACCAGAAGTCCATTCCTGACCGTCATCCAATTCCTAGAATCCAAGACATGCTGGACAGTCTAGGAGGAAGTTCATGGTTTTCTGTGCTAGACCAGGGGAAAGCATACCATCAAGGATTTATGGAAGAAGCCAGTCGACCATTGACTGCATTCATTACACCTTGGGGTTTGTATGAATGGATCCGAATACCCTTTGGTCTGAGCTCTGCACCAGCCGAATTCCAACGCAGTATGGAGACATGTTTAATAGGACTGAGAGATGAGACTTGCCTGCCATACTTAGATGACAACCTTGTCCATAGTAAATCATTCCAGGAGCATGTGGAGCATGTCCGGTCAGTACTCCAACGTTACCAACAACACGGAATCAAGTTAACAGCCAGGAAGTGTGAACTTTTTCAAAATAAAGTCAGATTCCTGGGCAAGATTGTGTCAAAAGAAGGCCACTCTATGGACCCGGCCGACACGGCACCTGTTCTTGCCTTAAGAAACAACCAACCAAAGACTGTCGGAGAACTCAGGAAACTATTAGGATTTATTTCCTACTATCGCCCTTATGTTCAAAACTTCTCCAGAATTGCCAAACCTCTCTATGAACTATTGTCAGCAGGTTTGACACCTACCACAACCTCAACACCAGATAACCAGACAAAGAAGAGGAGGAAACCAATCCCAAAGTCAAAAGGTCAACTTCCATCCTATCAGTCTATAGCCTGGACTGACCATCATCAGGTAGTACTGAACCAGCTCATTGAAGTGTTAACTCATCCTCCAGTTATGGGTTACCCCGATTATTCCAAACCCTTTGTTCTTCACTGTGATGCCTCACAAGAAGGACTAGGAGCCGTATTATACCAAGAGCAAGAGGAGAAACTAAAGGTGATTGCTTATGGGTCTAGAACTCTCACACCTGCTGAGAAAAACTACCACATGCATTCAGGGAAGCTCGAGTTTCTAGCAATGAAGTGGGCAATATGTGATAGATTCCGAGATTACCTATATTATTGTCCATCATTTGTTGTATATACTGACAACAATCCACTAACCTATGTCCTCACTACAGCAAAATTGAATGCTACAGGACATCGATGGGTTGCAGAACTAGCTGACTTCAACTTCACTAATAAATATCGTCCTGGGAGAAGGAATGCTGATGCAGATGTACTTTCTCGTATGGCATTGAGTCCTGAACAATACATGCAACAATGTTCACAAGCAGTAGACCCCAAAGTCATCACTTCCATAACCCAAGCAATTCAAGCACATCAAAAAGAAAGGATACCTTGGCTATGTCCAATGACGATTGCCAATACAACCGATGCAACACCAAAGAAGGTAACTCAAATACCAAAAGAGACAATAAGAACCGCACAGAAGGAAGACTCTGTGATTGGAAAAGTATGGAAGTATAAAAGCCAAAACAAGTTTCCATCCAAACAGGAACGACAAGGTGAACCTGTTGATCTTTTCATACTTATGAAACAATGGACCAAACTCTACCTCGACGACAATAAAATTTTGAGACAGAAAACATCATCTGGTTCTCAACTAGTGTTGCCCAAGTTGTACCATCACTTAGTATGGAAGGAGTTACATGAAGAGATGGGACACTTAGGAGTAGAAAGGACTGTAAATTTAATCAGAGAAAGATTCTTTTGGCCACATATGCAAAGGGACACTGAGCATTACATCACACGTCAATGTACTTGTCTGAAAGACAAACGGCCAAATAAGCTTGTTCGGGCCCCGTTGAACAATATTGTGACAACTTATCCTTTTGAGATGGTCTCCATTGACTTTCTTCATCTCGAGAAATGTAAAGGTGGATATGAGTATATCTTAGTGGTAATAGATCATTTTACAAGATTTGCTCAGGCATATGCAACCAAGAACAAGTCTGCAAAAACTGTTGCTGACAAAATATTCAATGATTTTGTCTTGAAATTCGGATTTCCTACCAGAATTCACCATGATATGGGTAGAGAGTTTGAAAATCACTTGTTTTTGACATTGTTTTGACATTTTGAAGCACTGCCACATCCAAAATTCTCACACAACACCATATCACCCAGAAGGTAATGGGCAAGTTGAAAGATTTAATCGTACCCTGCTATCCATGCTTCGTACCCTGTCACCAGATTCCAAAAAGGACTGGAAAAATTCACTAGCAAAGGTAGTCCATGCATATAATTGTACTCAAAGTGAAGCTACAGGACAATCTCCATTCTTTCTACTGTTTGGAAGGTCTCCAAGATTACCCATTGATAGTATGTTTGACACTCCAGTAACTGAAAAATACAAGACCTACTCTGAATATGTGAACATATGGACAGATAGAATGTCTGAGGCCTATAAGGTTGCTTCAAAAATAGCTACTCAAGCTGCACAGAGAGGAAAAGAACATTATGACAAGAAAATTCATGGCGCTGAACTTCTACCAGGTAGCAAAGTTCTAGTCAGAAATCTTACCGAAAGAGGAGGTCCAGGAAAATTGAGATCATTTTGGGAAGATACCCTACATGTTGTTCTTAAAAAGAAGTGTGCAGACAGTCCAGTGTATGAAATCAAACCAGAAACTGGAAAAGGCCGAACAAGGATTTTACATCGCAACTTACTATTGCCATGTGATTATCTACCTAGCGACCAAGGTCAACAAATACCCAAAAGAACCAGTGCAAGAAAGCAAGGGAAGGATCGAAATAAAACTCAACAACCTACACAGACATCTGAGGGAGAATCAGAAAATGAATCAGATCATGAACAAAGACACTGGAGATCTTTCATCCCAGTCACCCAACATGACCACCCAGAGGAAAGTACAGAGCTAAATCCAGAAGCTAATGAGTTCTATCCACATCAGCTGGAAGTAAGTATGATTTACAAGGAGTCAGAGAGACTGAGCCTATAGATCAAATTGAACAAACTGAGTATGCATTTGGAGGTATAGAAGAAGAATGCCCAGCAACAGAGAACACAGAACAACTTGTTGAAAGTGATGTAGAGGAGAATGAGGACCTTTCAGATTCACTTCCTCAATGTAGAATACAACCCTACAGGAACAGGAGACAACCAAAGATTTTGACATATGACACTTTAGGTCAACCCAGTAGTGTTACCAGAGTTTCATCTATACAGGTTATAGACAGTATTCCTACATTACCTGTTGACTCTAGCTGGTATTTTAGTTCAGAATGTTTTTCTGAAGACTATAGAAGTTGGTAGAAGTGATTATGTTTATTGATCCACTGTTTACTATTTGGGACACTATACCAAAGTTAATTACCTAAACCAGAATAATTATATGTTGCTTTTCTGTTGGTTTAAGTAAGGAAAAATGTAATTGCATTTGTACTGCAGATATTGTAGGTCAGGCAGAAACAGTTTTAGGTGAGGGAACTAGATGTTACAAAGAGACAGAGTCGGCCGATAAAAGTACAGAGCAGTTGATGGCAACGTTATGCTGCATTGTTGATGTACAATGGGTATTCCGCCATTTTGATAAAAAGATATAAAAGTAATAAGATGTTCCTTAGTTTCTCATCACCTTTGTCTAAACTTAGTAACCTATACAAATATGTATAGAAAGGGGTTTTACTAAATAGTTGGTTGCACGCAACTATATCTTGCCAGGTACTATAGCGCTGTGGGCCTGGTGGGAAGCTGTGATGTAATAGGGAGTAGATGTCACAGGGAGGATGTTTCCTCAAGTAACTTGGTTACTACTTACCATTGGCTTCCTATGGTTACTACTAGACAAGTAAAAGAATGTTTTCTTAAAAAAATTCTGCGTATGTCAGGGACGACATAACAAATTTGTGGGGGAGAGTGTAAGAGGTGTAGAAAATTGGCAGCCCCATAGAATTTAAATCTAAAGCCTAATACCTAATATAACAATAATCTATCTTTGTCAATAGAAGATACTAGTGATTGCATTTTTATTGTACCATCACAAGAGGGCAGAACTACTTCCTGTGATAATAGGAAGACACAGAAGTAGGAACAAAAAGTCTAACACTTTGTTTCCTACAGGACTGTGATTACAGTGAACATATCCAGTCACATGTAATTAAGAGTTTTCTGTGTTTGTTACAGGTAAGCAGGAGGCTGTTTAACATGATAAATAGGACAAAATGACTTAACATGCCCTGGTGGTTAGTAAATGTCGCTGTTACTATTATGCAATCAGATTACTTGTAGCATAAAAGTGAATATATATTGCAGCTATGTGATTTGGCGCTAAGATACAGGGAATGTGATTTCTCTATTGTAATACGTTATTGTTATGCAGAATAGGTCACTAGTATATCTGCAGAGGTCTAGATATTCAGTATTGTGATTAAAGATGTTTATTAATCTATAGGAAAATACTTATTAATGTATATGGAAATATTTAGTAATGTATAGAGGACAGTGATTACAGTGAACATATCCAGTCACATGTAATTAAGGGTTTTCTGTGTTTATTACAGCCATTCCTAATAAAACACTTCTGGTTTCACCCGACCCATCCTTCGCACAGTTGAATTATTTACCGTATGTGCAACACTCACTACCCAATTGTCCCTTATTTTACTATACTATTACTAATCGGTCCTACCGCTCAAATTGTTCCTACATGAAATATGGCATTGCCTCCTCTACATATGGTTTAACATTTATTGCCATTTTCTCCATTCAGCAACCAATGCATGACATATCCTAGTTGTGTTTTTATTTTATTTATTATATTTATTTCTTTATTGCCTCAGTCTGTCAGTACAAAATAGTCACCTGCTGACTTGGCACAATCCACAGGCAGCTTAACTCCTCAATATTACTCAGCAGTTGAGCCAAGGAAGGAGCGCGCATGCTTCGACCCCGCACCTTACGTACTCTTCTGGTTCCAGTGTCGTCACCAGCTGTCAGCCACCCTGTGTCTCTTTGCCACCCCTGGAGCCTTGGACATCACCAATGTGGCTGGGACAAGGATAATCATACGGTACTCAGCCTCTACATCTGGGACCCATCTTATTATTATGACATGCAAATTTACATCTAATCCTTGTGAGTTGTTTACCTATGAAACATCTGGTTTTATAATAAATCTACACTTAGAGTGGCGTCGCTGTGTTTCTGTTCTTCTTTTTTGTATTAGAGTTGCTTCTCGCTCTGACAGCTGGCTGCCTTCTACCCTGAGATCCATATCTATCCAGAGATTTCATTTACCGTGTGTAACAGGATGTTGCTGGACATTCATATGTCCGTCATTTTTTACCTATATGGTTTTATTATTATTTTTTTCTCTATATATATATAAATATAGTACTATAGTTGCTTATACATCTGATATTGTCTCCTAGCACTCCCCACCCCTCCACCCTACGTTTACCAAATCACACAAATGTGAATAGGGCCCTTAGCAAACTGTTGTAAGTTAGAATTCACAGTGGATTGGGCTGGTTAGCTCTGAACATATGTTTATGTGGATTGGATGGCTTAGTGGACTGGTCATGGGATAGAAAGGAACAATTATCAATTCATGAGTTGCAGAGCAGCAGCTGACCCACCTCCAGTAGGGAAGCCATTGAAAGGGGAAATCCCCTGTGTTACATCATTGCCCTAAAACGAAAGTGATATATTTCCTTGTTAGGATAGCACCCAATAAACAATTATACTGCTTGCAATCAGGGCCATGGATAAGGGGGTACCACCAATCCTCCTGTATGGGGCCCAGGCCAGCAGGGGGGCCCAAGCAGCTGGGTGAATCAGACAAGGGCACGGAGGGTGATCGGTACGGTAGTGGGGTGGGCAATTACTGGAACCGATCCCATGTATGGCTCTCTCTTTTTTTTTGTATTAACAGTTTTTATTGTTTTTTTTTTATATATATATATATATATACACACAGGTGAAACTCGAAAAATTAGAATATGGTGCAAAAGTTCATTTATTTCAGTAATGCAACTTAAAAGGTGAAACTAATATATGAGATAGACTCATTACATGCAAAGCAAGATAGTTCAAGCTGTGATTTGTCATAATTGTGATGATTATGGCTTACAGCTCATGAAAACCCCAAATCCACAATCTCAGAAAATTAGAATATTACATGCAATCAATAAAACAAGGATTGTACATAGAACAATATCGGACCTCTGAAAAGTATAAGCATGCATATGTACTCAGTACTTGGTTTGGGCCCCTTTTGCAGCAATTACTGCCTCAAGGCGGCGTGGCATGGAAGCTATCAGCCTGTGGCACTGCTGAGGTGTTATGGAAGACCAGGATGCTTCAATAGCGGCCTTCAGCTCTTCTGCATTGTTCGGTCTCATGTCTCTCATCTTTCTCTTGGCAATGCCCCATAGATTCTCTATGGGGTTCAGGTCAGGCGAGTTTGCTGGCCAATCAAGCACAGTAATCCCACGGTCATTGAACCAGGTTTTGGTGCTTTTGGCAGTGTGGGCAGGTGCCAAGTCCTGCTGGAAAATGAAGTCAGCATCCCCATAAAGCTCGTCTGCGGAAGGAAGCATGAAGTGCTCCAAAATCTCCTGGTAGATGGCTGCGTTGACTTTGGACTTAATGAAGCACAGTGGACCAACACCAGCAGATGACATGGCTCCCCAAATCAACACAGACTGTGGAATCTTCACACTGGACTTCAAGCATCTTGCAGTGTGTGCCTCTCCATTCTTCCTCCATACTCTGGGTCCTTCTGTCCTTTTGGAGGGTGTCAATGATGGTTTTCTGCACAACTGTCAGGTCAGCAGTCTTTCCCATGATTGTGATTCCTACTGAACCAGGCTGAGAGACCATTTAAAGGCTCAGGAACCCTTTGCAGGTGTTATTTTCTTAATTAGCTGATTAGAGTGGGACACTTTGAGCCTAGAATATTGCACCTTTTCACAATATACTAATTTTCTGAGATTCTGGATTTGGGGTTTTCATGAGCTGTAAGCCATAATCATTACAGTTATGACAAATCACAGCTTGAACTATCTTGCTTTGCATGTCATGAGTCTATCATATATTAGTTTCACCTTTTAAGTTGCATTACTGAAATAAATGAACTTTTGCACGATATTCTAATTTTTTGAGTTTCCCATATATATATATATATATATATATATATATATATATATATATATATATATACAAACAGTAAATTTGAAAGAGGAACATAAGAGAAAGAGGGAGCACATCGATGATAAATATATGCATGGTTACAAACATAATAATGTCACAGAGCAACAGTGAGGACGCCATTAGAACCATACATTTGTTGAAAGGTGGAAAGAGGTGAAATTATCCCATGGGTGCCACACTGCCGCGAACACAGCAATCGAACAGGCATGTAGAGCGGTCAAGTATTCCATCTGTCTCACATCAGCAATAATTTAAAACAGAGTCGGCATCAAAGGAGATATAGAGGATAGCCAACACATAGGAATGCTTCTTCTAGCCGCAGTCAGAATATGCGTGGAGAGTTTCCTGGCCATTTTGGGAAGACCTGGGAATAGCAGGATCAATAAAAGTATAGGGGCCCAAAGGGGAGAGAGGTATGTAATAGCAATTTTAAAAAGGACAAAACCTCTTCCCAAAAAGGAACAATGGATCCACAGGTCCAAAAAATGTGGAAGAAGGAACCAAAGTCTTTCCCGCAATGCCAGCATTTTGGTTAAAGGCATGGATTACATCGGGAGTTTTGTACCACAGCATCATAATTTTGTATGTATTTTCCTTATAAACCACACAGACAGAAGATTTAGATGCATTTTCCCAAATTTTCTTCCACTGCGTCATATCAATGTCACATTGTAAAAACTGGGACCACTTGCGCATGTAATGATGAGTGTCATTAGAGAGGGGGGAAGCATCCATAAGAAGTTTGTATGAATTAGAAATGATGCCCCTTTGATGTGGACCCTGTATGCATAGACTCTCAAAGGGAGTGGGTTTCCCAAGAGTCAATGTGGGGGACATGGTAGAGAAAAAGTGGTGTATCTTGAGGTATGAGAATGATTGCAGCTTGCGAGTACCAAGTGGCATAGTTGGAAGAGATTGGCTGTGACCCAAGGGAGCACCCGGGGCATAGCCAGACTATCTGGAAGGTTGGGGTTAAAGAGGATATTAGTCAGTAGGGAGCAATCTGAGGTCAATGCAAATTTAGTCTTACATTTCTGCCAGATATTCATAGAGAATTGCATGGGGCCAAGGAAGAGATGACCGATAGAGGCAAGGTCCACCGCCGAGGTCGACCAAAGGAGAGAACAAGGATGAGTCGGAGTCAGTTGTAAGGACTCGATCTCAGTCCACAGGTTGGGAGGGTAGTGGGTGGACCATGATATAAGAAAGCGGAGGTGAGTAGCATAGTAATAGGTCATGATATCCAGTGCCCCTAGACCTCCCATAGAACGCAGAAAAATTAGTACACTACGTGCGATTCTATGTCGCTTATTATGCCAAATTAAGTGTAAAAGAGATTTCTGGAGGGAATGTAGTTTGGACATAGGAACAGGAAGAGTCGCAAATAAATACAGGAGTTTGGGCAGCACAGTCATTTTTATTATGTTCATGCGTCCCAGGAAGGATATGGGTAGGGTATTCCAGAATTTCAGGGAGCGGAAGATAGCTATAAATAAGGGGGGAAAACTGGCATCATATATAGAACTGTAGGAGGAACTGAGGCTAGTACCCAAATATTTTAGAGAATGAGTTTACCATCGATAAGGGAAGGATTCTTGGAGGGACGAGAGGACAGCTGGTGCGATGCGAAGTGCCGTCAGCAGGTCTAGGGCCTAGTGATTGGTGGGCCCTGTCCAGGCACCAATCTGCTTCTGTAACTATGGTGGCCTTTGCGGTGAAGAAGAACAAGAGATAAGGACCACAAATACGGATGTTCTGCCAGCATTCCCTATTTTCCAAATCTTCTTGTTGGAGCTGGATTTGTGACATGATGTGCTTCAGATACGCGTTATCGTCTTCTAAGACATGGACGTGTCGCACCAATTCATCAAATTTATTCTCCAATTGATCCGCACGTTCACCTATCTGGGCTATTTCCCCTCTAAGATCCAATTTGCCCACTTCAGCGGATATAGAGGCGGTAATGTTGCGCAGAAATACTTGTAATTTTTCATCAATGCAGATACCGTGAGAGAAGGTGACACATGCAGAGTGGAAGGAGCAGAGGGAGGATGACTCAAAGAAGGGTGTTCTAATGCCCCCCCTACCAATGTCAGGGGCTCAGGATACTCCATCTGGGGGTTTAAAGAGGTTGGGGATGCTCTCTGCTCAGTTTGGTATAGAGCTGCAGTGCCTCCCGCCGCCGCTGGGGGTCCGGAGCTCGTCCTCGGGCTTGCGGCCATACTTGAGGCCAGGGATTGCGACTACTGAGGGACCTCTGCAGCGGGGAAGGCCGCGGGTCATGTGGCGGCGGGGAAGGGGGCTTCCAGCACCCGATATTCCCCCCCGT